>NC_046668.1:21414675-21717587 GCF_004382145.1 Drosophila mauritiana | reverse complement strand
CATGCACGACGTGGCCAACAAGATTATTGGCATTTGTCAGCACCACGACAAAGGGTAAGGCTAAATGAGATACTGGACAGTTGAAGCCGTAATCATATATATTAACTGCATTCTCAGCATTAGGGACTACAGCATAGAGTACCTGAGACCGGTGTTTCTCTACGTGCTTTGCAATCCGCAAACTCTGCACGATGTGAAGCCCATTTGGACCTGTCTGCTCAATCTGAGTGGAAAGCAACCGGAGGCGCGTGCTCTGATGCAGGAGCTGTTGGCGTGGAGCAAGTTTAACAACGCGAACACCTGCCTGTGCACCAGTATTCTGGTCATTGAGGCCATAGACCACTTTCTGCAGCGAGAGGACTACGCACAGTCCATCGATTTGGGCATCTATCAAGCGTGTCTCATCAAACAGCTGGCCAACTACGGCATCGATCCGCGTCCAAGCCTGCAGTGCCTGCTGCGAGTGCTCCATGCCACGCGGGAGCACACGAAGGACCACTACCATGTGCTCCTGGTTCTTCTTGCCGAGGTCTTGCACGTGCTGTCCCCTTTTTACCTGGCGGATCTGCTGCGCATCATCGTGTTCTTGGTGGTGCAGGAGCGCTGTGGCCATGAATACATTCTGAACATGTGTCTGGACGGAATTATTCAGTGGATGTCTCAGACTGCATTCATACCTGCAGAAGGCTTGGCCTTGGCCCATCAGATAGTCGAGAAGGTGTTGGACACTGAGAGATCCGACCAGGAGTCGGAGGTGATCTCCACCAAGCAATTGAAGCCCGCTCACATGCGCAACTATCATCCGGACATTGCGATAGCCTTCGACTTGGCGACATTGGTGGAGTCCTTCGACGCCTCCGACAACCAGGATGTGTTCGCTTTTGTGGACGCCCTGAACGTCAAAGCCAACACGGTATTCTGCCAGCGCCTGCACCTCTTCCTGCGCTCGCTATTCTTGTCGAAGAAGCCGCCCGTGGATTGCTGGTTCAAGATCTACGAGGTCATACTGCAAATCATTAAGGTCAACGAGGGCATCGCCTACGACTTCCTCATGACATACATCTTCAAGCTCGCCCACGAAAACAATCCAGAGCTGCAGCTGGAGCTGCTCAGAGGATTGGCCAGCTTTGCCGTGTGCAAGGTAAGATGTGGCACATCTAATTCTCTACTTTTTATTCAATGTATTGTTTTAAGGACAATGTTCCCATGATACTGAACACCATACGAAATCTTTCCACCGAGAACGGCACATTCTGCGTGGACCTTTATGTGCGCCTATGGCGAGTGGAGAGGCGCACCTATCCCTTCCTGCTGAAGCAGATTGCCCAGCCACTGCCGGACAATGACAAGCGCTGGGAGCTGCAGATAGCCCGCAACCATGCCATGCGGGAGATCTGTCAGGAGAAGTAGCTTTGAAATGACTTCTACCCAAAATGACTTCCTGATCGACTATTACTCATTTCCAGACCCACTTTACATGGCACGGAGCTGCTCCCGCATCTTAGCAACACCCTCAACAATTCCTCCGATGAGGCGGGCGATCTGGCCACATCCCTGGCCCTGGATGCCATATACTCCTTGTGTGACAGTCACACCGTGAACATTGCTTCCACCTGGCAGGCGCTGGGCAGTAAATTCCGCAACGAGATGCGTCCGCAGACGCTCAAATCGCTGTACAGGCTCTTTGGACTCGTACCGATGCTGAAGACGCCCACCCTGGAGTACGAGAAGTTGGCGGACGACGCGCTGGAGCACCTGTGGCAAGCCATTAGCCGGCCGGGCACGGATGCTGCCCAGGTGCGGAATGCCCTGGTTGCCCTTAGGAACTACGAGCCTGGAGTTACCTTGAACTTGCGCCACATTCCAGCACAATTTCGCTTTGAAATCGTTGGCGGAGTGGGAGCTGGAGGTCCCGGAGGTCGCGAAGTTGTGGATCTGCAGCAGGAGACTGTGCCCGGTGAGGTGTGGGTGCAGCTACTGCAGAAGATACGCCCGGAGTGCGGAGATGCCGCGGCAGACTTGATTTCCCATCACATAGACAGTGAGATTAACGCTTTCCGCAGCGGAATCTACCGCCTGCCCGAGGGTAGACCGGAGCCACGGAAGCTGGTGGGCTTGTTTGCCACTAGTCCGCTCCGCGCAGTGACCAACTATCTGGTGAGCCAGGCGCGCTTTGGAGATTACGTCCCGGAACCGTATGCCGTAACTTTCGCTCTGCGATCGCTGTCCAAAAATTTTCCCAAGCCAATTCCGCCGCTGGACTGGAGTTGCCTCACCAGCTTCTTCCACTTGTCCTTTGATGCGCGAAAATATTGCATCATAATTGCCAAGAATCAGGCCGTCAATTCGGGAACCGCCAAGCGTCTCCTGGAGAACTTCCTCATCGATTTTGAGCCCAATTGCTTCGAGGAGGATCTGTTGCTGCTCTTCTCATTGCTGCCAGAGATTGCGAGCGTCGTGAGCCTCCAGATTCTGAAGAACTTTGCCGAGAAGGTGGCTGTCTACTGCTTTAAGGAATCGCAGATAAATGACTTTGTTGAAGGTGTGTCCCAATCCGCTTGTATGTGAATGAGCAATTCCCCGAAGCTTTAGTTTCTTTTCAGGATGCTTGTTCGAAAAATTTTTGGAAAGCGTCAAGTACATCTTCACCGGCAATTGCGACATACCCGAGGTGCTGGACGTTTTCACGCTGATTGTTGAGCGTTACATGGACTCGATGAATCTGGACTCACGGCTCTTCGAACGCTACACGGAAGTGGTGGCCACACTGCATCCGAATGCAATTGATGGTCTAACCACGCCAGCCAATTGGTGGGAGACGCCGGTGGGCAAGCTGAAAAAGGCGACCATCATTCGGTGCTACTTGGTTTTGTACAACGAGAAGCTTCCAAATCCTCTCAAGTGGCTCACGCCCATAATAGATGCCTACGAGAAACGAGCGGAGGAGCGGCCTTTCTTCTACCGCCACCTGGCAGCCACTCTGTACGCTTTCGCGAGCGATGAGCACGCCAGCAACTGGATAGCGGAGATGTTCCTGGAGATCCAAATGCTCTTGGCCGAGGCCTCCAACAAGGAGAAGGTGAACAGGGCGCTCTACCTGCTGGACATCTTCATCCTAGCCGTGGATGTGCTCTCGGGCTGCGCCGTGCTGTTGGGCAGCGTCGATGTGGTGGCCACGGACGACAAGCAGCGGCTGGCGCTGTTCCCGGAGAGCTTGCAGTACCTGTGCGATCACATCTTTTGGAAGGATCAGGAGGCTAAGGTTTGCAACACTCTGGTTACCATTCCCTGCAAAATACCAATGAGAATCCTTGCAGATATACGAGTTCCTCTTCAATCTGTATAAGCACACGACCATGCCCGCTTCCTACGCCGATGTCTTCAGGGAGGCCATCATCTGCTCCCGAAACAATCCCTATTTCGACAGCAAGGGCGTCTGGACCAAATACGTAGGACTGCGTAAATGAACAAGACGACCACTCACCGCATTTAAACCCTCTCCGCCCACGCCTGAAGTGCACTTGAATGGCTAGAACCAACCGCCTACCGTCAATGTTAGTCAATTTTTGATAGCCATCGCGTTCCTTGTTACTTGTATGTGTTTCAACTTTAACGTACATTAAATGCATTTTTGCGCACAACATTTGAATTTGCCAAGGCTGCCAGACGGTCGCAAAGTGCGTCCGCCGATACCCGTCGACGGCCGATAACTACGGGGGTGGATCCTATCGACTGGAGCACATCACTAGTTCGTACAATCGCCTCGAAGAATTTATTATTATTCCGGAATAATTACAAAAAAATGCAAAAAAAACGCAACCACTAGTGCAGTTCTAACAATTTAACGAGGCTTCCTTGCGTGAGCTTGTGAACCGGTGGGCGAATCAGTGCACAGCGACTTTGTGGCTCGTTTTCACGTGAGGCAACAGGAAAACCCAATCAAAACGTAAACAATGGACGAAATAAAGCTCGCCAAGGTTAGTTATCAGCTTAATCAATGCGATAGGGCGCAATGCAGCCAGGGTCATCCATCGGCGACCACCGTGGAGCACCTGGCTGGGCTGCCGCGAAGGCGCTGTGAGTCATCCATCGCGGGGGCTGGACACTTGGAAATCGATGGAAAGGGTGCTCCACCTGTGCCCTTTCCGTGGGAAAAGTACCGGCTACTCCGCCCACACAGGTTGGGTGCTCCGCCCCGGGAAGGTGGGAGCACTCCCAGAAATCCACGTCCATTAATGCGGAGCCAAAACATGCGCATAGAATGCAAAGTAAATAAGTTTCGAGCCGCGCTCTCTTCCCTCCCAAAATCACCCAGAATCCACCCACTCAGCCTCAATTTTTAACCGTGAAAAGTCGTCCATCCAAATCAGTGGAAGGTTCTCTCAGCGTCCAAAATGGGAGGCTACACATACACTTCTGCCCTTTGACGTGGCCTATTTAACTGGGTTCGTGTTGTGGCCGAAGTTGATGGGATTCCCGCATCCCCGAAATGGGTTAGTTATCAAGGCAAGTGTGGAAACTTACTTGGAACTTAGAGCTGCCCTTGAAAGTAACGAAACTGAAATCACCTATCTTAAATGCTTTCATAAATCATGAGAAGTTTCTTAAAATATGAAATATGTGCATTCTAAGATCGATAATAAGTATTTAAGTACCTTGTCACTTAATCATTTAATGGTGCAGTTAAATATCTTGCTCTTAAGCGTTTGTTTAGTAAGATTCCAATCCTTACAGGGTATATCCATGTAACAAACTGTCCAAATAGTCCTTTCTTCGTTAGAGAGAGAATTTCCCTTGGCAAATTTCCCCAACACAAAATCGTAGCGCGCTTTTAAGCGCGCGCATTCGTCGCAGTCAACTGAGTTTCATTCCATCGCTCGACGGGAACACTTCGCGCTGCCCCAAGCAAACCACACACACTCATATTCGTGGGGGAAAATCGCACAGAAAGGCACAGCAAATCGCCAGTGAATAGCGCGAGTTTAGCGCTCGTGAGGCGAAAAGTGAAAGTCTCAGGCCATTCCACCCATACAAACTCGGATTGATTCCATTCGAGTTGCCAGCACACGTTTGCTGCTGCTGATTCAAAATCAATAAAGCGGCCGCCAGTCCCACAATGGACTTCACCCGATTCATGAACAAGTTCAACGAGATCGAGCGCCAATTGTCCCCGACCTCCGCGCTGCGGCTGAGCTTCGACAACATCTCGCCGGAGACGGAGGAGCCGCCGGATGGCAACAAGAGGCTGTGGGGCGTGCCCGTGCCGCCCTTCGTCTCCGAGAAGGTGGTCTCCTGGATCGAGGAGGAGTTCAACGAGGCTCCGGTCTTCTACAACGGCAACAGTGTGCTCAAGAAGGTAAACCCGCCCGCTCCCCACGTTCCCATGCAAATCATGACGAGCAAATCGTGCTAATTTTCCCATCTCACCCATGGCCACCGGCTACTGGATACTGGCTAGTGGCCGGAAAATATGCAAATCAGCACACAGGCAGTATGTTCGGGGGCCTGCCAAAAGCTGACTTCGCCCCCCTCCCGATACACGTTTCCTATGTGGGTCATGTGTGGGAAGAAGGAGCAGGTCCTTGCCATCCCGACTGCATCCGGGCGCCAAGTGCGTCACCACAATCACTTCTCGGGGCACCCACAAGTCTGACAGATTGTTGCATTGTCAGCGGGACACTCGGGTGCGGAGCTCGGTCAATTAATGGAATGGGTCTTCCATCAAAGTCGCAGATGGAACAGCCATCGGCTGGCAAATTGCACTCGTACATGAAGTGCAGGCCGCCGGACTGGCGATTGTCAAGGTTTCCCATTTTGATTACCAATGGGCAACGGCACAGACTCCCCATGTGCACTACACGCAGATTGAATTAATGCACTTCGTTTGTCTTTATTTGTGTGTATCTGATAATTTCGAAATTCGAAATATAAATTGGTTTTATGGCTCAGTTCGTTTGGTAATCGTGCATCAAGTATACGCCATGTTGCCAACAAACTAATTTAGCTTCTGCATGTGCAACTTAAGCATAATGAATAGAATCAAATACTCGTTCCATGCATTATGCTTATATAAGATTTAGTTTCTGAAGCTTTAAGGTTAAACTTGTGCGACCTTAAAGTTCAAACCATTTATACAAATGCTTAGTTAGACAAATTTGTTTATCTTCAATCCACGCTTTAATTTGCCTGCCCGCTGGGCGCGGGTAATGAACTCCCACTGGCTAAATCAGACAATTAACTAACCTTATCTATCCCGACAATGGACCCGGCTCAAACAAGGGCCTCAATCTAAGTGGCATGAAAGGAAATTAGTCCGATGATGAACGGCTCTGGGGAAATGGAATATGTAGAGACCTCCTGGGCAATAAAAGCCGGCGCAGGCGAAACGGAAAAAGGGAAGCGGTGGCATGGCATAGGTTGGGTTGGGGAATCCGGCCTGGAGGACCATCAAAGGAATTAATGTGCCGCTGGTCGGCCGACGGTTTTATCAAATGGATGCAAAGCAACTAACCGCAAGGAGCCCATATAGTGGTGCCTATATTTAGGTGATGCTTTATAGTTGACATATCCTCGGCTTTGATGAAGTTTCCTTTCACTTCAGCCGGGGGTTCGCTGAAAGTTGATTGAAAAAGTTTGCTCCTTTCTTCGTGCACATGCAGTTGATTCTATATTGCTTGCAATGTGTACGCACGAGTGGGTTTCCACATAACTATATGGATTCCGCTGACGTCAGCCGGGGGCACAGCTGAAATGAAAGAGCGAATAAACCCAATTGTAATTCCATTCTCTCTGGCTCTGTTTTTGTTTTTGCAGGTGGAAAATGTGCGAATGATAGATCGCTACAATACCAAAAATCCCACGGTGGGCACCCTCTATCTGACGGCCACCCATCTGATATTCGTGGAGCCCGACAGCAACAAGGAGACCTGGGTAAGTGCCCCATAATGACATCATCAATACGGTAGCTCCTTCGCCAACAACTTTCGTCGCCTGGAGTGGCAAATGTGGATTTGCGTGGCCCACGAAACGTTTATGTGAGTCACCACTGTGCTGGCCAATAAGTCCGCTGCCTGCGAACGTGCTCAAATGGGTTTCTTTTCGGTTTAGCACCGACCTCGCAGCTGTCAAAAAGTTTAGAGCCCCTCTGGCAGCCGGCCGACTGATGTCTTAGGTGCGCTGCACTTCCTTCCTCGCGAGGAGGAAGACCGCGGTTGAGTGTGGAAAGTTTTCTTCAACGAGTTTGCAGCATGTTTCCTGCGCTTTAAGATTCTTATTTACCTACCAGGCAATCTAATGCGCCTCCTGCAATCGCAAACTGGCACACAATAGAATGTTTGCACAAGCGTGTTGCGTATACGCCCCATTGCACACATACGAATGGAATTCGTTCAGCTTTTGTGTACGTTAATTGCGAGCATATTTCCTTGCTGCCACTTTAAATTCACTGGGAATGGTTTGAAAAGCTGCTGCAGCTTAAGGCTCGTTCGTTGTGTTGGCGAATGCGATTTTCGAAATTGAAAGGATAAAGTGACAATAAGCGGCCTTAATAGTCGCGAAACAGCCCTGGCTTAGCGTTATATTGCACAATAAGTGCCCGACAAGCTCGACAAGCATACCCTTTGGACACACCGCCGGATTTGTTGCTCAAATCCCTGCACATGCGAGTGCCACTAAATGCGTTTAATTATTCCAGCCGTGTAAGTTGCCCACTGCGTATACGTAACGAGGTTGCTGGTCGGAAGCAGGCAAGCATTGCATTTTAATTGCCTCGCCCAAATCGTATTAATTATGCACTCCCCGGAGCAAGTTGGCGCATCCGAGTGCCACAAGTGGCCCAGGAGCGTAGGTGTCCGGGATGCCGGATGAGTCGCACTTGCGGGGGCCGCGCAAAGTGGTTAATTAAAAGTGAAAACACTTAGGATCAGAGCACGAGAGCCGCCGTGGGGGGCGAAAAGCAGGCAGCTATCGATTTTCTGCGCCATTGAAAACTGGTTGCTTAGTTCCTCATAATCCGGCTGCTTCTTCCCGCCCCTGACTTGCTCCGCTTTTTTACTGCCCGCCACTGGAGCGCATCAATAATTTAGTGGCGAAAGCAGTTCTCTTCGGGCACGTAGCTGGGTTGTCCAAGGGGCGGGAGTGGAGTTTTGCTTTTGCCAGCGTTGCATAAGAGCAGCCTTGGGCGAAGTCACGGTCACAAGCTGCCTTTTTGGATGTTTCGCTCACAAAGGGCAGCAAACCATAAACAGCAATCATCCGAGTAGCTGAGAAAATAAGCCAACGAAACCCATGTCTGCAGATTTATTAACCACACCGGACTTTATATACTTGTATTTACGCCTTGCGTCCTCTTCAGATCCTGCACATGCACGTGGCCAGCATTGAGAAGCTTCCCTTGAGCACGACAGGATCTCCGCTGCTCATCCGCTGCAAGACCTTTCTGTCCGTAACTTTCGTCATTCCCAAGGACTCCGAGTGCCACGATGTCTACACCTCGCTGCTGAAACTCTTCCAGCCGGGTAAGAATTCGCCAAACACAACAATGCGGCCGCCATTCAAGCCTACATTCCTATCCCGCGGGCAGTGTCCATCAACAAATTGTACTGCTTCAACTACCAGCCGAACAAGGATGATTTCCCCAAGAACGCCGGCTGGGACTACTTCAAGCTGGAGGCCGAGTTCAAGCACATGCTGGTGCCCAACGAGGCCTGGACACTGTGCACCATGAACGAGAAGTACGAGCTGTGCGACACCTATCCGCGTCAGATCTACGTGCCCAAGGAGGCCACCACGCTGATGCTCATCAGCAGCTCGCGATTCCGCTCCAAGGGGCGGCTGCCGGCGCTCACCTATCTGCACAACAACAAGGTGAGGCCAAGATATACATAACTTCTATTATCAGCCTAAAGATTACTTACATAACTGTGAACCACTGCAGGCCTCCATCTGCCGCTGCAGCCAGCCGCTGTCCGGATTCAGTGCCCGCTGTCTGGAGGATGAGCAAATGCTGGAGGCCATACGCAAGACGAATTCCAACACGGACTACATGTATGTGGTGGACACACGACCACGGGTGAGTGTGACAGGGGAATACTGGGAATCCCCCGGGGCCAGCATATGCAAATAATCCATTTACGCCATTTGCAGATTAATGCCATGGCCAACAGAGCCGCCGGCAAGGGATACGAGAACGAGGCCTTCTACGAGAACATCAAATTCCACTTCCTCGGCATCGAGAACATCCACGTGCAGCGCGCCAGTCTGCAAAAGGTGCTGGAGGCCTGCGAACAGAAGTCGCCCACGATGAGCGCCTTCATAAATGCCCTGGAGTCATCCGGCTGGCTGAAGCACATTCGCTCCATATTGGACACGTCGAGGTGAGCCAACAGACAGGAGAATCTCCTAATGGCATTGTGGGCTGAGTTGTAAACATCCTTTGTGTGTGACCCTGCAGCTTCATCGCCAACGCCGTGGACAAGGGCGTCTCGGTGGTGGTCCACTGCTCCGACGGCTGGGACCGCACGGCCCAGGTCTGTTCGCTGGCGCAGCTGATGCTGAACCCCTACTACCGGACCATCAAGGGCTTCCAGGCGCTGATCGAGAAGGACTGGCTGGCCTTCGGACATAAGTTCAGCGAGCGCTGCGGCCACATCCAGACGGATGCCCGCGAGGTGTCGCCGATCTTCACGCAGTTCCTGGACTGCACCTGGCAGCTAATGTCGCAGCGCAGCGAGGCCTTCGAGTTCAACGAGCGGTTCCTGCTCATCCTGCACGACCATGTGCACTCATGTCAATTCGGCACCTTCGTGGGCAACTGCGAGAAGGATCGCTTGGACCTGAAGCTGGCCGAGCGCACCTTCTCGCTGTGGGGCTACATGGCCAACCACCTGAACGAGTATATCAACCCGCTGTACAAACCAAATGTGGACGAGGCCATCAAGGCCAACCTGGCACCGCAGTGCATTAAGTGAGTACTTTCTGGAGTGAGCCAAATCCTATATAAACTATGCGCTTCTCACACAGGTTCTGGCGCGGCATGTATAGTCGCTTCGAGAGCGGCATTCATCCGCGGGAGCCACTGGGCGACCTTCTGCTCGATAGCAAGGAGCACTGCAACTCGCTGGAGGACCACGTGCAGCATCTGACCAAGCGCATAGCCAGCTTCAAGAACTACATTTCCAAGTCAGCCAAGAAACTGCAAGACGCCACCAGCGCCCCTGGCAAAGTGAGCAAGGAGCTCTCCAGCAACGAGATCAATGACAACAAGTGCGAATGATAGATATTAGATATTAGCTTGGCATGTATGCTATATAATCCATCCCCTTATTGCAGATACAACTACGATAAGAAGCTTAGCGAACTGTCTGCCGCCGACGACGATCATCCTCTGAAGGCCAGCAACATGTCCTTCGCCAGTCTGTCGCTGAGCGCGGAACAATCCAGTCCGCCACAGGCGCTGCCCGAGGAGATCAACTCCGTGGCCGTAGACTGGAAGCCCATGCGCAACGTAACCACCTGCTCCTGCTCCACACCCTTCGATCAGTTCAGCAAAAAGGTGGGTAACTCCGCGTTCTTAAGCACGCCTCCCACTGATGATGATCCAATCCTCGAATAGACTCACTGCTGGCGCTGCGGGGACATCTTCTGCGAGCGCTGCATAGACAAGAACGTGGCTCTGCCAGGACACGACAGTGGAAAGCCGGTGCCGGTGTGCCGGGGCTGCTTCCGGCAAATGCAAAAGCAAAGCCCGTAGAGGCAAGGCGGGCAGGATCGAGGAATCGAGCGGAGCTAGGGTGTGCGATCGATATGAAAACGCTATTAAATTTATTGTGTGTATTTATTGTTGCATTTGTAGCCTTAGCTGCTTGTAGAAGCTCATTCAAGTTGTTGCAAATGGAAATCAAAAGAGCAAAACCAAATCAATCCACCAGCGATTGGCTTCCAGGCATCGTCCTAGTCTATAAGCCGGGCACAAAACTGTATTTTGTTGTTAGAACCTAGAGCTACTTGTTTGCCAATCCCACCCGCACGGAAAGTACAATTGCATGTCAGAGCGCAGACTTGCTCTTGATCAAAATATTTATAATTTCCGAGGAACTCGACGGTCTCCGGATGTACAGACACTTGGGCCTAGCCCTCTTCCGCAGCAGCGGTCCCTGGCATCAAGTATATTCCACTAGCATACCCGTAAATTATGAACTACGCATCAATCTTGTTTGTCGATTTGATCAAAGTGTAATAAAACTTATTTATTCAACAACTGCGAGTTCTACTGAGCGATCGATGAAGTCTGATTAGTAGCCAATGTCTGGCTTGATGCGGAGTATGACGGGCACACTGGTGCAGGGCAGGATGGCCACCTCGGTGACCACGGCACTCACCAGCTCCGGCGGAGTAATGTCGTAGCTCAGGTTGAGCGGCAACAGCTTCCCCTTGGCCGCCCAGTTGCTTAGCTGGCACTTGTCGCCGCGCACCAGTTGGTTGGGATCGCTCAGCTCGTTGTAGACGATGGCGTCCGTCTGGAAGCGTTCGCTGAACTTGTGCGTCTCGCAGCACACGAGCACCGGCACGTTGTGGGCATTGGCCACCAGGGCCACCTGGGCGGTGCCCGTGCGCGCCATCACGTATCCGTTGGCCAGCAGGGCGTGGGCTCCCAGCAGCACCTTCGTGGCCTCCGCCATCACATAGCCCACGGCGTTGATCAGCACGTAGGTGCACGGAATCCCGGTGGCGTGCAGTCGGCGCAGCAGCTCCTGGCCTTCGCATCCGGGTCGCGAATCGACGACAATCACGCGGAAGGCCACCTGACGCCGCTTGGCCTCCTCGCAGATGAACTGAATGAGGGAGGAACAGGCGAAGGTCAGCAGCACGTCGCCATCGGTGATCTTCTCCTGCAGGAACCCGCTGATCGCTTGGGCCGCCTTGCCGATTTGATTTTCAATGTAAGTATCGATGAAGTGGACGAGCAGCTCCTTCAACTGTTGAGCAAATGCATGTTACCGATTAAGTTAAAAAGGTATTTTCATTCTTACCTCCGTTTCGGGAACATCCGCCGGCAGCTGTGTCAGTTGGTTCTTGAATTGTTTGTACGCATTGGACACGGACACAGCCAGCGGTCGGCACTTGTGCAGGTGGTCTACGTGGTGCTTCACGGCGGCGTCTAGGCTGCGACCAAACTCCTTCTTGGCGGGCGTCTCGAAGTCGTAGACAACCTGGCGCAGGGCGTGCAGGAAGGCAATGCATCGAGCATTGGATCCGACCACTGTGCGCTTGGCGTACTGGACACCCAAGCGCGCAATGCTCGGATGAACGAGTGGATCGTTGATGAACTGGCTGTCTTCCTTGGCACACACCAGGTGGTTGAACAGCTTCACCCGGCAGTCTACATTGGGCGTGCTGGCTGGACATTTGCCGGGGGAACTGATTGTGGCCGCTTTGGTGGGGGAAACGCTCTTCAGCTTCGGCTCTTTGGGAGCTGAGCTGGGTGGAGCCTTGGCTGCAGACTGGGCCTTTTTAGTCTGTACCTGGGCCTTGGCTGCCCGTTGGGCTTCCTGGATAGCGCGACGCTCCGCTTTGCTAAGTGCTGGCTTCTTCTGTGCAAGAGGCGAGATGTATATGAAGCAAGAGAATCTTAAAGCTAGCGAGTTACCTTTTCCTGGTCCGCTTCTGTTGTCGAAGGTGCAGCACTGGCTGCGACTGGAGCTTTTTCTGCAACTTTCAGGTCAGCGAGCTGTTGTGTGATGCCCTCTACCTTGGCTCCTCCGCCTTTGCCAGCTTTCTTGGCTGCCTTCTTGGCCTCGCGTTCCGCCTTGATCTGCTCGCGTGTCTTTTCCCCCGCCTCCACATCCTTGCCATTTACCGCAGCTGGCTGAGTCGTCTTTGAAGCCACTGCATCCTGCACCTTTGTTGTGGTGGTGGTTGTCAGCTTGGTGGTTATGGTCGTCTGCTCCACCTCAGTGATGATTTTGGTGGCCGGAGCAGCCGGAGTGGTCAGAACAGCAGGAGTGGCGGCAGTAGGAGTCGGTGCAGTTTTGTGTTTCTTGGCCTGCTTGGCCAGCTTCTTCGCCTCCCGCTCGGCCATTATCTGGTCACGAGTCTTCTCCGTGGCCACTGCATCCACTGCATTTCCGGGCATTGCACTCGCGGCGACGTTGACTGAGGTTTCTTGGGTCGTTGGTTGGCTGTCTTCCTGGCGATTTCGTTTGTTGCGCGGTCGATTGCGTTGCCTCTGCTTCTTGTGCTTGCTCTTCAAAGTCTGGGCGTCAGTCTGCAGTTAGGGAGTACGGAATTAGTTTTTGATGTAACAAAATGTAAAACAATCAAACTGTTTGGATCCAATACGAAATCAAATCGGCAGACATGCTAAATAAAAACTAAATTTGGGATTCTCGCTACTTGGCAGATAAGTTACTAAGAGGCAAGCTAGCTACCTGTGGCACCTGTTCGCTAGTTAAAACCATTTTGAAAGCTTGAAAAGAGAGAGACATGGCAATTTAGGTGGAAAAGGATGTGAAAAGGTTAAAGGTTCAGTCTCCTGTGGCGGTGCAATTAAGATCCAAGCTGAATCCTGCGTCTATGGGTAAGCACTATGCTGGCTTATTGTGGCTTATAGCACCTAAGCAGTGTGCTTGCTGTCTTTACCTTACGATTCTTTATTATTATTCGGGAAAAGCAACTCGAAAGTTTTGCTCACGATGGCAAAAAAAACGTCCACCAGCTGATAGCGATGCAAGTGAATCGATAACCGTTTCGATTGGCCGCGGTAAACACATGGCCGGCCTTGCCAGACTCGCCAGTAGCCAGTGTCATTTTTGGTGCTTTCCTCGCCGCACGAGTTGGCATTCCCATAGCTGTCTTTTATTTGTGAGGTTCGTATGTTCGTTCGCCGCCTCCGAAAATTACATAATTTTTGCGTAAATTGATTTCGTTTAATTCGACCATCCGCAGCTGCGAATTCCACGACTACCATGGCCGACAAAGCTGCTGCCGAGAAACCCGCCGGACGCCCCATGCGCTACCCGTACACCTTCTCCGCGAAGATAGCCCAATTCCCCATCAAGCACTACATCAAGAACCAGTGGATCTGGCGCTACTACTTCATTGCGGCCGTGGCCTGCGTGCCCGTGTTCTACAAGATCAGCAAGCTGGGTGAGTAACACTCGCCTCGCGCCCTCTGGGCCCCATGTACTAATGCACTTCTCCCTTCTGTCCACTTTCAGCCAACTCGCCCGAGAACAAGAAGGCATGGGCCGAATCGCAGGCCAAGGAGCACGCCGAGCACCACTAGGCGGCCAGTAAATTAGTCTTAATTGTCGCATTAACATTTCAGAGCTGTTTGTGTCGGACCCAACGTGAAATCGGCGAATAAATGATTTGAAACGAAGTTTAACTTGATTCTTATTGGAGAGTGCACTGCAACATCCAAATACGGTCTTACTATGCGGCTATGACACCACCTATGAGTTTAGTTCGGTCACACTAATGATTTGTTATATGATTTATAACAAACTTATAAATTAAGTTGCTTTTTGCTATTAAAATTCATAACTAGCAGCATTAAATTGGAGTTAGTAAAGAATAGATTTATTTATTTTTCACAACTGCTCGCGATGAATATTCGTTTAGCCCGTGACTGCATTTGGATGGGTTAATCGAGGAGCTAAGCGGGAAAAAATTTTCAAGTTCAAATGGTAAAAATAAGAGATTTTCGTTGATAAATAAGTAGTTGGCGCAAGACAAAGCATCACAAGTTAGCAGCACAGCGGTCTCATTTTTGGTAGCGTGGTGGAATTTCGCATGATTATGCGTAAAAAAACCAATCTTAAAAGTATGAGAGCACGGAAACACTGATTCATCATAGACGTTTCAGTTGGCGGGCCATAAAGAATGTACTATTATCAGCAGTTCAGCATAAACTTCCTCTACAATGAACTCAAATTCGACTGAGCTTGCCAGTCGCTCCATTACCGCGAAAAGATGAAGTTCATCGCAGCTGGATTAACTCTTCTGGTCTGCTCCATCCAGCTGGGTGAAGGAGCACCTGGCAAACTGCTGGACTCCAGTTGTGGCACGACGAGGGCAGGAATTATCCCAATAATCACCGGGGGCGCAAGCGCAGCCCCATTCTCAAATCCATGGATGGTAAAGGTGATAGGCGAGAAACTATGTGGTGGCTCTCTAATCACCAGTCGTAAGTATTCCGATGTGGCCCACGAATGTTTTGTTCGTCCAGTCACCTGCTGCTAATATTTCCAGGCTTCGTTCTCACGGCCGCCCATTGCATCGTGACGACACACATGTAAGTGCGGCAGCACTGCCTTTCGGCGAACACTTACGAATTCCCATTTCCATAGGAGAGTGCGCTTGGGCGATTACAACACCCGCTTTCCTGGCAAGAATTGCTCGCCGTCGGGCTGCGTGCCCACGGCCTATGAACTCGCTGTGGATACGAAGATTGTGCATGCGGATTTTAACGAAAGCTTGGACAACGACATCGGCCTGCTGCGCATGGAGAGCTTCGTCCTGTACTCAGGTAATGACGTGGATTCAGCAACCAGGGCTCCCTAAGCAGTGGACATCTCTTTCAGACTATGTCCAGCCGATCTGTATCCTAGTCGAGGGACACATGACGGAAAGTCCCGCCTTCAACATCACCGGCTGGGGTGCCACCAACGATGGCAAGCCCAGCCGGACGCTCCAGCAGGCCACTGTGTACAACGCCGAACTCAACTTTTGCCGAAAAAAGTACCCCATGAGGAAGGTGGATGAGTCGCAGATTTGTGCTGCAAGCACATATAGCGATGCATGCAGCGGCGACTCGGGAGGCCCGCTGAGCGCACAGGTTCCTCTTGCCGACCGCTTGCTGACCTTCCAGTACGGAGTGGTCAGCTACGGGTCCGAGGGATGCCACTCCTTCTCCGTTTACACCAACGTTACCCACTACAGGGACTGGATAGTGGACGCCATCAAACACTTCAGCGGATCCTTGAAGGGATCCTAGGGTACGGGAGCTACTCGTAATAACATTTCTTTGGCTTTTCTAAGAATATATTATCAAGCCAATTTTGAAGCTTATCTCGAGTGGTTTAATGCCTCCCCTGACTTCTGTCGTAGGCACCAGTCGTGTCAACAATATCTGCATAAGTATGCATGTACGTATGCAAAGCTTATCTTCAGCGAATTTAACGCTATACGCAACGAAGCCTCGCTTCCACTGAGGTGGGGGCAGAATTCTGGGGAAGAACGCACATTCACATTCACTTATATGGAGGCGATTTGTTTGTTGTAATAAGTAACATCTTCATTCGGCGCGCTATAAAAGGGCGCTCGTGCGGGCATTGGCTCATACTTCGCTTCGACATGAACGTCTTCTTGGTGGCAGCGTGTCTTCTTCTCGGTCTCCTCCTCAGAGGAGGATCGGCCTACCTGCTGGAGGAGAACTGTGGAGCCGGGGCGAGCATGACCAGAGTGCGGCGGGTAGTGGGAGGCCACGATGCCAAGAGCCTGGCGCATCCGTGGATGGTTATGGTGCACACGGATTCTCGCTTTGCCTGCGGCGGCTCGCTCATCACCTCCCGTACGTAAGCCAACTGAAGGTATCTGGATGAGCTAAGTGCTAAATGGCCAACTTTTGCAGGTTTTGTGCTGACGGCATCCAGCTGCTCCACGCTGCCCATCAAGTATGCACACGACTGGTGTTTTAGGAGCCCCTTTTAAAGTCTTACTCTTGCAGGAAAGTTCTGCTCGGCGGACATGACCGGGATTTGCCAGCAACATTCCTGGAGGTCAGCATCGATCGAAACATCTCGCACCCACAGTTCGATCCGCTGAATCCCTTCAAGCACGACATAGCCCTGCTGCGCATGGCGCAGGAAGTTCCCTTCTCAGGTAACTCAAGGCTGCCACACATTTCCGATCCGCTTAGTGACCCATTTGCTCCCCAGACCGCATCAGGCCCATCTGTCTGTCCATCAACCAGCCCTTGGAGAAGGTTCAGTTTTACACCCTCACTGGCTGGGGTCGCACCGCTGACGATAAGCCCAGCCGCATCCTCCAGGAGACCACTTTGTCTGCGCTCGAACATGCGCGTTGCAAGAGCAAGTTCAACGTCCAAGTCGATCAGTCCCAATTCTGCAGCACTGGCGTGGACGGCGAGGCCTGCTCTGGGGATTCCGGAGGCCCGCTGAGCGCGGAGCTGCTCTTCGGGTTCAAGAAGCGGGCTTTCCTGCTCGGACTTGTCAGCTACGGGGATGCATCCTGCAGGAGCTTTGGCGTGGCCACGAATGTGACGCACTACGTCGACTGGATCAAGGCAACCATCGACGAGAACTCAAGTTAAAGCATTTAGAGACCAAGTCAATTGAGAATTTCAATTTGTTGCTACTTAAGAAATCTGCAATTGAAATATTAATTTAACAACGGTTAAAGAAACAACAGAAGAAGCTTAGTTTTATTTGCAGTGCGCAAAGGGTATAAGGCGTTAAGTTCTATCGATTTACATCGCAAGCTCACATATTCGATAGACCACGCCGACTGCGCTCGCTCTGCCGCGAAGGTATTATTTAAGGGTGCGTCTACGGTCACTCTGCAGAATACTTTTGTCGTCGCAAAAAAAGTAAGTAAAGTTCATCCGCCCGGCACTTTTCCGGCATTAAATCTACTATGTGCATTGGGTATTCGTGTATATATTTTATGCAAACAACAAACAAAGAACTGGCTAAAAATAGCGGCGCTTTTATTGCGACTTGGCTTTCGAAAAAGTTCAATGCACTCCGTTTTGTTAAGGGGACCGCTTTACAGTTACTTTTCGTAATGGAGTTTTCTCAATAAATTGTGTTTTCTTCGCTTCTCCTGCAGCTAAACTACCCAAGAATCAAACAGAATGTTCGTTGTACGTCGTAGCGCATCTCGCCTGTACCCCGCTGGAGTCCAGTGAGTTTTTTCCCACATTTAACCCCCGCACATAACTACCTGCTAATTGGCTTACAACAGTTAACAGAGCACTCATATCTCATTCGCCATATTCAAAGTGTTATGTATGCCCCAACTTACACTTTCCTCAATGTGCGATAAGATAAACAATTCCGATCCCATCGAAATCGCTTTCACCCTGCGCGCATGTGTGTGTGTGCAGTCTATGCTGACTTCACTCCACTGTTGCGTAACCGCACCATACCAGAAGATTCTAATGGTTCCCCCTCCTTTTTCCGCTCCACAGGCTGGCCAAGATGAGCGGCAGCCAGGTGGGCGACCTGGGCAGTGGCGCCGGCAAGGGAGGCGGCGGCGGTGGTTCCATCCGCGAGGCCGGAGGGGCCTTCGGCAAGCTGGAGGCTGCCCGCGAGGAGGAGTACTTCTACAAGAAGGTGAGTGACCCAGAGACCGACTTATTTCATCATTGGCTTTATTGAGCAGCAGTGGAAAGCGACTTAGTTGCAAGGCCTGCCGCTGAGCAGCTCCTGAACCCCGCACTTCTGTATGCGAAAGTTGATCTCCTTGTAGTCCAGACCCGCTCCGAAGGCTTTCTGCAGCCGATTCGACAGCACCCACAGTTCCTCCTTGCCCTCGTGGTTCCGCACTATCTTGAGTCCGCTGGCGAACTGCAGGCGCTGCTCATCCTCCACCAGCATGACCAGATTCTGATGGCTGTAGCCGGTGCGGATGTTCCAGGCCAAAATGCTGGCCGGCTGGACCAGGCCGCAGATCAGAAAGCCGGACTCGCTCATGGCCGCCGCAACGCATTGACTCCCCCGCTTGCCCAGCAACTGGAACTGATCCAAGGCAGCGCTCACATCGTTCAGCCGCCAGTTGCTGCCGTTGTTGACCACATCCAACGGAATGGCCATTTGCCACTCGCTAGACAGCGAGTGGAAGTACATCATCCGCCGGCCCCCCAAGTCGTGGGGCGTTAGAGTGGTGGACACCGTGCCGTCCCACAACTGGAAGCTCTCGCCTGCTATCGTGAATGTGCCGAAGTCTGGATGGGGATACGTGAACTTGTTCTCAATACGCCACGACTGCTGGGCTGCCACGTCATACACCACAATGCCGTCTCCAATGGAGTCCGCCATGTACACGAATCCCACATCGCAGTTGTGTGGGTCCAGCTCCACGGTGGGCGTGACAAAGCGACTCACGCCCTCCTTGTACAATCGCTTGGGCATCTTGTACTGATGCACGACTTTTCCGCTTTCCAAGTCAATGGCGTACAGCTGCGGCGGGCAGTGCTGAATGAAGTCGATCTCTCCGCTGTCCAGGATCCACATGCGCCCGCACTCGTCTATCTGAGTGCGGTACACCGAAGTCAAGCCATTGCAGTCGGCTCCGTGGGATTTGTGCCACTCGTAGCTGGGATAAGCCTGCAGGAGAGTTCCGTTCGGACGCATTTCGTTTGTGACGTAGGCCAGAGAGTATGGAACGCCCTTGGCGAAACGCGGAATGGTCACGAATATCGAGGGCGTGGCATCGCCATCTGAATTAGAGAGCAAATTAGGCAGGCTTTCGTGCTGAAATGGAGAACTTTTACGCTTGTAGTAGACGTCCACATCGATGGGAATCACGCTGCCCGGATCGTAGAGTCCCTCTCTCAGCACGCGCTGTCTTTCCTGCGGCGATGGGAACTCCAGCTCCAGATTATAGGCTCCAAAGACACTTTCCAAGGCCTGGGCGGATGCTGCCAGCCAGCAGCAACAGCAGACACCGAAGACAATCCAACGCTCCATGCCGTAATCCTTTCACTTTCGCGACAACTGCTCCACTTAAAGACCGAGCGGATACTGCACATGCGCGCCGAGCTGCGGGCCCATGTCTTTCTAATCCAGCCAGCCACTCAGCAGGCTAAGCGGGTCAGCTTTTGTAACTGGTTTAATTGCACACCCAAAACTCTGTGCACTGAAATTCTGGTCGAGCCATGGCAGTTTGTTTACTGTTCACTGGTGTCCACCTCGGAAAACAAGTTGCTGGTGCTGTTGCTGGCTAATTATGCACGCCACCACCCATTTGGACCGATTGCTGGGTTCGTCGTCCCATTAAGTGTGATCCATTATCCAGTCAGTACAATTTAGTTCCCAATCCAGTTCCAATCGATGCTGCTGATGCCCGAAACGGTTAAGGTCACTTGATGGCGCTAAATCAGGTCTAATCTCAAGCCACTGAGGCTTCTACTGGCCAGCGGGACTCGAGTGGCTAGACTGTTGCTTGGGACTACAGACTTGTGGCGATAACAAGTGACCCTGAACTTTGCCACAAATTGTGTGCCGCAAGAAATTTGAAAATCAAAATAATACAGTAACGCTTCGGACGCATGTATACATAAGGCAAACATATGCAGCAGAACCTCCAATTCTTCCATTTCTCACAATAACTTTTATCAACTTTTATAGTCATCATTTCTTTGAAAGCTTGAAACCGAAAAGTTAGCTTTCTCAAATCAACTTGATCGTTTTATGTGCATTTATATGGCTGGCTAGCGAAGTAAATTTAAATATTTCGCAGTCGTAAAATTTAAATTATTCAAGGGAATTATTACCACAAGATGGTAAATATTTACACGTCATATATATTTCTTAGGCTTTGCGGAATCTTTACAATTTGAGATAGGCTGTTATTAGCACTTAGGCGGAATTCGCGAAGATCCCCCAGAGAACTGCACAACACAACTAATATTTACATACATCAATTTAGTGGATTTACGTAGTCACTAGCTAAACACCAGGCGATTGGTTAGATCCTCGTCGTTGGAAAAGAAGACGCCGCCCTGGACATCATCCAGCTTGCGGCGCAGGATGCGGAAGTTGACCTCCTTGGAGTTTAGTGTACCTGCGGCGATTTTCTAAGGGAACAATAGTAACAATCAGTTTAAGGGGCACACAAAAGCCTGCTGAACATCAAACCTGGTAGCGATTGGAGAGCATCCAGAGTTCCTCCTGCCCGTCGCGGTTTCGCAACACCTTCATGCCGCTGACGAACTGCAGCTCATCGGACTTGGCTGGCAGATTGCCAAAGTTTCGCGAATTGTAGGGCGAGTTCACGTTCCACACAAAGAGCTTGACGGGATTGAAGGTGACGCAGTAGACGTTGTTCCTGCCATCGATGGCGGACGCGGCGCACTCGCTCCGCCGTCTGCCCAGCAGCCTGAACTCCTCCGGCAGAGCCTCCGGTCCATCGGCCCAGTTCTGCTGCCGGTTCAACGCACTCAGTGGCACGGAGTACTCACTGGCACTGGCCAGCGGGTGGAAGTACAGATTGTGCTTGTCGTTGTTCAGCGCAAACATGCCGTCCATCAGGTAGAAGCTCTCGCCTGCTATGGTGTGCTTGCCGTAGTCCGGATCGGGATACATGAAGCGGTTCTCAGCCCGCCAGGATGCCTGGGCCTGGTGGTCGTAGACCACCAAGCCATGGTAGCTCACATCGGCCACATAGATCATGGTGCGACTGCAGGTTCCCATAGGCGGAGGATCCTGGACGAGCACATTTGGCGTGATGAAGAGCGATCCACTCGCGATGTATGTGTCGTTCGGGAAGCGGAAGCGATGCAGCAAGCGATCGGTAGCCAGATCGAACTGCAGCAACTGCGGCGGACACCGCTGGGTGGTTCCAATCACACCCGAATCGATCACCCACATCTGGTTGCACTCGGTGACCTGGAAGAGATTCAATGTAGAAAAAGCTCAGCTGCCCGAACATTTTCCACTTACAGCCACTCTGAAGGCGGAAGTTATGCGATCGCAGTCCTCGCCGTTCGCATTATGCCAGGAGTAGTTGGGATACGGCTGCAGCAGCGGGCCATTCCTGCCCTGCGTCGCCGAAACGGTGGCCAAGGTGTAGGGAATGCCCGTGACGAAGCGCGGAATAGTGGTGAACAGCCTCATCTGTCCATTGGCCATGTACTGTGGCTGCACATCGATAGGAGTGCCGTTCTCCGGCACCAGATTACCCGCCGCCTGGGCGTTCTCCCGATCCTGCGCCGTGGCAAATCCAAACTCCAGCTGGCCCCACTGCGTCAGCGTTTCCACAGTGCGCACGGGACGCGGCCCACTAGCACCGACGCCATAGCCCAGGGCCAGCGTCAGTGTGGAGGCGATCAGCAGTATCCGGAGGGGCACCATAACCATTCCACAGCACAGTCGGATGGTAAATGTTCTGCTCGAACTAAGGGCAGCTGCTTATCAAGCGAGTTGGTTCCTGAGGCGTTGATAAGTGGCAGAGAGGCAGGCAGGCTGGCAGGCGGAGATCGAAGAGAGTGGAGCGTGGCCTGGCTTTGTCTACTTGTTGACGACCAATTAAGAGCAAGGGTCTGTTGATATTTGGCCAGATGCGGCCTAACAATGCGCAATAATTTAATACGGTGACCCCGATCTGACGACACTTTCTTCGACGTCTCACTTCGGTAGCCAACTATCAACTGAAAACAGGCTTGTAGCTTGGTGGCTTGAAGACGAGCAGGCAGAACGGCAGACAATGATTCAGGTTCATTGGCGGCAGGTGGTTTTCCCCCGATCTTTTTCGCACTCTTTACAGACTTCCGTCGACTGTTTGTCGTGGTCACACAGGCGATATCCGAACTTTTTGTGGGCCCGTGTGACGGGTTCGGTCTGAAAATTGCTAACCAAATATTGGCTCTTGGAGTTAAGCCTCTTATATGGCTGGCAGCTAATAATGACAGTCCATCATTATTGATGGCGAGCTCCAGGGGTGGGCGGGCTTAGCCAACCAGCAATTAGCTTTTTACGACTTACTAGCACTAATTGTATTTCGCACCGGCTAATCGAGAGAATCCATCTTTGTTCGTTTCGTTGCAGCAAAGGGAGCAGCTGGATCGCCTCAAGAACGACCAGATCCACCAGGCTGAGTTCCACCACCAGCAGATCAAGGAGCACGAGGAGGCCATCCAGCGCCACAAGGAGTTCCTCGAGAACCTGCACAAGTGAGCGGTGATCCATTCACCGGCAGAAGGCGACCGCACGGACGGATGAACTCGAGACATTTACTAAAATGCATTTCACTCTCTTTTGTATGTTCCCAAGTGCTCACTACTCCCTACCAGTAACCCAAAAATGATATGTGTATTTGAAAAGTGCGTAATAAACCATCCATATTTTGAATGCTTTAATCAGAAGCTGATCTTTAGCTCGTGCTGGAACAGGTTACTAAAGTTTATGGACGCTTCGTTACAGAACCAAAGCAATAAAGTTCGGTGATGAGTTTCTTCATAAGTTATTTTCCAATTCCTCTTCGTTAATAACTAAGGCCTTATCGCCTGCCGTTATTATCGACTGAAAAGCTATTAACTTAAAAAGAATACAAACTTATGAAAAATATACTTTTCAGAGAAGACGGTGTGTTTCACTCACAAGAAAACACAGTTATACGCACTATTTATTGCGCGGTTTTTATCAATAAAGTTAAAACAATAAGGATTAATTTTAAGAAATGGCTTTAATAAAAAGTTAAATGCGTGCAACTGAACTTCTTATCTTAAAGAAGTGTAACTTAAACGTATGCTGAATAATCTTCGAATGAAAACAAGCTGTAGGGTACTTAACTAAGCGCTTCTGCCCACAACTTGAGAATTCTTCAAACACGAGCGGCTACTTAAAATGCTAAATCATTGCCTAATTAGCAAGTTCGACCAGCTTTCATTCAGTTTTAGCGTGTAAACAGTTCATTATAGTAGTATTGTTAGAAAAAACTTAAATACAACATACCTAGGACTTTCTATATATCTTATATTTTAAGAATTCAAAGGGCATTCAACAGGTTTCCAAAGATTTTTAAAGATAACCTGCGCCACCTGTGGGAAAAATCTTGAACCAAGATGTTATCAAAAACATGGAGGTAGGTATAATTAATTAGTTATTGTCAATTATAACTAATTACAATATAACTTTGTATGTATTAAATAAAAAATTAAATTGTACGTAACATCTTTTTATGTTTACTTATTACATTTTTCGTCACGTTCCTAAACTTTATGACCCGCAGGTGCGCTCGTCTCTAGTGAATACCGCGCTTGTTATCGATAACTACCGAGGCTATCGGCAGTGTGACCGTTGAATGAACATCTGCAGACACGTATTTATTTAGATGTTTTTTAATTACAAATTGAATAGTGCTTAAACCAGGTAGCGCAGCCAGTTGAAAAAGAGCGCAGCAGGCATTCGAAATGTTCGCCAACCTGAAGAACAAGCTGATCGAGGAGGTGAAGGCGTCGCCCTCGAAGTTCCAGCAATTTGCGAATGCTGCACAGGTATTTTTGGGTGTGGGGGCGGGGCGGTGCGGATTGCTGATGAAAAATGCAAATTGAGGAAAACATACGCACACAGACACGGAATTGCATGTGTGTCGGTGAACTGGGAAGGGGTCGCCAGTAGTGCGATTGTGACCCATTTCTGGGTGCACAAGTGAAAGTGAAGTGACCAGCTGCTCATGAGTCTTCCTTGGACTTTTTTCCCAGGCCGCCGTGAGCTCATCGTCGAGCACAACACCCAATTCGGAAACGAACACCAGCAACAATGAGAACTTCTTCAGCATCACGGAGGAGGGTGAGTACGCCATGAGTCACCTAGTGTTCCTTATCTCACATTTCAATCATTCTTTCACCGCGCAGACACACCTCAGAACTCGCCTTATCGCATCCAAAAGCTGCCGGCCACAAGTGCATCCGCGCTGCGCGGGCGATCGACTCAATCCCTGAACGGCGCCACCTCCAGGACCCGCAAACTCTCAAACTCGTCCATGGCCAGCGACGTGTCCTTCCGCCTGCCTACCTATGAAGCGCCAGCTGTAAGTGACCGAAAAGCTTCCGAGATTGCTTTAATTATGTGTTCTACTCGCCAGGTGTACCACTTGCAATCGGATCTGGACGAAACGAGCAGCGAGTTCGACGACTCCGCCTCAACGGCCCGGCTGGATGTGATCACCAAGGACCAGCTGTACGACGCGTACAAAAAGTCACTCGATCGTTACCACAAGTACCGCTGTCGATACACGGATCTGGCCAAAAAGTACAAGGAACTGGAACGCGACAGCTCCAAGGCGCGGGTATCTATCTGCCTATCTAATCAGTCTGCTTGATAAGCTTGTGTAACTAACGTTTCCGATAATATCGCTTTGCAGTCTGTGCTGGTGGAGACGCAAGACAAGGCGCTGCGCCGAATCAGCGAGCTGAGAGAGCAGTGCACGCTGGAGCAGCAGGCCAAGGCGCATTTAGAGGAGGCGCTGCGCGTTGAGATGGACGACATGAGCTGCAAAATGCAGGCTTATCAAACGAAGCTCCAGCTGCTGGGCGAAAATCCTGAGAATATTACGGCGGCTCTGGAGCGAAGTGGCCAACAGCTGGAGTCCGAACAGCTAATCGACCTGGAGGAGTCGACCGGAAAGTCGCCATCGTCCGCCAATGGCAGTTCCGGGGTGTCCAACTTACAAAGATTACTTAAAGAGCGGGAGGAGCAGCTGGAAAGTGTGACCAAAAAATACGAAGCTCTGCGCAAGCAGGAGGAGGAGAACGTGCTGCTTCTGGCCCAGACAAAGCAGGCCATCCATACGGAACTGGAGCTGAAGGACACCGAGGTGCGTCAGCTTCAGGAGAAACTCAAGCAGTTGGAATCTCAGCGAGAGTCCCACAACAACGAAGCCAAGGAGCAGTTCAAAAAGCTCCAGGCCACGAAGCAGGAAGTCGATGCCAAACTTATGGCTACAGAGCACCTGCTGAACACCCTAAAAGGAAGCTATGCTACCAAGGAGCAACAGGTGGCCACACTCGAAGCGCAACTAGAAGCCATAAGGGTGGAAAACGAAAAGAAAGTAAAAGATCTGCAGAAACAAAACGAAGATCGAAATACCCAAGCAAGCGATTCAAGCGAGCAACTAAAGAAACTCCAAGCAGACGTTCAGGATGCAGAGTCCCAGCTTTTGTCCAAGGATGAGCTCTTGGAATCTCTCCGAACCGAAAACGCAGCCAAGGAGCAGCAGCTAAAGCATCTGGAGGAGCAGTTGGGTAAACTGAAACAAGAAAACGAAAATTACTTGGATAAATTGCGAGAAAACAAGGAAAGTAGCGATTCTCAAACTAACGCGGCACAGGATCAGCAAAAGAAACTGCAAGCAGCCCAGGACGAAGCCGAATCGAAGCTCTTAGCCACGGAAGACCTTTTGCACTCCATCAGGAATGATTATAAAGAACAGGAAGAGCAAGTCGCTTTGTTGGAAGACAAAGTGAAAACTCTTTCCAAGGAAAACGAAGTGAATGTGGAAAAATTGCGCCACATTAATGAACAACGCGAAGCTCATAGTACTGATTCCCAGCAGAAGATCAATGAACTAGTTGCAGCTAAGGACGAAGCCGAAGCCAAACTTCTTTCCACTGAACTCAGTCTGAACGCACTTCAGGCCGCACTCTCGGCCAAGGAAGAGCAAGCGGCATCCTTGGAGCAAAGCTTGAATGCGCTTAAAACCGAAAGTGAGCACAGTTTGCAGGACCTGCGCTTGCACAACGACCAGTTGCTCGAAATTGTCCAGCGACATCAACAAAACGACTGGGAAGCTCAACTCGGTCAGGCAAGAGAGGAATTGGCAGCTATTCAATCGCAACGGGAGCTACGTGCTCTCGAACTCGAGAAGAGCCTCGAAATGGAGCGCGAATCTGTGGCCGCTTTGAGTTCCGAGAAAGCTTCCCAGGAGGAACAGCATAGGCTTAAGCTGGAACAGCTACAGCGAGAGATTCAAATACTGCAGGATCAGCACGCGAACTCGGAGAGCGAAACAGTGGCTGCTCTAAAAGGGCAGTTGGAGGCTATTAGTCAGGACTTGGCCACCAGTCAGGCCAGTTTGTTGGCCAAGGAAAAGGAACTGAAAGCCAGCGGCAACAAGTTGAACAAGATAAAGAAGCAACACGAGCAGCACCAGGCGAAATCAAGCGAGCAAAACGCTCGCCTCGAAGCTCTGCAAAGTGAGTTGGCTGATCGACTGAGTCATTCCCGCCAGGTGGAGAGCGAAAAGGAGGAGTTGCAGGCACGCGTCACCGGAATTCTGGAAGAGATTGGCACCATGCAGGCGCAAATGCAACAGGTGCAAGACTCACACAGCGAACTGGAACGGGAGAAGCGCAAGCTGGAATCCCGCATCGAGTCTCTGCAGCAGGAGCAAGTGGACAGCAGTGCCCAGGACGAAAGGACCTCAGCTAAGCTGGAGGAGATACAGAGCGAAAACACCAAGCTGGCCGAACGCAACTGTCTGCTGGAGGAGCAGGCGAATCATTTGGAGTCCCAACTGCAAGCCAAACAAGACGAGATCGGCAAGATCCAGACGAAGCTGCAACAGGTACTCGACGAGCACTCGAAGCTGCAAAATGCACAGGAACTGATGGATCACGACCATCGGACGCTGCAGGATAAATGCGATGCCTACGAAAAGGATAAGCTGCTGACCAAACACACTCTGGACTGCCTACAGTCAGCCAGTGAGGAGCTGCATAGGGTTAAGGCCAACTTAGATCAAGAACTGAAGGAGCAGGACCAACAA
This sequence comes from Drosophila mauritiana, assembly GCF_004382145.1. NCBI lineage: Eukaryota > Metazoa > Arthropoda > Insecta > Diptera > Drosophilidae > Drosophila > Drosophila mauritiana. Next base: position 21,690,074 of record NC_046668.1, on the reverse strand, counting down.
CTGTCGGAGCTGAGAGAACGACAAAGGGAACAGGAGCAGCAGCTGAAAGACCAAGCCGAGCGATGCGCGGAATTGAAGGTCCAAAACAGCGAAAGTGAGACTCAACTGCAGGCCACGATCAGCAATCTTCGCGAGCAACTTGATGCTTATAAGCAGACAGAGCAGGGCATCCAGGAAAAGCTCCAGGCTAGCAATTCGTCCTACACCACCCAAATTGCCACATTGGAAGCTCGTTGGAGCGCCGCCAATTCAGACGTAGAGCGTCTTCACGAAGCCAATGATGCCCTGCAGCTGGAGATGGAACAGTTGAAGATTAAGCACGGCCAAGAACGCGAGGAGGTGAAAGAGTCCATTGCCCAGAAAAACCGTCAGGTGGTGGAGCTCCAAGAAGCCATGGCCACAAGAGATCGTCAGCTACAGGAAAAGGTTGAAGCCTCCGAAAAGTTGGCCAAATACGATGAGATCCTAATCGAGAACGAGTATTTGAATAAGCACACGAAGCAATTGGAGGCCGAGTTGGCTGAGAGTGCGGAGCTGAAGGAGAAACTGAAATCCCTGCAATGTGAATTGTACGTTCTTCAGGAGAAGGCCGAGCAGCATGCCGTCCAAATGGCCGAAAAGGAAACGCAGAGTGCGACGGCAACGGCAGAGGTGTCCGAACTGAAGAAGGCCATCGAGGAACAGGCGGTGGAGTTGACCCGACAGAAGGAGCACGCAAGCTTTGTCACCGAGCAGAGTGATGCGGTCCAAAAAGAACTTCTTCAAGCGCAACAGCAACTCCACGATAAGCAAATCGAATTGGCGATGAGCCGGGATGAGCAGGCCTTGCTGCAGGGTGAAGCCGATGGCTTAAGGCAAGAGGTGATTTGTCTTAAGGAGCATTTATCCCCCTCAACCGACTCCGACAGCCTGCGCAGCCTGAACGAGCGACTGCAACGGGAGCTGGAGGATCTCAAACACAAGAGCGCCGGCGCGGAGTCAAATATGCAGCAGGAGATCGAGGAGCTGCAGGCTAACAACCAGCAGATGGCGGAGCGCATCAACGAGCTGGAAACCCTGCGAGCCGGCATACAAGCCCAGCAACTTCTCGCCAGCATGGCGCCCAAAAACGTTCAGGAGGCAGCCGCTGCCGGCGAGAAGGCTGAACTGGAGTCTAAGCTCAAAGAGATTATGAACGAGGTGCAGGACGTGACGAATCGGAACCTGTTCCTGGAGCAAAAATGCGAGAACTTCCTGATACTCGAACAGTCCAACGAGCGACTTAAGCTGCAAAATGCGAAACTCTCGCGGCAACTGGATGAAACCCTGGTGAGTCCATAGCAGCGGTGCACCCGTTGATTCCATTGCTGATTCCTTCCTTTTGCCCACAGGTATCCATGCAACACAGCGAGGCTGTTCCGGCAAACACGGAATTCGAGTACTTGCGCAACATCATGTTCCAGGTGGGGAATGAAACTAGATAATGTCCAAATATATACACCCTACTAACTGATATCTTTCATTCCAGTACCTAACTGGGAACACGAACAACGAGACGCTTGTCAAGGTGATATCGGCAGTGCTCAAATTCTCGCCGCAGCAGGCCCAAGTTGCCCTGGAAAAGGAGCATCAGCGGCGATCGCTGGTAGGGAAGCCCACTTGAGTTCCTTATTGCATCGTTAACTAACCCAATACGAACACTTGCAGCTGAACAAACTGATCTAGCATGAACTGATGGCTCTCTACGGCGGAGACTGGAACTGGGAGCCCTGCCCGGTGGCGCTTCTAGACCGCAAATGATGTCGGAGATCACAAGTACCTTATACTTATACCTCACCCTCGCGCACGGCATGGGTGCTTCCGGCTGACTCCGCAGGCATTTCGAGTAGTAGAAGCCGCTGATGTGTGTGTATGCCCCCATACTAGATCAATGTTATTGTACAGTCCACGAATTAAGTATAGCTACTTCTGTCCAAATCCACGCTAAGCACTTTTGTACATTTTGATTACGCTTTCCTTTGTTCCCGGCATTCACTTGCTTGCGATCCATGTCCCATGTCCACTACTTAACTTAACCCCAGCCTAACCTAAGTGCAATCGTTTTGTGTATTTTAGTTGTAAGTTTAAATTTGTAAAGATCCGCAGCGCAGTTGGCATTTAGTTTAATTCAAAATCAATACATACATCAATAAATAGTTACAATTCATAAAAGGGAATCTCAAATCTCTGGACGCCGCCCAGTGGCCGCCACGTGACGGAAGTGCCTTCTCCGTTTCGCAAAGCATCGAATCATTGCCCGCGTTAACGGGTCGAGCTCGTAGTTGGGCCTGTAGTCCTTCAGGGCATCCAGAGTGTACTTGAATCCGAACCTCTGCAGACGTAGGCTGGCCTGCACGGCCGCCAGTTGAACTCCGGATCGTGGCACTGCCACGAGAAGGCGCTTCAGGAAGCCCACGAAGGCGGAGATATCAGTATCCAGGGGCAGTGGCTTCAGGACCAAAGAGATGCAGTGAAGCAGAAGCCCAAGCCGGGCGTCGTACGACTCGTTTTGAGCAGCGAGATCACAGTAACTGGTGGCGAGCGGCATTAGGTGTTCCCCCACTACGCTCTCTACGACCTTGAGATGCGGTGAGCGGCGGCAAAAGAGCGCAAAGGCGTAGCCCAGCTCCTCCTCACGGCCGGCCTTCAGCTTCCCCACCAGGTTCTCCAGCACCTGCTGTTTGCTGGGCTCAAAGGGCTGGAAGTGGTATTCAAAGCGCAGCTTGGACAGCAGCAGTCGCTCGGCGCCGTTGGGATCCTGCATGTCGTACTGCCGGTTCATCAACAGGTGCTTGATCACCGTGATCAGGGCATCCGAATTGTCGTACTCCCGCTGTTCGCGGTGGGGAAGCGCGGTGGGAAATTGACGCAGCACCTCCATCACCAGCGGCGGCATATCGCGGTCGAAGTGATACAGAATTTTGGCCAACAGTAGCCTCGCCGGATTCTTATACCCTGCTGACATGGTCGCCTGCAGAGCTGCTGCCTTCAAGTAGAGCCGCACGTAGTTGAGGGCCAGCTCAGCGGCAGGTCGCTCCTTGGTGTTGCGGAACAGACGCTCCTCTAGCTCAGCCAAAAATCTCTGCGCGAAGTTCAAATACTTCAAGGCATTCAGCAGGCGTTCCACTGGACCGTCATCTACGCCGATCTTGCAGATTACTGCAATCAGAGCATTCACGATTACAGCCTCACTCTTAGTCACCTTGTAGATCTCCATGGCCAAGTCACTGCACGTGGATTCCAGCTGCATGTTCTCCCGCAGATATTTGCCTATTGAGGCACACAATTGCGGTTGGGACTTGCCCAAAGTTTTTCTATTCGCCTCCCCAAGCTTATCCAGACCCGTGTCCATCTTAAGAACATGTTGTACGATCGACTTGTGTTGGTCATCTTCCCGGGTGCAAGCAGCTTGCTCTAGAGGGATTTCTATGGGCGGAGGGTCAAGCTCGTCCATTGGCTCGGAAGCTGTAGGCGAAGCAGGTGACTCCTCGCTTATTGAACAGGACAGCTTTAAAGGCTCAAGATGTTTACCTGGATGCCTTGCTTTCAGCTCTTCATGCTCTAATGGTTTAAAATCATGCTTCGAATCCTTTTTTAAAGGTTCCGATTTATTAATTGCTTGTTTAAGCTGTCTCCTTATTTGTTCTACGAGCGGAAGACCCTTTTCTGGCCCGGATTTCTGTTCGTCGAGCAGTTGTTTCGCTCTCTGACGAGTCAAACGAACTTCGCCTGGGGGCGACAAAGTTTTCAGCTCACTTTGCGTTCTCCTTCGTTTTGCGGCTAACGGAACATTTGAAGGTGGTTCCTCAGGCTGCCTAATGAAGATTTCTTCGTCGATAACTAGACCGTGCTCGTCCTCGGATTCATCCGTTGCCTTTGGCCTGGGACACGTACTTGTACTTGTGGGCTGCGCGTTCTCTAGATCCAGTTTCTCAACAGGCTGCGTTATGGTTACGAAATCTGCTTCAACTTCTAATGACTTCTGTTCTGATTCCTTCTCTTCCAGCTTTGCTTCCGCTTCAGTAAGATCATCCGCTTCCAACGCACGCTCCTCGCTTTCATCCGATTCTGATTCGCTGCCGAACAAGAAACTATTTGTCAGGTTTTTGGTGTTGCTTTGCTCATCCGCGGATCTGCAATCCTCTTCGCTATTATCAAAAGTGTCATCCGAATCACTTAGCTCGAGAGCCATCTGCTCTACACAGGATTCGGATTCCACATCTGAATCACTGCCGAATAGGCACATTGAGCCGCTATCTAAATTTGAGACACTATTATCCAAGTGTGAATCGGTGTCTTCTGAAGTATTCACCTTATTTTCGCTTGGTTTACTTAAGAAGTCTATTCTATCCTCTGCCACTGAAACTGGATTCGCTGAAATATCTATATTTGGAGGCAATTCTGTCAGACCGCCAATGTTTTCTTTTATCGTTTTATTATGCTTCAGCTCTTCAAAATAGTCCAAAAAGAAGTATTGTTCCTCGTCATATCTTTTCAAAGAAGAATCTGTCTTTTTCTGGACCGCAGGCAAATGATTTATATCCTTATTTTCTGATTTCGGGAACTTAGAAGTCTGCGCAGGGCTTTCCAAGTCGCCAGGAGCCTGAGCCTTAACATTTCCTTTATTTTCTTTCTGTTTCGCGTTGGACGTCAACTGAAGCAAATAAAGTTCTTCCTCATCCAGTTCCATCTCGAGATTATCACAGTTGGCCATGTTGAAAGTTTCCAAATTCCTTAAGAATTGGATTGCCGTTTCTGGCGTTTGTTCGTGCTCTACTTCTAATTCATTGTTTGTCTCCATCTCCAGACAGTTTCGCTTGGCTATCGGCTTCGGTGTAGCAGCCGCTTTGCGCTTCTTGGACTTTCGCTTTCGTTCTTTGGGCTTGGAGGGCAGGCGAATTGGAGTGACATGTCCTTCTTGGCTGATGTTGGGCGACTGGATAATGGGATCCGTTCCAGTATCCATGCACTCTGTGCTGGTGGCGAAATCTAGAAAGAATGTGGACGTAATTAATCCACTTACTGATGCGTTTTGCATGGGTTTACCTCTCTTGCTGGTGCTTCCGCTGGAGGTCTGATCCGTTTGGTTCTCCGTGCCCTCATAGATTTCATACAACCATTTGGTAAAATCCGCCTGGCTGACGCTTGGTGGCGTGGCCACTGACGGATTGGAGCGCCTCTGCAGCAGGGCTAGCACCATTTGGCCAAAGACCTGCCACAGCTCCTCGAAGGCCTGCGGCGGCAGATTGGTCAGGCAGCTTTGGTTTTGAGGTAGAAAGTTGAACAGCTCCTTTGCGAGATCCCTGGAGGACCTGGCCTCCTCCTTCACACTATCCAGCATTGTTCGTGAGGGCGGCCTCGAGGCGGACACCTTGATTTGTGTCGACAGGTCGGCAACGAAATCGATCTCGCGGTGTATATCATACAGAGTGGTGCAGGTGGCCACACTGGCTTTGGCCGGTACGTCCTCCAGCTCCAACTCCTGCTGCAAATCGCTCAGCGGACTCATGGGCTCAATTACAACATCATCCCGCCACGATAGCATTTCATCAAGTATCTGCCGTATATTTGGCAGGGGCTTCGGTTCGGGAAAGCATGTGCCCACATCGTGGTGCTTGATGAAGGAGGCTGTAGTGGTTCCCCGGGTGGTGGTGGTGTTCTTGTGTTGCGTGGCCTGGTTGCGCGTCTCTATCAGACCCTCCACCTGCACAGCAACAGAACAAAGCGCAGGCTTGGGGTCAGAGGGTTTCTCGTCGGTTTGCGTGGATTGGTTGACTCCGGGCTGATGGGCTTTCCGTTTGCTACGCGGATTCGGGCTCTTTGGGGAGGGCACGCTTACGTCTATAGTCCTGCAGTGCTCCCTTAGCTTCTTCATGATGTTCTGATCCCGCCGCAAAAGTCCACAATCATCGCCCAGCCGCTGGGAGAACTGCATGAGTATGGACAGCACATCCTTGGCATCCACGGGCAGTCCCCGCACCTGCAGCTTCTCCTGCAGATTCTCGCAGTTTCCAACCTGTGCATCCAGCTCCTTTTCCAGCTGTCCGCATCGCTCGCCGATCTGCTTGCCTCGCTTCTCCAGCTCGATCCTCTGTTGCTTCTCCTTCTGGTACAGATCCGTGACTTCTTGGGCGGTGCGCTGCAGGTCGGCCAGCTGTTTATTTTGAGCCTGCAGCTGTTTCACCTGGCGGATCAGCTCGTCGTTCTGGGCTATCCGCTCGGCCAGCCGGCTTCGCTTGGCGCACACATCCTGGTTCCTCCTGGGCAGCGACACCTGCTTGTACGGTGCCACCAGAGAATCTTGCAGCGGTGCGCTTGGGCCCAGAAGCTGATCTATATTGAAGTCGGAAAACTCGTCTAAACTCATGTTGCACAGACTTGTTGTTGCTGGATTTCACGTGGTTGCGTTTTCAAGCGCCACTGCGATTCTAGAACTGGCAGAAAACAAGGAGAGGCCTCATTTTCCACACAATTCGCTAGTTTGACACGCGTTGGACAATATTAAGGTGCGCATCTGGCGATTTAATACACAAAACAGAGAAATATAACGAAATCCGCGTTTTTCTCTGCAGCCGGTCTCCAAAACATTTTCCTTATCGACAACCCAGCACGAGCCTATCGATATATATATATATACGATATATATAGTATGGTATGGTACTATTTTTGTGGCACTCTTATAGCTCGTTCTCACTACTTCATTTTTGATAGTTCACACTTTATTTATAATAACAGTGAAAGTTTCATTATATTGTAGAGGAAGTAAGGTTTGCATTACTGATAATAACTAAATTTACACAATTTCTATGCGTCTATTGAAGGAAAACAAATGTATTCTGAATCATTCCGATTCCCTGCGTTACAGTTAAGCCTATGGTTTTTGGGGCTATCTTACTCACAAGCTTTTACAAAACATTGGTAGCATAATATTCATTACCAAAAATGAGCAAAAAATGAGCAACAAATGAGCAAAAAATCCAATTAATTTCTATAAATTAGCCAATTGTGACGTTAATATTTGATGCATCGTTTAGCGCAAACTACTAGACTAAGACAATCTTTGTTTCTTCTTAAAGATTTAGTAGTCATCATTTCAAGCACGTCTTCTTGAATGCCAGTACCAAATGCATTGGAGCAATCGATGATATCGACCACTTATCGTCTTAAGTTCCATCCCTATCAGTTGCGGAAAATAAATAAAACTTCCAGACTGTAGACGATTTTACTAAAAAAGGCACGATTTAAGCACACAACATGGCCGACGTAGACGACGGTTCCGAGCTGCTGTTCTTCGACACTTTCTCGCATGAGGAAGTTACGGTAAGTGCCTCCAGAAGCCCCCACTCAAAGCATTCGCTGACCCCACTTCCGTCTCCTCATAGGACATCAATTTGGATTTGGTGCAGTTCCCTAAGCCGGTCTTCATCACACAGGTGCGGATCATTCCTCTCGGCGCCCGGGTCCAGGCGGACTTTCCCGGCGGCGTCCGCCTGGGCGCCACCAACCCCTCCAAGTTCGATCTGGAGTTTTTCGTCAACGACCTAGGAATGCCGGCTGCGTCGGCATTCGAGAACCTCGGCCTGCTGCGGTACAACCAGAATGACTGCATTCACTTGGACTGCTCGCAGGAAAAGATCGTCACCGACGGTCTGGTGCTGCGCGGCTGGTACAGCACAATCACATTGGCCATCTACGGCATTTTCACCAACTCGGTGACCGAGCCAATTGCCAGTCCAACGCTGCCCTGCGAGCCCGTAGGCCCGGAAATAACCAACCTGAGTGGCGAGGTGCTCCTCCAAGAGGATGTGCTGAAGGACGAGTGGCAGGAGCCGATGCAGGCCGAACTGCTGACCGCTCACAAGGGAAATGTCAGCGATTACGATCCGGAGGACATGGAGTATGGAATGTCGCGGGATCATTATCACCAGCACGCCGAGGAGCAGGAGCAGCGAGAGATGCGACGACTGCGTCGATCCACGCACTCCACGGATCACTCACCGCCACCACCCAGAAGATCGCACACCCATTCGGAAAGCAACGACAGGGAGTATATCAGGTGGTAAGTGGTTATATTTTCTATTTATTATATTCAGACTTATCACAGACCTTTCCTTGCAGTTCCCGCGACAAGGGCTCCAGGGATTGGTCGCGTTCACCGGAGTATTCCAGCCATCGGTCACGTCGCAAGCGCTCGGAGAGATCTCGCTCCGTTGTGGACGAGCACAAGTGGCCCAGAACCCCGCCTGCGTCGATAGACTCACCGGCACGTCCGCGTTCGCCAGACACGATGGAGTATGAGGACGAGGACTCGCGTTCCCACTACAAGATGCAGTCATCGCACTACCGGCACTCCTCAGAGTCGCTGCACCGTGGTGATCGGGATCGGGACGATGAGGACCGATCGTGCACGCCGCAAGAGCAATTTGAGCCCATTCTCAGTGACGACGAGATCATCGGCGACGACGAGGAGGACGACGCAGTGGATGCGGCTGCCATTGCGGAGTACGAGCGGGAGTTGGAGGCTGCTGCTGCCGCTGCTCCTCCGGCCATCGATGCGTTCGAGCCGTGGCAGAAGCCACTGTTGGTCTTTGAAGGGGACATGGCAGCCCACTTCAGCAAGGAGCTGGAAACTCTGAAGCTGCTCTTTAAGAAACTGGTCCTGCAAACCCGCTGCGAAAATGTTACTGCCTTCAGCGAGGAACATGGCGCTAGTGTGGACGAAAGAGAGCAATTTGTGTACTTGGGTGAGCAACTGAACAACCAATTGGGTTACCTAGCCCAGCACTACAAACGGCGGAACTTTGTCCTGCAGCAGTTCTTCGGAAACGATGAGCTACATCTGCGCCAGGCGGCTAACGTGCTGCAGATAGCCCTGAGTTTCCAGGCGGCATGCATGCAGCCACAACCAGCTTTTAAGATTCGCCACATCAAGCTGGGTGCCCGAATGGCTGAACTTCTGGGCAGCAGCGAAGAGCTCTTCCAGCACTTGTTGAAAGAGCACAAATTCGATACCTTTGAGGCGGTGTTCCTGCTGTATCACGAACCGTACATGGCTCTGTCCATTAAGCTTCAGCTCCTCAAAGCCGTCTACGCCCTGCTGGACACCAGGATGGGCATCGAACACTTTATGGGAGCGAAGAACAACGGCTATCAGATGATTATTGAAGCCATCAAGACAGCCAAGCTGACCAGGACGAAGTTCGCACTGCAGGCGATCATAAAGAAGCTGCATTTGTGGGAAGGCCTGGAGAGTGTACAGATCTGGTGCCGTCGTCTCTTCGTGGACCGAATAATCATTCCTGGTAATCGCGACCAAATGGAGGACACAGTAATAACTTGCCAGCAAATAGAGTTTGCCTTCGAGATGCTGATGGATGCACTGTTCTCCAGCCAGTTAAGCTACTTGCAGCCGCGCCGCTTTCTGCCCGTGTCCAAGAAATTCGAGGTGGTTACCGATCCCACGGCGCAGCGAAGCTTCGGAAATGCACTGCAGTCCTACTTGGGACAGAACTCACTGGCGGAATCCCTGCTGGTCATGTTGGGAAACTGCAAGGAGTTGCCGGCCACGACGTATCTAAGCATGCTGGACTTGATGCATACCCTTTTGCGCTCGCATGTCGGCATTGACTACTTCGTGGATGATGCTTTCCCTGTAACGCAGACGATTGTGGCCATACTGCTAGGCCTGGACGAGGTTCCTCGGAACCCAGAGGAAAAGGAGGAGAAGCCAGAGAAGACGGATGCAGAGGACAAGGCAATGGAGGTCGAAAATGAAGCTGTGGAGGCTGGAGGCGAGAAGCCAACTCCACCAACGGCCGACGAGGGGGGGAAGCCAGTTGCCGCTCCGATTTCCGTTTCTGCTCCAGCTGCTGCTCCTCAAGTGCGACCCAGGCCGATCCTGCGCCCAGTGCTGCCACGCCTGGCCAGGCTGGGTATCGAAATGTCGTACAAGGTGCAGACGCGTTACCACCTGGACGCCATTACTTACGCTGCCGCGGCTCCCGAATACGATGCCGTCAAGTTGGCCACGCATATGCATGCCATTTACTCGCAAACCTGCGATCCCGCTGGACGGCAGCACACCGTGGAGGTGCTGGGCTTGAATAACAATCTCAAGATCTTTATGGATCTGATCAAGAAGGAGCAGCGCCTGCAGACGCAACGGCAGCTGAGTTCGCCGGGCACGAAGTACAAGAGCCCGGTGTTAAGCTATGCCGTGGACATGGTGGACGCCTGCGTCCGCTATTGCGAGCAGTTGGACTACCTTATCGAGCACGGAGGTGTGATCCTGGAGCTGGCCAAGAACCACGAGACCTTCGAGCCCTCGGTGTCGGCCGTCCTGCAGGAGATGTACGTGTACATGAAACCCCTAGAGGCTATCAATGTGTTCGTATACGATGACATAATGCCGCTGGTGGAGGTCATAGGTCGCTCCCTGGACTACCTGACCACTTTTCCCGGAGACCTGATAATGGCCCTGCGGATTTTACGATATCTCTCTATAAGCAAGCCGCTGGCAGCTCAGAAAGCTCCGCCAGTGACCGAGGAGCTCAAGCATAGGTTCGTGGCCCTGCAGCTGTACGCGGCAGATGGGGTCCAGCTTTGCATCCAGATCATGGAGCGACTATGCGCCTACTTCGAGCAGCCGGGTGCGCACGCTCCCGCCCTGATGACCATCCAGGGAGTGCATTGCTGCCAGATCATGCTGCCCACGCTGCAGATCCTCCGAGAGCTGCTTTCCTACGCCATTCTGTGCAGAGACGGCACCTACAAAGACCTGACATCCATCGATCACCTGGTGAAAGTGTACTACCTGCTCTACTACTTTCCCACGCGCTGCCAGGCGGGACCCGAGGTGGAGCAGTGCAAGATGGAGGTGGTCCAGACCCTGCTCGCCTACACCCAGCCGAACGAACAAGACGAGGAGTCGCTGCACAAGTCCCTTTGGACCCTGATGATCAGAGAGGTGCTTAAGAATGTCGATGGTCCCGCGCACTTCATTCCTGGTAAGCTGGACTTTGCAAGAAATCTGATCCATTTAATGATATCTTCCGTACAGGACTGAAACTTTTGGCGGAGTTGCTTCCACTGCCGCTGCCCATGCCCCAGCCGCTATGCGACCAGTTGCAGCAGCAGCACAAGCAGCGTCTGATCACCGAGCGGAAACTGTGGTCCGCCCACTTGCACCCCCAGAGCGGACAGATCGCCAAGCTGGTGGAGGCACTGGCTCCGTCCAGTTTTCCGCAGCTGTCCGAACTACTGCAGCGAGTGTGCATGCAACTGTCCGACCTGGCGCCCAACATGACGCTGCTGATCGCCAAGACGATCACGGAACTGCTGTGCAATGAGTACCAGACATCCAACTGCATTCCGACCACCAACCTGGAACGGCTGCTTCGTTTCTCCACCCGCTTGTGCGCTTTTGCCCCTTTGAAGAGCTCCATGCTGTCCATACTCTCCGGAAAGTTCTGGGAACTCTTCCAGTCACTGCTGGCACTGAACGAGTTTAACGACGTGGTTTCCAACTGCCAGGAGGCTGTTCACCGCATTCTGGACAGTTTCCTAGACTCGGGCATTTCGCTGATCTCGCACAAGAGCACGGCTTCACCCGTTTTGAATTTGGCTGCCGCACTGCCACCCAAGGAACTCATTCCGCGAATCATCGATGCAGTCTTCAGTAACCTGACAAGCGTGGAGGTCACGCATGGCATATCGATTCTTGCGGTGCGCAATCTGGTCATCCTCACGGAGCACGAGTAAGTTCTGAATATCACTCGCACGCTTTTAAAGTTCATAAAAATAATAATACTATCTATACTGCCAGCTTCACCTTTTACCATCTGGCGCAGTTGCTGAAACAAAAGATCACCGAGTTCCAGGCGTGGATGGAGCGCGTTATTCTTCACAATGAAACGGTGGAGTACAATGCCAACATCGAATCTCTGATCCTGCTGCTGCGCTCTCTGACACAAATAGAACCGCCGCCCGCCATGTCGGCCATGCCACACCGCACTCTGAAACTGGGCGCCACAGAATTGGCCCAGCTGGTTGAGTTCCAGGACATTGAGCTGGCCAAACCACCGGTGCTGAGCCGCATTCTCACCGTCATGGAGAAGCATAAGGCAGTGGCCAACGAGGCGGCGCTGAGCGACCTCAAGCAGCTGATTCTGCTGCAGGCCTCCAAGCAGGAGATTCTCGCCGGAACTAGTACCGAGACGCCACCAGAGGCGGAGGGCGAAGCCAATCCATCAGCCAGCAGCTGCAGTGCGTCTCTGACCGTGGAGCCCTATCTGCCGCAGGCCGAGGGCATTGTCACACAGTACGAGGCGCGTCCGATCTTCACGCGATTCTGTGCCACCGCCGAGAATGCCCAACTTACGGCGCGCTATTGGCTGGACCCGTTGCCCATCGAGCTGATCGAGGACATGAACGAGCCGATCTACGAGCGCATTGCCTGCGATCTCACGGATTTGGCCAACGTGTGCCTTAATCCGGACTTGAATGTGGCTGGCGATAACAAGCGGGTCATGAACTTATCCGGCTCGCCCCAATCCAATCGGGAGATGACGCCCACCGCGCCTTGTTTCCGCACGCGCCGAGTGGAAGTGGAACCCGCGACTGGTCGACCCGAAAAGAAGATGTTTGTGTCGTCAGTAAGGGGTCGTGGTTTTGCTCGGCCACCACCTTCCAGGGGCGATTTGTTCCGCTCCCGGCCGCCCAACACCTCGCGACCGCCATCGCTACACGTGGACGACTTCCTGGCCTTGGAAACGTGTGGCGCCCAGCCCACAGGACCCACCGGCTACAACAAGATACCCTCCATGCTGAGAGGCTCCCGGGTGGGACGCAACCGGGGATCTCGCATCTCGGCAGCAGCTGCCTTTAGGTAAAGTTTCACAATTACCACTATGCAGGATGACGCTAATGGGCTCTTTTTACTCTTTTAACAGGCAAAAGAAGATGATGCGCATTGGTTCCCCTTCCAGCTGGGCAGAGTCTCCCGGATCGTATCGGTCTGCCTCGGACTCCCACTTCAGCAGCAGCGACTCGCACTATTCCTCGCCCCACTACAGTGGACGGCCGCGTGGACGAGGCCTGCGTTCCAGGCCATCTTACCTCAGATAGGAGGGCCTTGCAGCCCAACCCGCTTCTCATTGACACTTCCTGTAAACTCGGCAAACGAACCAGAACTAGATCATAGGAACTAGATCCTATGATGCCCGCTGGGCAGTTGAATTCCATTACTTAATAACGTGTGCTGCTTTTGTATTAGTTCGTTGTACTTCCCACTTTATATGTAAGCCCAAAGTTAGTTTTCCGTAATTACACTGTGCAAACGGACGTCGTGCGACTCCATGGGCAGCTCCTCGTTGCTGACTATCTGCTCGTTGAGCGACAGCGCCATCAGCGAGATCTTCTTGTGCGGATACTTCTCCGCGTGCTGCTTGAGGAACTTGTCGTAGTAGCCCATGCCATGGCCCATCCGAGCTCCGCAGCGGGTGAAGGCCACGCCGGGCACGATGAAGAGATCGATGCCGTGCCCTGTGGTGATCGAGTGTGTGTGTGTTTTTAGAAGGAGCTCTGATGTAGGCCTTGCCACTCACCGTTGGTCATGGCATCCTCGCGTGCCTCCTTGAAGTCCGGCTGCTTAATGTTCCACTTGGTCAGAGGCAGGCTCTCGTACTCGTCCATGCCGCGCAGCCGCACCATCTTCATCCTCCTGCCCTCGTAGGTGGGCACGAAGACCATCTTCTCCAGGCGGAACATCTCCGACAGCAGCGCCGTGGTGTCCAGCTCCGAGGCGGTGCTCAGGTAAATGCTCACCCGCTGCGCCTGCCGGAAGATCTCGCTTTGCAGCACCTGTGCGATCGAGCCGATTAGGGGATTTGGGATTAACTTGATAACCTTGGGGGCCAGCCAGCCCAATTTAACCTTAGCCGTGACGGCCTGCGACTGCCGGGCGATGGCATCCGCGTCGATGTCCTTCACTGCATCCTTCATGCGCTTTCGCAGCGCCACCTTCAGGCTGTTCTGGATCGTGGCCGCCATTCCTGCTGCTGGATCATCTACTGCACACTCGCGCGAACCGGTGCGAACTGTTTCCATCTGCCTGCGCGGTCCGGGCGTCTGTAGGTCGCCACTCCGCCGCCCGTTATCAGCTGCGCTTACACTGACGCTTATCAGTCGGCAGCTCCGCTTTGCAGCGCTGTTCGTAAACAAATGGAAGTGGAGCGGTCTGTGGAAAGTTTGGGGTTCCAGTTTGGGTGAACCGCGGGGCGATCAGCTGATCAGGGATGGGAGTTATCCAATACACAACCAGTTGTAATGTAAATTAAACAATAAAATATATTTGGAGTACCATTCGTATTAAATACAATTCAGACAATCCAGCCTAACTATAGTTAAGCTAGTGGAGATCCAAGCTCCTGGTTGGACTCACTTCTTGGGAGCCTCTGGTGCCTTAGACTCCGTCTTGGTCTTCAGGTTCTTCAGCTGCTCCTTTTGCTGCAAAAAAAAACATGGAATCTTGAGCTCCTGCACAAGTTGGTGTAGTAGAGTAATTGAGCTCACCTGCTTGTAGAAGAACTCCTCCTCGCGAGCAGCCTCTATTTTGCCAAAGGAACCGCCCGCCTCCCGGATGGATCCGCCTCCGCCGCCCCCCTTGCCGGCTCCACTGCCCAGTTCTCCGATCTGCGACATCTTCAAGTGCCTGCAAAGCGATTCAAAAACGGTTCTAGAATCTTACGCAACTGCGCTCTAAATCGCGAAACCTACTGAATCTGCTTGGGATACCAGCGCTGACTGAATCGGCGCAATGTAAACATGTTTGCCTCTATCGGTTTATCGGTTTATATAGTATAGTTAAGCTATATATAAGGGATGACTAGCCGCTGCGATTTCGATTTCGCCGACTTGTGAAAACAAACTGGTGAACATTGGACAAGAGCGCGGCTAAAAATACTGCGTGGGCACGGAAATAGAAACACATTCACTTAATAGGGGCCAAAGAACTTTAGTTTTAACCAACCCATCCCAGTGGGTTTCTAATTACTTATGGTAATACCTTAAAAACTTTCCTGAAAGATTGCAACTAACAATTTTATTGAGCCGTGCCATGTGGATAAGTTGGGTGATTATGATGATGATGCGCCTGAAGAAATCGGTGTATGGCATTTAAACATAAACAACTAACTATCTGGTGTTCTGGGGATCTGATTCGAGTTCCAGTTCTGTGGCAGTATGGCGAGATTTGAGTTCTTCTGGGGCACGATCGTGCAATACTTTGATGTCGTCTGCAGTCTGAAAGCAAAGATATTGCCATGGAAACTAGAAGAAAAAAGAGCTAGAGACTATAGCAACCTTGTCCAGGAAGAAGGCCTCCTCGAGCACGTTCTTGTGCTTGTTCAAGGAGGAGGTGCTGCCCAGCGAGGCGTGGTCCAGGGTCTTCTGGAACTCGTCCCAGTTGGGCAGGTAGTCGCCGGGCTCCTTCTTGACCGGCATCTTGCCCACGAGGGTCTGGGTCAGCGAAATGAAGTACTCCTCCTCCTTGAGACCGCCCTGCAGCTTGCCAAGTCCGCCGCCCCACAGGAAAACACCCGGGGGCTTCTTCTCCTCGGAGTAGAGCTTCCTGGGCGCCAGGCCGAGTCTTCGGGGATTTCGGATGCGGTGTTTATGGGAATGAGTTATGGGCAAGCGCTACTCACTTTTGATTGAGACCCATGCTCAGTCTACGCTGCACTATTCCTGCACAAAACATCCTTGCACGTGCGACTATGGAACACATACGAAAAGTTACGGATTTTTCGAAAAGGCTGGACAATTTGCAGGATATCAAAAGCGGAATCTAGACTGTTTGCTTCAGATGGAATTTGAAAAGGTTGCTTTCTAAGAAATTCGGCTTTGATATCCGACATTTTACAAAGAATTGAACTCGTTTTGCTTATGAATGCATTTTTACTTCATCTACAGATATTTTTAAGTCATTGTCCATGGATGCTGCTGCTCACATTAGTTAGTTTGCTTATGGATTTCAATCCTAAATTCCTCATGTTTTCCACAAAAAATATTTGAAAAAGCGTTGGAATGTAAATATCTGGCAGCTCTGTGCATCAATGTCGCCGTTTTTATACAAGCTGATTAAACGTGTGGTATTTCGAGCGACACACCACACGCCACTCTAATCGGATTGTTTTGTTTTGTCGGCCGATTTGAGCCGTATATTTCCGCGTATATATCCTTCGATTCCGGCTGAAGTACGCAAGATGGCCTTCCTGTACCTGCTGGGATGGGTCTCGCTGGCCATACAGATCGTGTTCCTCACCCTGTCGATTGGTGAGCTGTCGCCTTGCAGCCGCACTTGTCCAATTGCAACGTCTGCAATTTGTTTTTCCAGTGGCTGGTCTCTATTATCTGGCGGAGCTGGCCGAGGAGTACACGACGGCGGCGAGGAAGTGCATCCTCTTTCTGATCAGCTTCACGATCTTCGTCTACATCCTGCTGCTGCTGTTCGAGGACCTGCCGTGGAGCCTCATCCTCTGCGGCCTGGTGGCGCAGGGCTTCCACCTGGGCATCATGAGTGGATTTCCCTTCGTGCGCCTGCTCTCGCTGCCTCTGCTGGGCTCCCTGGCCATGCTGGTGGTCAATCACTTCCTGGCCTTCAAGCACTTCACCACCGTCTATGTGCCTTTCACGCAGGTGAGCATATGTATTGCATAAATCATGAATCATGGTAAGCGCATTCGCTACGTACAAACGTACGTACGTTTTTACATGGCTATTATATGCAATATGCATTGCATTGTTTATCCACCTCATCAGTTTGTTTACATACAACTTGAATTGAGCCGCAGCAAACGCCTAAAGGAACTTTGCACTTTCAGGTGCTGGCTTACTTCACCATCTGCCTGTGGATCGTGCCCTTTGCCCTGTTCGTCTCGCTGAGTGCGAATGACAGTGTCCTGCCCACCACCGTCAGCGACCAGAGCCGGCGCAGTCCGGACGTGGTCAGCAACTACTTCTCGCGCAACAAGAAGCAGGGCCTGCTGTCGCTGTTCCAGTATCTGAAAGAGGCCTTGCTCCCTGGGCGGACCAAGAAGGCCTTCTAGGTGTAGCTTGTTTAATGTTTATTTATTTTTGTAGCCGCAATCGAGACAAAAGTATACAAAGCGCATGTGAACTACGTTTACGCACTGACATTCGCCATCGACTTTATTGTAGTGGAACTGCAACCAATTGAGATTTAGGGCTAAAAGTGGGTCTGATTTCAGTGTAATGGATCTCCTTTTGTGGTCATTGGGACGTATTTCGATGTTTTACGTGAGTGAAGAAGCTGAATAAAATTCGTTTCGTTAGGACACATCGTTTTCTCGGCTAAGAACTCAATATGTATTTAAATCCAATACAAATAGCAAGCCTTAAATTCAAGGAACAATAAATGCAAACAGCGCTCCCCCAACTCCGCCCAAGAACTACTTGTTCTGGACCTTGACCGTGCCATTGGCCATGCCGTAGTAACACTTGTGGGCCATGTTCACGAACAGGCCCGTCTCCAGGACGCCCGGGATGAGGGTGATGGCGCGGTTGACCTCGTCCCAGTCGTACTCCCGGTTGGCGATGAACTTCCAGTCCAGCAGGAAGTTGCCATTGTCCGTGACAATGGGCCCCGCCTTCACCTTGGCCATACGCAACGAGGCCTCGCCGCCGAAAAGCGCCTCGATGTGCAGCTTGATGGGCACGTACGCCATGGGCGCCACCTCGATGGGCACGCCGCGGCACCACTGCTCGCCCAGGCGGATGGAGTTCTTGGTGTAGTCGGCCACCACGATAAAGTGCTTGGCGCAGGAGGCCACCACCTTCTCCTGCAGCAAGCAGCCGCCGCCGCCCTTGATCAGCACCATATGGCGGTCGACCTCGTCGGCCCCGTCGATGGCCACGTCTATGTTGGGATTCCTGTCCAGATCGCCCAGGTTGAGGTTGTAGTCGAGGATCAGATGGCGCGCCTGGTAGGACGAGGGCACGCATATGAGGTCCGTCAGCTCGCCCTCCTTCCACACGCGCTCCGCGATCCGCTGCACGGCATACACCACCGTCGATCCGCTGCCAATCCCCAGAATCTTCGTGTCCTCAGTCACCCACTGGTCCACCGCCGTGCGGGCCGCCGTCTTCTTGGCCGCGTCCAGCGCAATGTCATCCATCTTGCGTATCTGGGTGTGGAGTGCCGCCGCTGCGCCGCTCAAAAGATCTTCGCCGAGTTGCTGGGTGAAGGTGAACCGTGCTCGTTGGACGCCTCGTCGCAAAAACCCAGATAACATGTGGTTAACAGCTTTGCTTTCAATCGCAACTTCAATGTCACAGAGATCAAGCCGGCGAGTGTGGGATTTGTGGCGAGGCGCTAGGGATTGTTCGCTGTTGCGCTGGTCGGGCTAACAGAGCTGTTAGCTGCGCGCCAACTGTTAGCTGTTCAAATTATTCTGTTTACACTATCTAAACTTAAGCACAAATGGTTTCTAGATCGAAATCCAATTTTATTTTATTATGGTTTATATATTAATTAGGGATTACATTTGGTAGCAGCGGTCTTAGCTGTTGTAAAAAAGATTAAGTTTATTGAATAAAACGTTTTTGGTCCCCAAAAAGATTACAAACTTTCGATGAACTCAATTGAAAGCAGGGATTTTCGATCGTCTGGTGAGCGGTAAAATGCCCAAACTTATAGCTTTTCCAGAAATGTCTTGGATAAGTCGTATGTCATTACCTTGGGGGCGAAGAAGCCGCCGTAGCCGGGTCGTCCCTTGTAGTAGATTCCCAGACCGGCCAGCGGCATCGCCGGACGGGGGACCACCTCCTGCACGTCTATGAAGGGCACGGTGTTCTGGGCCGCATCCTTCAGCTGGCTGGAGCTGCCGAACTCCAGGTACTGGTTGTTTTGCGACAGCGGCAGCGATGGCAACTCCGAGGCAGTGGGCACGTCGCTTTCTTTCAAAATCAATCGCTTGCGATGGCCCTCGAGATGCGAGTTCTGGTTGCCCAGTCAAAAGCTCTTCGTCTGCGGTTCGATTAGGCGGCCGGTAGAAAAGTTGAAGGAACTGAAACGCACCTCCAGGTTCAGGTGTTGCTTAAAGACGCGGAACCGGAATCCAGTGACCACCTGGTCCGTCGAGTTCACTGAAATCTCATCCAGGTCCATGGCTCGGCTATCCATGCTCAAGGTGTGGTAGTCGTAGCCATCGCGCACGTCCACATCAGTCACGTTGTAATCTTCCACGGGCAGCCATTCCAGCGAGCTGTTGCTGATGGCGCCTCTGGGCAGAAGCTCACCCTGCTGCAGCTGCAAGTGGAAGACACGTTGGCTCTTCACAAACCGCACGCCAGTCACAACCTTGTTCTGCTTGAAGTCCGACAAGGAGTCGCGAAGGTTGAAGTAGCGATCAGAGTTGGCTGATGGCTCGTCGCAGAGGCAGAAACAGTAGTGGCAGCGCCAGAAGATCCATCTTGACCAGGAAGAGGGCTTTCTCACCTGGGACTCGCAGTCCGGACTGTTGCCATAATCTTTGAAGGAGATGTACTCATAGCGTCTGGCAGAGGACGCGTTCGACGACGGGCAGACAGAGATGTCGGACTCAATGGTGTTGCAGTTGTAGAGCCTTCCCTTGCAGGCGGGCTGCTGGCCACAGAACTCCTCCTCCGGCTTGTAGCAACCGCTCGAGCGGGTGTCATGGTAGTCTCCGCAGCTGTTCATGCAGCTCTGGTCGGTATTCAGGTTGATTTCGTTCTCCACAAAGCCCTGCAGCAGACGAGTGACACGGCCATAGGTCTGGCCCTCCACATGCTTGTTCTTGCCGGGATCGCAGCGCCAGTAAAGCCGACTGCTGTCCGAGATGACCAGCTGGAGAACCTGCTGTGCATTCTGCATGCGCTTCTGGTGGTTGTGTCGCATTAAGCGCATTTCCTCGGTGAAGTTCCCGCGCCCTGCTTGGCGCAGTAGCATCCAAGAGATCTCCATCAGGCTGTAGCCCTTCAGCTGCGTGAAAGTGGCCTTGGAGAAGAGCTGGTAGGCGAACTGTTGGGCGGACTGTCTGGCCAGGCACATTTGCTCAGGGGACTTATCAAAATTGGTTGTCAGCATCGAGAGCAAGGAGTGCTTGTAGTCCAGTTCGGGACCAGTGGAGTCACTGGCGTACAGGTAATCGTGGTGCGCATGCAACAGCCAGGCGAGCGAAGTGGAGCCGGGATCAACGGTCCACTTCGCGAAGTTGATCAGGGTGATGGACTCCAGTGAATCCTTGTTACGTTCGTAATCGTTCAGCTGATTGTATCGAAAATCTTGGTGACGTCCTTCCACTGGTTAAGCCGGTGCAGCACCTGTTCCTTGCCCTGCCACTCCCGCAGCAGAGTCTCAATGATCAAAACTGTGTTCTCCGCCTGCTGCTCCTCCAGATTCCGGATGTTCCCGGTGAACTCCTCGAGCTTGGAGATGATTGGCGTAGATCACTGCTCCGGCGGCGACCTCCGACATCGGGATCTTTTCGATCAGATCCCACGACTTGAGTATGGAGTTCGTCACCTCCCGGATCAGCCGGATTATGTCCAGCGTTTCCTGGACAGGTCCTCCGGAACCACGTGACGTCACCACGCAAAGTGCGCAGCAAAGGAGTTCATGGTCTTCATGGTTAAAAAGTTTGCAGCGTCGGTTGAAATAGTGGATTTGAGTCAATCAGCACTTCTCAAGGAGGAACGCCTTACCCGACGAAGTGCCTCGTCAGCTGCAAATGTTTATAATTACTGCCTTTTAAATAAACTTTGATATTTGTCGCCTCTGTCGCCAGCTGATTGCTATATACGTCCGTTCACATCAAAAGAATTCCACAAACTGAGAAGTTCGAAAGAAGCTATTTACAGTTGTATTATTTGATGTGCAAAATCCCGACAGAAAATCTTGCACTCAGTATTAGTAAGCAGTATTTGGAAAATCTAGTATTCATCATAACTGTACATAATTTGCCATCTGAATTGATTTGATGAATGATTTTCTTAAAAATAAATAATAATAAAAATAATACCACTAACCGAATGCTATGAAAATGTATTTTTTACACCAAATCTTTGACCACATAAACAACTTAAGCGCCCAGAAAACATATGTACATACGTTTTAAAAGTGACTTTTGCTCGGTATGTTGGTATGTAGGGTACTTATGTATGTACATAAATGTATGTATATATGTACATATACAAACACATGTGTACCGAGAATATTTGAAGAAATTTAATACTTTTAGTGCACAAAGCGAAAACTGTTGAATGCCGAGCGATGGAGCTGAAAAGCAGAACACAATCACAAAGGTGATTGCAATGTTTCCCTGGCCAGGCAGCAGCGGAAAAGCTGGAAAACCGGAACATAAGAGCCACGTGAATGGTCTGACCAAGACATAAAGATATGGTTGGAAGCGGGTGGGAGAGGGAGGATGGATGGGTGGTTGCCAGTTGGTTGGCAAGGGGAGGGGGTGCAAAGATAGTGGGCCAAGGAATTTGTGTTAATGGATTTCACTTTTTAAGAAATAAATTACTATCTCCGACCGGAGGGGAGAATCCGCAAACAAAGTCCCAAGCAGTTTGCATGATTGGATGGGATTTCGAGTCATTAGCAAAAAGATGCCGCTCAAAGGCAGCCGGAATGCGGGAATGCAGGAATGTAGCAATGTGGTGGTAGCTCAGTCCAGGTGGGGATTACCGGGTGCTCCGCTCCATCGATACCATACCCATCCACCCAGCGGTATTATTGCAAGTGGGCGTGGCACAAGAGCCGCCCAAAGTAAACACCAATTAAAAGCAGCACCGGAGGGGCTCGGCAAAAAATCGGTGGAAACACGGCAAATGCAAATTGTTAATTAAAGAAATGGGCATTGTTTGATGCGATCCATGTACAATGCCGCCCTTCTCGATTACCCGTGGAAAAACATTGTACATGAATTAAAGAACATACATACATATGTACATACATATATGGATGCACATATGTATGTACATACATATGTATGTTCCTGCGCCCTTTTTCGCTGTCTGGCACTAGGGATACCCTATACTTTGTGTATTATCTCAGTATGAGAATCTTGAGTAGCAGTAATGGAAGTATCTATTACTTTAAGATCTGTTTGAAAGTTAAAAGTGATGCACGGTTCCTAATCGATTCTATTATTTAGCCGCCTGCCCGCCCAATCGCAGACATTTTCATTATTCCCAGCGGGTGGAGAGCGTGCTCAAACACAAAAAGGTCCGAGGAGTGCAAATGGACCGACCCGGCTGCACTTGCTCCGACATCCATTACGGTGGCGCCACAGCAGCTCCAATGGTCGCTGAAAAAGTGCCGCAGATGCAGTGGGGAAAGTGTGAAAGGTGGGGAAGGCGTAGAAAAATGCAGGATGGCCTTCCCTTTGTGCGAGTTATGATTGCCCGGGCTGATGGTGACAATGTCGCCTCCTGGGGGCCACCGATGCCATCGAACGACTTTCCAATGGGCACGATTTATAATTTGATTAGCGCATCGCTGAGTGCACACGGAAAAGAAAATCACGCTCAAAAGTCAGGCGGGAAGTGCAGCCGAGTGCACTGAGCGAAACCGGGCTGAACCCGAGCACCGCCTCTTATCTCATCTATGGCCAAATGGAGCGGCCATCACACTCCGTTAGCTGACAGTGACAAATGATGATGGAGGATTCTCAATCCCCAATCTCCCAGCACGAAATGAATCCCAACCGAAGTGGGCAAAAAAGCCGGCCTTTAGGCTTTTGGATTTCGGCTTTCAATTAATCCGGCCAAGTGGCCTGCCACCATAATCAGTTGTGTTTTGTTCGCCGCAGGACAAAAAAGCGGGCATGGCCCCCGAAAAAACACGATCCGCCCAAAGGGTTTTATCTGGAAACAAAGGCGCCGAAATTTGCCTGCCATTCACTAAACAATGAGCAGCGCATCCAGCTGGGGGCGTGGCCCTCCGCCCGCTCCGGGAAATAGATTAATGGTCACCGAATCAATTTATTACGCGGCCGACAGTTGACCGCAGGAGCAGGCCAAAGGTGCTTTCCACGCCACGACAAATAAAATAAATAAATTTCAACGAAATTACGGTAGGTTTTCTAATCTCCTAGAGAATCCCCTCTTTTGCGAGGAAGGAATTTAAAGGTTGATTAACGTGTGGATTTGATTCTCACACACATACAAGAAAATACCACATCACCGTATCATTTAGTCCTAGAACTTGGCCTTGGAGCACTCGAAGGGAGTGCAGCAGGGATAGCAGTCCGGGGCCTTGATGCAGCTCAGTCCGAAGCGGGACAACTCGGCGGCCTCCCAGGCGCGGTCCTCCTGGAAGAGCTCCATCATTCGCTGGCGCCTGGCACCCGTGATCAGATTGTCCGCCGTGTTCATTTCCACGCTCATCGGTTTCACCAGGAAGTTCACGATGGAGTTGCCGGACGGAGTCTTCAGCAGGTCGCGGTTGTTGAGCAGGGAGAGACTAGGGCGAAAGGAGAAGGGTGTTAGTCGATCGAAGTGCGAATCCTACTGGCTTGCGCTCACAAGTCCCCGGACTTCTTCATCTTGCGCTCGACTGGGTAGTAGACAAAGCAGCGTGCCTAATGTGAGGTGATTGAAACACTAATGTAACCCGGCCGACAGCCTTCTCCGGGCCAGGTTCGATTCCCCAATTAGTTTGCCACCTAGTCGAAGCGCCAGGATTGGCCGGGCGGAGGTGGAAATTGGGCGGAGAGCTTCGCCTGACTGACACCCAACACCATTTGCCACTCATAGAAGGTCAATCAGGCGAACTGGAAAGGCGAACGCTGGCGGAGATGTTGTGCATCCGGGGCGAACGGAATATCCACATCCGATAACAAGGGCGCCATTAACTCCCGGGCCTGAGTGCAAATGTAAGTAAACTTGCAGTCTGGATTGCTGACTAGGTGCTTTGGGTTTAAGTGGGCATTAATTGATGCCGGCCCTTTAACTTAATACAGCATCAACTGGGGTTTCCGCTGCTTGAAAGTATGCTGCAGAAAAGAGAGTCCCTAGGCTATCTGAACACATACTTTAAAAACCCTTTTGCAAGTGTCTTCAAATCGGTAGATTGCAATAGAAGATTGCAATAGAAGAAAGGAATTGTACTCCAATAAATCCACTGTCATGAAGAGGACTTCAATTAAGCCAGTGTCCATTCGGTTGTCTCCTTATTGCCTGTCCTTCACCTACTCGACGGACTCCGGCCACTTGTCCCGCAGGCAATTCCCCCAAATTGTGGAGCGCGTCGCACGAACGATAAACAGACTAAGTAGTGGTGTGGTGGGGATGATGGCGCCAACAAAGAAAGCAAATTGCAAAACAAGCCAAAACCCACACAAATCGTTGCTCTGCCATTTCAGCCAGCCCCACAGCTGGCCCCCAAGCATAACTACAGTCCAGAAATGCCCTCTTCCTCACCAGACATAAAGTCAGGCTCAAAATTGGAGCGGTAGTGGTGGTGGTGGTGGTGGTCGGGCGGTAAACAGTCAGGTGTGTAATTGCAATCCGAATTGGTCAAGTGTAACAATGCAAAGACGCAGCTCACATCTCACATCTCGCATCTCACACCTGCTGCTGCCGGACGGGGAATCAATTTGATCCTTGAACTTAGGCAACAAGCCGAATCTGAATCTGCAACCTGCAACTTGCAACCTGCTGGCGGTGGGCACCTCCTCCGCCCGTCCACTGACTCCCCGGGGAACAAAATCAAATTGCAAATTGCATCCGAATGTCACGTGCATCGACACATTTTTCGGAGCCAACTGTCTGAGGGTTCCTTTGGCCCGAAAACCGAGCGGAGTTGTCGTGACATGGTCGACATGGGCAAAGGTTATTGCAATCGCCGCCAGAGCAATCAGTGGACACCAGACACGAATGGAAGCCACCAAAGCCATGGCCAGAGGTGCTCTCATGTAAAAAATCGTCGTGAAAGAAGCTACTCATGTAAGTTAAAAAACATTGAATGTATTTCTCACCTCTTAGAAACCAAAACTCTGAACTTTTAAGTAAATATCTTTTTTTTGGCAATGCCCCTGAAAAATAGTCAACCGGACAGCACTGGTTCTGCGCGAAGGACTCGCCGTCTGCAACCTGCAGCATGCTGCACTCTTTATCCCAAAGGAGCAGAGGGGCGGCGGGCGTGGCCGGGGTCAGGAGGAGCGGGTGGCCGCCCCGTTCATTATGTTGACCACGCTGTCGCATTTGCTACGTGACATTGTGCTAACTGCCCTGAAAATGGAGCCCGACCTCATCTCGCACGGGCCATTGTCGGCCCAGCTTACGACCCTATAGCCAGATCAACGCTCCAAGCACCCTGAGATTCACTCGAAATAAGTAATAACTCAATGAACTTCATTACTAGCGGGCAGCAAAGGAAAGAGTATAGTTTGGAAAACAGTGTTGAAGGTGTCCAAAAGTATGCTGCAAATGAAATTCGTTGTTTCCAACTTCAAGTGACCTTTGTAGATGCTTGAATAGAACTATATGCATTAAGAATATTTAATATAAGGGAAAATTTAAGTTTGAGGATGTTTAAGTGTGTGAGAAAAGCTTGATACCCCTCCGTGCGATGGATACCCTTTTATAAAAGCATGCCGATAAATGTGACACCCCCAGCTCAGAATTAGATTGCAGTTAGTGAGCAGCCACTGCCAGGTCAACCTAATCCATTCACATCCCCGTCAGCTAGTAATATGCCCATTGGGTACGTGATTGCAGCGATTGCATTGGATTCAGTGGGGCCACTGCATCACTGCATCACTGCGCCACCTTGACCGCCTGTGAGACTTGGCCAAATTGACTTGGGCTCGCAGCTTTGTCTTGCAATTTGAGCTCCCACTAACTGGCCTCGATGCCCGTGATGCCCGTGATGGGTGCAGTTCGTCCTGCTGCCAAATTCATCCAATTGCATTGCCATTACACTATACAAAGTTATGGCAATCTCTCTCCGGAGAACCATCGCCAGCGGAGCGCCGGGAAACAATGCGGGGCGTAGCCTCGGATTGAAACTATCGAGATTGCCGGCATCGAATTGCAAGTAAATAAAGCGTCTGGGAAGCAACACCTCCGGCACATCCTCGCACAATAGCATCCTTGGCGAGGGAGCAGTGGCTGGAGCTGGAGCAGGAGCAGGAGTTGAGTTATGAACGTGCTGGGAGCAACAAAGCGAGCGAACACAACACCCGCAATCCTGCAGGAGCAGAATGGCTCAGGAGGAGGGCAGCCCGGCAATGTAAATGTGCAAACATTTATTTATGTGGCCTGCCAAGGAGCACTTTAAAGCTCTGCAATCGCCCTGATTTCGGGAGGGGATTGCCGCTGGTTTATGTGGACTCCTGGTCTCCTGGAACTGGACTTGGCCAAACAAATGATTTGTGAAGGAGTACGGCGGAAAGTGCGGCACCCGAAGAGCTGGATATGAATGCCACTTGTACTACTATGTAGGTTAGTATTTACTCGTGGTATTAATCAAGATTACCTAATTTAAAGAGCTGAAACCCACACCATACAATTACCTGCTAAATTTCCATTTGAGCCCTTTAATATTCCCGCATTCAGTAGAGTGAACGCAACTATCCTGTTTGCGAAAAGGACATGGAGTGGCATTAAGAGCCAAACGTCATTATTTGGCACACATTTGGTTTGTTCCTGCAGTCGCATTTCAATTTTAATGAGCACTTGAGAGTTTCATGTTTTTAGCCGTCACTTTAATTAACAACAAAAGTCATGGTCTTGGCCTGGCCAAAAAAGAGGCAACAAAGCGAGGGAAAGCTTAATTTGTAGGAGCCCGGGAGGGGGCGAAATAAAAAGACACATGAGGCCCGGAACATTTCAAATGGAACTGCTGGCAGTGCTTCCTTCGCCTCCAAGGAACATGGGCCACATAAAAAGTCGTCGGCAAGTAGTTTTTACTCCTCCCTTCCCTGCGCTCCCTGGCCCTGGAAAATGTGTTGTTTTTCCCATTCGCATTCGCATTTTCCCGGCTTTTTTTTGTGCCACGGGCTGGGGTACGGATATAAATACGGACCGAAGTTGCTGCTGTTGGCGTTAAAAAAGCGGAAAATCGCAGCACATTTTTGCTTTTTAATTAAGCCCTCAATTTTTTATGTTCCATTCGAAAGCGACACGTCGTGATTTCGCAGCCTCACCACCCACCCCTCCCTTGGTTGCAAAAGGGGGCGAATCCTTGGACTCCGGCTGCAAGTAGTTAATAGTTAACTCTTACCCCATCTGGAGTGTAAATGCGCGTACAGCGGCTAAAAGCCCGCAGCCTGACAAATTACACTTACTTCGCGGCTTTAACTAAAAGGCAGCGTGCTCTTGCAGTTTTAATTACCTGATCCAAAAAGTTTATTCATTTCATTCATTTTGGATTCATATGTGCTTGTAATAGCTCTTTATGTTCAGTAAGATGTAAGACCTATACTTCTCAGCCACTAATTGTAGGCCTCATCGTATCTTCCGTTTATGGTAATACAAACTGACGCACATTTATTGAAAAACTCATAGCAATTTAAAAATCACAGTGTTGGTAAGCCTCTCGACACACCTGTTCCAAGCCATAAATATGCCAGGTATCCCTCCCAGCGGATCAGTTCACCTCGAACCGTAATCGCGCTACGATCGGTGGATAGAGATCGCTGATGAAGTGCGTTTAACGCGAGGGATCGATGAACCGGAGAACGGCACGTGACTGAAATTACTCGAGTGCTGCAGTGACGACACCTTCGGAACGGAGACTTTGTGGGCTACTTCTGTCGAACTGGTTTCAGAAAGTCAATAACGCGAAGGTTCAGTGTTTTTGGACTGAAGCTGATCAGCTTGAAGCGCTGCACCTTGTAGGAGTCCACCAGCCAGCCACTGTCCTGTTCTTCACCGTCAATATCCCGAGGATCCTGAGGATCGCCCAGTTCCATAGAGAAGGTGAGCACTATTTCTGCAATGGCCAGGCGGCAGTTGCTCGGTTCGAACTTATCATCGATTTGGGAGTTCACCAGAACGCTCTGAATACGCTGGAGCATT
Source organism: Drosophila mauritiana (assembly GCF_004382145.1). Taxonomy (NCBI): domain Eukaryota; kingdom Metazoa; phylum Arthropoda; class Insecta; order Diptera; family Drosophilidae; genus Drosophila; species Drosophila mauritiana. Next base: position 21,661,985 of record NC_046668.1, on the reverse strand, counting down.
TCCTCCTTTTCCTGCTCCGTTCCGAGATCGAGAAGGTTGCGCAGGCCGACAAAGAGCATGTCCACCATGACGTAGTAGCGACCATCGATCCAGCGACGCACCACCCTCACAGGCAGAGCATGCCGCAGGTGTTCCCTCTGGAAGCGAACCAAACTGCAGTAGGGACTCCTCATCTGGGACAAGCCGTAGATGTCGGCCGATCCCCGCTCCGTGCAGCAACTCCGGATGCAGGGCCAGTCCGCCTGGCGCACTGCATCGATCATGGTGACCGCCGCCTGACGAGTGCCCTCCTCGAATCCGCCCTCGTCAAAGGCCACGCCCAGCAGGCGGCGGAGGCGCCACAGGCAGTACCGGTGTCGCAGGCCACTGAGCAACTGCATCACGCCGAGTTTCCAGCGGGGCAGTCTCCCTGTGAAAAGACTCACATTGCGGTGTGGCTGAAGTGCTGCGGGGCAGATAGATTGGGATGTGTTTGACTTGCAGCCACCACCCCGCACTAAACACGAAATTTGGGAGGTGGACGAACCACGGAGAAACCTCGAAAACATATTCCAAACAAAGAAATGTTATCTAAATAATTTGGGAAACTAATATTAAATAAGCAAAGGCCTACCTGCATCTTAGCTCGGAATTGTAGGACTATAATCCGTGTTTTTCCACTGCCTAATCAGGGTTATTCATAACCTTTATAATCTTATACCTTATCCATACCAATCCGTACCCAATCTTTCCCTTCTTAGCATCCCAACATGTGGCGGGCTCAGCGAAGTCTCTGGATCTTGGGGATCTTCTTAATCGTTGTTCCTTCCATCAGAGCTGTCTACGAGGATTATCGTTTGCCCAGATCCGTGGAGCCTCTGCACTACAACTTGCGAATTCTCACACACCTAAATAGCACCGATCAAAGATTCGAGGGATCTGCGAAAATAGATCTTCTGGCACGGGAGACCACCAAGAACATCACCTTGCATGCGGCGTACTTAAAGATAGATGAGAACCGAACATCACTTGTTTCTGGCCAGGAAAAGTTTGGAGTCATTCGCATCGAAGTGAATGAGGTGCACAACTTCTACATTCTGCACTTGGGTCGGGAACTGAAAAAGGATCAGATCTACCATCTGGAAATGCACTTCGAAGCCGGCCTAAATGATTCCCAAAGTGGCTACTACAAAAGTAACTACACGGATATAGTTACTAAGGAAGTTCAGTGAGTTGTCTAATTCATATTTAATGAGACAAATGAATAACTTTTCTGGTGCTTCAGTCACCTGGCGGTCACTCAGTTCTCACCCACTTTTGCCAGGCAGGCATTTCCCTGCTTCGATGAACCGTCCTGGAAGGCAACCTTCAACATAACCCTTGGCTATCATAAGAAATACATGGGATTGAGTGGCATGCCTGTTCTCAGGTGTCAGGATCAGTAAGTAGCCCTATATTGTGAAGGATTAGGATTGAAGTTCATGAAATGCTCTATTCCTATTCTAGTGATAGTCTTACAAATTACGTATGGTGCGATCACGACACTCTTCTAAGGACCTCGACCTATTTGGTGGCCTTTGCCGTCCATGATCTGGAAAATGCCGCCACCGAGGAGAGTGAGACCAGCAATAGAGTGATCTTTCGCAACTGGATGCAGCCGAAGTTGTTGGGTCAGGAAATGATATCCATGGAAATTGCACCAAAGCTGCTCTCCTTCTACGAGAATTTATTCCAAATTAACTTTCCGCTGGAGAAAGTCGACCAACTGACGGTGCCCACTCACAGATTTACGGCCATGGAGAACTGGGGTCTGGTCACCTACAACGAGGAGAGATTGCCACAAAATCAAGGCGATTATCCGCAAAAGCAGAAAGATAGTACTGCCATCACGGTGGCCCACGAATATGCACATCAGTGGTTCGGAAATTTGGTCACCATGAAGTGGTGGAATGATCTCTGGTTGAAGGAAGGTCCTTCTACCTACTTTGGCTACCTGGCCCTCGATGCCTTGGAGCCCGAATTGAGAAGAGGAGAGGGCTTTATATCAAGGGATTTGGCGAACTTCTTTAGCAAGGATTCGAATGCAACTGTGCCGGCCATTTCCAAGGAAGTCAAGGATCCCGCCGAGGTGCTCGGACAGTTTACGGAGTATGTGTACGAGAAGGGATCACTGACCATCCGCATGCTGCACAAGCTGGTAGGAGAGGAAGCCTTCTTCCAAGGAATTCGATCTTTTTTGGGACGCTTTTCTTTTGGTAATGTGGCCCAAGCTGACCTTTGGAATTCCCTGCAAAGGGCTGCTTTGAAAAACCAGGTTATTACGTCCGACTTCAACCTAAGTAGGGCCATGGATTCTTGGACCCTACAGGGTGGTTATCCCTTGGTAACCCTTATACGGAACTACAAAACAGGCGAGGTAGCCCTCAATCAGAGCAGATTCTTCCAGGAGCATGGAATTGAAAAGGACTCATCCTGCTGGTGGGTTCCTTTGAGGTTCGTTGGGCAAAATCTACCGGACTTTAATCAAACTACCCCACAGTTTTGGTTGGAGTGTCCTTTAAACACTAAAGTACTGCAGTTGCCCGATCTTCCATCCACTGACCAGTGGGTCATACTGAATCCCCAAGTAGCCACCATCTTTAGAGTTAACTATGATGAGTATAACTGGCGCTTGATAATCGAGAGTCTGAGGAATGATCCCAATTCTGGTGGCATCCACAAACTGAACAAAGCTCAGTTGCTGGATGATCTCATGGCTTTGGCTGCAGTCCGGTTACACAAATATGACAAAGCATTCGATTTGCTGGAATATCTGAAGAAAGAGCAGGACTTTTTGCCGTGGCAGAGGGCCATTGGTATCCTCAATCGACTGGGAGCCCTACTGAATGTTGCGGAGGCAAACAAATTTAAGGTGAGCTTAAACAGACCTTTATTATTTATTACTTAAACTCAATTCAATATTACAGAAATACATGCAGAAGCTGCTGTTGCCATTGTATAACCGCTTTCCAAAGCTATCAGGAATAAGAGAAGCTAAGCCCGCCATCAAGGACATTCCATTTGCACACTTTGCATACTCACAGGCCTGTCGTTACCACGTGGCTGATTGCACCAATCAGGCCAAGATTCTGGCTATAACCCACAGAACTGGATGTCAGCTGGAGCTGCCCTCCGATTTCCAAAAGGTGGCTTACTGCTCGCTACTGGATGATGGCGGTGATGCAGAGTTCCAGGAAGTATTCGGACTGTTCCAGAACTCCACCAATGGATCGCAGAGAAGGATATTGGCATCTGCCCTCGGTTGCGTTCGCAACTTTGGAAACTTCGAACAGTTTCTGAACTACACACTTAAATCCGACGAGAAACTGCTCGGTGATTGCTATATGTTAGCAGTGAAATCCGCCCTAAATGGGAAACATTTGGTTTCTCCCACAGGAAACTATATTATCAGCCATGCCAAGAAACTTGGGTAAGCTACAAGTATTTTATTACTATATGTAACTTATTAACAATCCCATATTTTTAGTGAAAAATTCAAGAAGAAAGAGCTCACGGGACTTTTGCTCAGTTTGGGTCAAAGTCTTCGGAGCTCAGAGGAAATTGATCGACTTAAGGCGCAGTTGGAAGACCTAAAGGAGTTTGAAGAACCTCTGAAGAAAGCCATCTATCAGGGCAAAATGAACCAGAAATGGCAGAAAGATTGCTCCGGCGATTTTATCGAGGCCATAGAGAAACACTTATAGCATACTCATTCAAATAATATATAACAGATTTAAGTTGATTAAAGTTTATAAACTTTAAAAAAGGCACCTTTGTTACATTTTATTCGTAATGCTGCATAGTTTTAACACAATGCCTCCTCATTTTGTAGTCACAATTTAGTTAATTTTGTACCCTACTTTTGACCAACTTTCAAGGCAGCCACCTGTGTCAACCTATAATGGCCAGGACTCGGCGGGCTGTCAGGCTCCACGTTCTGGGTATTAATTAAGCCAATGGCGATGAAATCTTGTAGCCAGCACTGAAAGGAATGCGATTTGGGGTGGCACGAAAGGGCAGGGCAGGGCAGGGGCAGGGCGGAGGCTCAAGGAGCCCGGCTGTCAGAAACGGGTCCTGTCAGGACTTTGACTGGTGGATTGCCTGACACGGGACACACACCGACACCATTCGGCCAGGCAGCAGCTCCTTTGTTTCGGCGGAGCTGCTTGGTCCTTTCTGGCATTTGACGTTTACACGGGTACGTCAAAATATGTACTTCTCACTGCCACACTCACATCCACATCCACATCCGCATTCGCATCCACCGATGATGACATGTGGAAAGAACATGGAAATGGCGGCCCAGCATTAGGTTGTCCCTTTGTTCGCCGCTTCCAGCTGTTTGTCATACGAGAGGACCCGGACAAGGAGTAGGATTCGGGATCGGGATCGAGATCCGCAACTAGCTGCCAATTAGATAAATTAATCGTCTGTAATTGATGTGCCGGGGGCCAAATGGATTGCATTGCAAAAGTGAGACTTAGGGCGTCAATCAGGCGAAAGTATCTGTCAATTGCAACCAATTTGATGGCTTATTCAGTCGTGTACGATGCGCTCTTGCAGCTCCCAACCATCACGGATTATGCCATTTGTTTGTTGACTCCTTGGACAAACAATAAGGAATATTTAGCAGGACTTAGCTGGCAATCGCCCGGAGATGATGAAAGCTAATCCGATTGAGAGTTTAGCACGGCGGAGCATGCTAAATTGAAATTGATACAATTAATAGAAAATACTCCGGGGCGAAATGAACTATTCATTTCGGACATATGCATATTCATATTGCACTGCAAAGGATGACGATGTAAATGGCTTAATATCCTCTTTTTTTAACTAGACTGCAAAGTGCGAATCAAGAGCCGCGAAAAAATGGCGCCCGCAATTAATGGACACTAAAGTTTATTGGAGTTAAAATTGCGCTGAATCAATCATCTGATGACCTATGGGTCAGCATCGAAGCCACTATGCGCTGCCTTATATTATATTTGCTGGGAAATGCATACATAAATGCAAATGCAAATGAAAAGTGGCCCTGTCAGAAAAATTAACGCTATTAATGCTTGTTAAAAGCGGTTATTAAATTAATTAAATGCGATGCCCAGCTTGACGTGCGTGTAGAACAGAAACTGAACAGAAACGGAGCTGAACAATTTGGTCCGGTGAATGTGCAAGTGTTTTTCGACATATTTCATGTTAAATATTTACGCCGGACATCGGAATTTAGCGCTCCTCTTAACTTATTTATTTATCACAAATTAATTGAATCCGAACGCCGGCAGAGGAAAATGCGACCGAAATGTCAAATAAAGTGCCCGATTGAACACAGAGCTGTGGAATGTGCTATCCAATTAAAGGGGTCAGTATCTAAAGACATTTTTTCTTGCCCCATTATTTTCATGGAATCGGAAGTACATATACACTCAGAGAAAAAACCCTTTCCACGATCTGGCATTGAGAATTTCGATCTCGAATTTTAGCCAAGATCGAATCCATGCTCAGCATTGTCAGATCGAGATCGCACCATTCTCAGATTGGAAATGACTGCTCTCATTTATATCTCTCTCTTTTCTCTCTCTTTTGCCCCTCACTCCCATCTTTAAAACATTGAGATTGTTTTCGTCTCAAAATCTTGAAATCCCTTTCATGATCGATCTCAGTTCTTTTCTGGGAGTAAGCTTTTTTGAATTTGATTTGAATAATAGATTTCCAACTTGGTTGCGTATCTGCCATGCTCGAGGCTAGAGCCTAAGTAATTTGAGACGAAAGTGTGTGCCTGGGGCTGAGTTCCTGGTGCGGGATAGTTCTGGGTTTAAGCTGGCTATAACCTGCACGCAATAGTCGGATCCTGCGAATGCGGCAGTTTGGCACACAATCGAGTTGCGAGCCTTAATTAATATGCATTCAGTGTCTGGCAGGGCAGGGATCAAATTATGTAATAGCCGCATTCAAATTAAATTTCTCGATGCGTGCCGTGTGGGTGTAGCTGTCCACCGGAGTTCGCCTGCAAATGCATATCGAATGTACATGCATACATATGGAGGGACTTGGGCTTCTGTTCACGTGGCAGTGACGCAGGCGGGGAGCGCCATTCGCTGTCCATTGGAAAATGGAAAATGGTCTAATTGCCCCTAATTGAATAGGACAAGCTCTCGACCCCCGGCCACCGTGGTGCCCCTTCAAGGGGTCACATTATTTGTGTGTAGCTGCAATTGCAATTCAATTGGAGTGTTTAGATTATCAATTCCTGGCTTCGATTGTCGATTATGCTCTGTGGCCGGCAATCGGGTCAATTGCTACTCCCAAGGAGTTGTAAACGTGATTACCATTGTGTTCGCTACAAAGCGCTGTGGGTTTCATAAATTGATGGCCTTTGGTTTTATCACGGTTGCTCTCGATAGCTTTGTTCGATTGGAACGATAACGATTATTTCGATATATATGTGAAACATTCATAAGACGTTTGTTTTATGTGCGCGCCATTGACGGGCTAACAATAGCTTCTTTCTTTGCGAACAAACCTTTCATAACTTCCTGAATACATCACTCTAGAATGCATTTTAAAGCCCCCAATACAACTTGGAGCCCTTTCATTGCACTGACCTTTTCACCTGCCAAGTTGTCTTTGAAATTAAGCCCGTGACTGGGGAAATATATTTCAATTAGTGCACTTTTTTGCTATGGCAGCTTTGTTGCTTCATTGTTCTTGGGCTTTCGGATTTTCCATTTTCCATTTTCGTGCTGTGCAGCTTGTTTGTTTGCTTTCGACGGGAGATGTCGATGCTTTTTATTGTCTAACTTGTGTATTACATTTTGTTGATGTCGTAAATTAAGGCAGCTCGTGCGGTGGGTGGAGGGGTGGCATTGTTCGTTGTTTTAATGCCGCCAAGGGAAAATAAATTCATTAAAAACTTTTGGCCAATGTGAAAATCCTTTTTATTGACTTTGGCCGGTTTGTTCGGTGGTTGCGTGTGCAAATATTTATGCAAATATGCACTGGCTAGCATGTTTTGGTTGTGCGGGGTCTGTTGCATATTCACAATCCGAGCTGAATCGATTTGCTGACCAAATGCGAGTGTTTCCCGCCTCCAGCTGCCCGCTCTTGTCTTCTCATAATCAGGATGAAAAGTTTTCTTACTTCACTTTACATTTATTGCTTCCTTCCCCGGGCCTCGGTGCTTTTGTTTGAGTTCTGTTGGATTCTGGGCGAAGGAAATAGAACGTGAAAACTATTCCTTGCTGGCGCCTTCAGGCTGCGAGACATTCAAGAAAGTTGCCACAAAAGTGGAAACGGGACCAGGAGCCCAAAAACTTCCCCTTGTCCGGCCAACAGAGAGGCGGACGGACGGACGGACAGAGCCGCAGGGTAAGGCGGGGGACACAGAGATGGCAACTTACAAATTTAGATTACGAGGCAAGCACAATTGCCACACATGTTTGCACAAATGCTGGCAGGATTGTTTAATTTCGTTTAATTAAATTGCAAATATTTTATTGCTGCACTTGCAACAGAAATGCGCCTTGTAGAGTTTAAATTTGTGTGGCGCCATCTGGCACAGGCAACTGGCACTAGAAACTGCGTGTGTGTGTGTGCTTCAATCTGTGAGTGCGTAAAAGCATTAGTAAGCACTTTAAAGTTTTAAGTACTTGGGATAGCAAGTTATTGGAGTTAATATTAAAATCGAAATTTAGGAGATTTTATTACAGTTGAGAGTATTTTTTGTAAGTATTTTTACATTCATTCTCCTGCTTTTATTCTTGAAATAATATTACACTACCCGCATTTTATTCACTTGACTGGGTAGTTGTTGTGATGGTTAATTTCCATTAAATCGATAAGCAATCATCGAAATGGAATCACTCGACACCTCAATAAATATTGAGAGTGTCAGCCACTTGATGCTAATGCAAATTCGACTCGCCTAAGTCATGTAACCCATGTCCATGCCCATGCCCATGCCCATGCCCATGCCCAATAATTCACTTGACCACCTCAACGAGCACTTGATTGGCTCCACTTTGAGTGGGTTGTGACCTTGGCAGTGCAAAACGGCAACCACTCAGGACAACATTGGCAACAAAAACAGAAACGAGTGGCACTGGCAGTGGCAGGGGCAAGGGCGTCGAGTTGCCTGCTTTCGGACCACGTTCTCCTCCTTTTTCCAGCCACTTTCACCAGCTCTTCTACGTGTTTCTTTTAAGTGCTCCTTATAGTTGATTCCGTTGTTGTTGTCGAGTTTCTGTTTACCCCCGAAGACAACACAAGCAGAGCGTCTGAGGAAAAACACTTTTAGCACGCATCGAAGGAAAACCAATAGAGCCAACAGCCGGGCTCCAAAGTCCAAGCCCATGAAGGGGAAGACCAACTCCACCTTTCCACACCTGCCTCCTGGATAGACTAGAATGGAAAACCATTTCAGATCCTTGCCTTGTAATCCACACATTTGGGTCGATAGGGGGCGATGATTGGCTTAATTTGATGAAACTCTTAATTTAGTATATAGTTTTAAGTGAAACTATACTTTTGATGGAAGCTAATATTTTGTATTTTGAATGCCACATCAACCATGCCAAAGTGAATGTAATTCTCTGGGATTTTCCTTTGGCTGTTGGGCAAAAAGTATTTTCCGAGCACTTTCTACACCCATCAGCACCCGGCAGCTTTCACCACATGATACTGGTGTACAATCGGTCTAATCTAGCTTCAATTTTCGTTTGGGAAAACTCCGCTGAACAATGGATCCACCAATATCCCTTTTTGGCTCCCATTAATCCCCCATGACAACTCGTAAAATTTTAAAGCATATTTACGGGCGGCTGCTCATTATTTTGATGCGCTTTGGCAAATCCATGCATACACAGCGAGAAAAGGATGAGTGCTTGGGTGGGGGCTACCATGGTGGGTGGCGGAGTGCGGAATGACACGAAAACTGGAACCTAAACTGGCACTGCGATGCATATATGCATATTAAACAGACCGCTTTCATTCGCCGGCACATTCTGACATCAAATTTGATTGTCTGCACACAGCTCCTCCCTATTCTATATCCCGGAACCCCTCCCCCTTTTTTCATCCCCCATTGCCCCGATGCCCCATCGTGAATGCATATGCATGAAACGGCATTATTTCGATGCTGCAAACAATAGACCAAAAGATCCAAATCTCTGCTGCTCCTGCTCATGCTCCTCGTTCTGTTCCTGCTGTTGCTTTTGCGTGTGCTCCCCTGCTCCTGCTGCCGCTGCAAATGGGACAAAACAACGCGTCATCCTGCCATTCTGGGTGCACTGCAAGAAAATCGTGGGTAAGTGCGGAATATAGGCTTGGAATACATTTGTCATGAACAACCGTAATGGATCACTGTCCCTTTGATTAGCTACGCCATCAAATGCTACATGAGTTTCATGAGCCAATTTGTTTCTCCCAGCGTACGACGCCCGCTGGGAGGTCCTGCCACCCAACGCAGGATGTTGCTGGTGGGGAGGACTTGGCCACAATTCATGCGGCTGCATTCGCCTAAGCGCCAAATATTAATGACGCTCCGTCGACGATGACGAGCTCTGAAATATCATCAGCAGCGCTGGGTGTTGATTTTAATGAGAGCCCGAAACTGAGGAGATCGGGGATGTCGTTGCGATGGAATGGAATGGAGCGGGCTGGGCCAACGCCATCAGTTCTTCCTGTTTGGTCCTCGAAATTAGGGGTGTTTATTATTTTTGATGGCCCGCACGCGTTTTGCGAACACGCCGCTGCAAACAATAAAAAGCAAGCGGAAAACGGGAGACAAATAGCCCGTGGAAGGGCTAAAAAGTGCCATTGTTTGGGCCTCAAATTGATAGCGCGTGTGCAAATTTCTGGCTTTTGTTCCTTGACTGCTTTACTTTTTGCTTATTGCCTAATGACTCGCTTCTTGTCTCGCCGCTGTCCTTTCGAGTCCTTTGTTTTTGCCCAGGGATACCCCTTCTCGCAGGACAAAGACTTCGTGGGTGTGAAAAGCCAAACAGACGCGCTGCACAAATTGATTTGGCACCCCGAGAGATTCGCTTGCAGCGATAACTTCAAAAAAAGGAGTAATGTTAATAGCAGGTACACAGAGAGAAACCAGAAACTACTTGCTCACACTAGGGTATTTAAAAACATGTAGTATTTAGTAGCTGTTAGGTACACCATACTAATTTATTTATCATTTTACATTAGAGCTGCACGGCGACTTTTGGTTTACAGTGTCCTCCAAAAATCTTCGCCGTGCTGTGGCGATCTGGCCAAATGGCACGTTCTGCTTCCTGTTTTGAGTGGGTTGAATGGGTTGGAGGAGTTGCTGTCGAAGGTGGAAGTGCAGTGCTGAGTCCTCCCACTCAAGGACGCAATTAGCGCAAATCAGGCGACGTCGGATGGTCCTCGGGGTACCAATTTGGCGCTTAACTTGCAATTGAGGAACACATGCTCACCAGCTGGGCTAATGGAGGAATGAGTGGAGTCGCTGGGATGGAAACGGAAGAGTCATAACACAAGCAAACAGAAAGGGGCTTTTTCCGCACGCTTCGATTGCCAAATTGCTTAAGGGCAAATTAGAAAATGGGTACTGGTCGCTGATGGTTGGAACCTGTTGAGATATTACACTTAAAACTAAGAGTATGCTATATAAGATAGGATTATTCCAGCATATCATAGCATAGCTTTGCGAAATGAAAGACTCCTCTTTATTAATGCAGTTTCGGAGTTTAATTCACTCATTTTTACTAATGTTTAGTGATAGCGGGGAAGCATTGCTCCTTCTTCATTGCGGGTTTACTTCCTCCACTGTGCTGCTCCTGCTGCTGCTGTTAAGCATTCTTATCGCCGTTGGTAGCATTTCCGTTCCTTCTTACTCGTGCATTTTTCATTTCCGCCTCTGCGTCGCGGCATTTCCCTTCATTTTTCACACATTCAGCGTGCAAACCCCCGCCGCCCGCTCCACTCCCGTATATATTTCGCATTTATATTATTTTGTAATGTTTATTTCACTTTGAGAGCCCGCTCAGGAAGGCCCGCCCACTCCCCAGCCTCCACTCCTCCTGGCTTTGACACTTCGGTTAAGTCTTTAAGGGATTGAGTCTCCAGATAGCAGATTCCCCGCCATGGAACTTGTGGCTTAAAGTGCGGAAAGTCTTGCTTTCACTTGGTATAATGGTGTTCTTACTTCAAATTTGGAAATATAATATTTCGAATAGTTTTGAAGTATTCCAACGCTGAACCTTCAAGAGTAAAGTGCTTGGCAGTATGCATATACCCACCCATTCGCCAACTTTTCTCCACAGCCTGTCCATTATGATTGTTGTCGTGTGGAAAATATTGTCTGGTCGACAATTTCGGGTAACATTGTTGTTGGGCGCCATTTCGCAGACCGCAGACAACGTAGGAATAAATTTGGAATGGGAATGAAAATGATGCCCATTGTCATTAGAGGAGGCCTTCGCAGTCAGAAATCTCTGGCTACGGCAATGGCAATGGCCATTTCCAGAAGTTGACTATGGCAGCCAAAATGGCAATTCCAGAAATTACTATTTGCATTATTTTCACGACAATGCCACGGCCAATTCATGGCAAATAGAACGGAAGCGAGTCCGAGCGGAGAAAATAAGGGAAATAGGGGAAAATCTGGGCAGGCGGATGGAAGCAGCTGCTACAATTGACGGCGTCTGGGGAAAGATGAAAATTGATTTTAATGCCAGAAATTATGTTATTTGCGCATGTTATGGACATGCGGCAAAAAAAGGCTCATAAAGGGAATCCGGAGCGGAAGCTCCGTAGCACTTGGCCATAAGCCCCACCCCCGCCTCGCACAGCCCATAATTATTATGATTATGAACTCGACCAAATTACAAACGACTTACGTGTGAATGCGTTGAGAACTCATCTCCTCATCATCCCCTTGGGGATTGGGAGCTCCTACCAGAGCATCTAAGGAGTCGGAGTGCGACAGTCATTGACTGGCAGATAGCGGAAATTGGCGACTCGAGTTTATCGATTGCTAATGGATATAAGATAAATCCAGTGAATTGGCCAACTGCTTGGGTAAACAATATTGTATTAAGGAAGGCGACTTTAAGAAAGGCAGCAGCTACAGCTGATTACATCAACTTTTTAATGTTTAAGGAGCATGTTTTTGAATTTAATGTGTTTAATCTTATGGGGCTTACAAAACCACTTACGCCATGGGGCATATCGCTTAACCGCTTTGTCAACAATTTATTTGGCCAATTCGCTGGTCAAACAATTCCCAAGTTGATGCAATTAAGGCAAATGCATAAAAAAGCGAAAGAATCGCAGGACGAAGGCGACGCGCAAATAAGCCGGGCTAAGAACCAACCAACTTTTGCTGGCCGCATCATAAAAGCGGCGGTCGCAATCTGCTGCGTCTTCATTTCTGCGGCGCCACCGCCCGGAAAACCCCCCTAACCAACCCACCCTCACCACTTTCCCATCCGTGCGGAAGAACTTTGCAACTTGCGACGTCAAATTGCATTCGACTCTGTGTTTAATTTGTGTGATTTATTTGTTCAGCCTGCTGGCCAAGTTTTTGGTTTGGCTTTTGGTTTCGGTTCGGGTTCGTTTTTTGGCCTTTACTTATCTGGCCGACTGACGATGACTCCTGATTTCTGGCCGGGATTGGCGGGGAGTGGCCGCTGGCTATTGCCTGGTGATCTTGGGAGCAGTTCTATTCTATTCGCTATTCCGGCTTCCTGATTCCGGGCCATAAATCAAAATAAAACTTTGTCACTTGAGCTTTTGACTTGCGAAACTTGTGGTTGTGCCTCAGTTCGGCCCCTCCCCGCCCGGCCCCCTAATCGATTTCAAGTTTATGTTGCCGAAACAATAACAATAAAAATTGACAATGCCGAGGCGACGGCGGCTCATAAAATTTTATTACAAAAGGAAACGAACGCCATTGACATACGCAAACTGATTCGCACCGCCGCTCCCCGGGGGAATCCCCAAACTCCGGTCTCCAAGCGGCGGCTCCGAATGCCAAATGCGAAATCAATGTCGTGGTTCCTTCGATTCCCCCTTGGGCTCCCGTTCCCCATTTCATCCTCCATTCACGACATTCAGCAGTCCCCATTCCACCGCTCCATTTATTCTATTTGCATGTTGCATTGGTGTTCCCTGACTTGGAGAAGGTATATTCTTTGGCTCGCCCCTTGTGCAGAATGGATATCATGCTAGATATATAGGAGTAAGTTTTCTTTCTATTCTTGTTCAGGCATCGTTGCATACTTTCGGACAGCTTTCCATTGATTTCATATCCATTTATATTCCAGGGTATCCAGGTATCCAGGCTTCGGTTAATCCGCCACTGAACTTGCGTTGTTTTGTTTCATATGCTGTTGTTGCCGCACATGATTTGCCTTTCAACCGAGCGGAGAGCGTGCCCTCGCGTCCTTGCCCCTCTTTAGCTCCCCAGCTGCCCAATCCGGCACCCCCCATTCCGCTCAAGCCGCAGGGCACATTGCTCCAAAAATGTCAAAGTGCCGCCGCTGACACCGCTGGGCCTTTGTGGTGGGTTGGGAGTGGGTGGCAGGCGGTGGGTCGGGAGTGGGTCGGAAGTGGTGGGTGGAGGCCATGACAAGGGCGCGAGGATGTTTAACATGAGCGCGAAGGGGCAGGGGAGTTGTATATATGTGTGTGTGTGTGTGACAACCGCGAGAAATGCCTCGCATTTTTCCTCTTTTTGACCCACTTTGCTTTGTCGTCAGCAATGTGGCTCCTGTCGCAACTCCGTCTCCTATCTCCCATCTCCCCGTCTCCGGCTCGCAACGTGTCCTGCGTCCTGTCTCGTGGTCCCTTCCCCCGACTCGCATCCCAGCGTGTGTCACTCGGCAAGCGTTTAAATTGGGCTCCTCCCTGGCCACAAACTATATTCGGAATATATGTGGCAGTATGTCGGGTTCGCCTTGTTTTGCCGGTCGCCTTTGTGCCATATTTTCACAAATTGAATTGGCCATGTCAGAAATGAAAGGATGCAGCTATGAAAATTCTGCATTCAAATTTTTCAACCAAAACTATTTTCGCAAAAAGTTTGCCGCATATGCCACGGGAGCTTAGAGTCAAAGAGGCAGGTCCCAAGTACAGTTGGACACCAATAGATCGAACTTTATCACAGTATTATCCTCACATATAGTCAGCATCGTGCCCATCGATATGGTAATAGTAGCTTCACACTGCTTAGATGCTGGTCTTTCATCCCTTCCTCTCATTTGCAGATGCCAGTTCGCTCCACAAAGGGTCGATTGTATTTTTCCGGGTGTCCACTGCCCGATGCTCATCCCCCCAGCCCACTAGGAGCCCATCTGCACCGTAATAAAGTTATTATGCATTCGGGACAAGGCGAACCCGACTAGACTGAGCCACTTCTCCAGCTCGAAAATGTGTGTGTGTGTGTTGGGGAGTGGGGCAGACCACTTCTGGTCTGGAGTGGGCTACAATCCGACGTCGCCCCGACAACCCGACACATGGCACTTGAGCAAATTTGCATAATAGAAATTAAAATGGATTTTAACATTTCTGTTTTAGATTATGTTCAGTGGCTGCCTGGAGATGGACGGCGGACCAGGAGCCTTGGAAACAGATTGTTATTTTTGCCTGTGGTACTACCATGCATGGTAGTATTTGGTCCAGTGGGTCACGCTCGTGGGTCATCCACCAGCTAGCCAGATAGACCCACTTCAACATGTATGCAAAAAACACCGAAAACCACATGCTCAAACATTGAAACCAAACATTCCATCTGATGATCTTAAATATATCTATGATTTACTTAATGAAAATATGTACTCAATCTCTGCTGCAAAAGATTTCCTGCTCCAGAGGCCATGTTCTCCGGCTGCTCAGGTGGCGACCCACTGCTCCTTGGCCGCACGGAATTCCTCCTTGCGGAATTGGGTCTCATTTGCGTAGGCCTGGAAACTTTCTCCGCTGCCATCGCATATCCCCAACGGTTTGCTCCACTTTCGCTGGCATTAAAGCAACTTTTAAATAATGCAGCAGCGAACTCACTGAAATTCTGGCTTAAATGCCTTGATTTGGACTCGCAACCAAGCGAGGAAGCCGAAAACTGGGGGTCAGAGGCCACTGGGGGTGGATTCTGCTCGGTGGCAAACATATTTGCTTAAACTTTAGCATGTTGTCCTTTAGCATTTTTAGCCATATTTGCTGCTGCAGTTCTTGGCCTTGTACCATAACATTTTGTGGCCAAATATTTTCGGCGCTTGGACACAAGCCAAAAATGGGATAGGGGAAGCATGGGGGGGAGCATGTGGAAATTGGAGCGGATGGGGGTTCAAAAATGTGTGGAATAAATAAGCTCTTAAATTCTTTTGTCATATGTGTGGCTGCCGGGGTTTTGTGGGGCTGAAAGCCACTTTTGAAATAATTTACCAACAAATTTGTTAGTTGAGTGTTGATTATGGCATATAATGCAGCATAATTTCACAAGAATGTTAAGCTCAAATTTAAAATGCTCAATAGCAGCCTTCACACTTTTCTACTAAGTTTAGTTTAGTTAAATATATAACACAAATAAACATTGAAAAATGGCGCAGAAGCACAAACAGAAAATGGTTTCCTCCTCGTCGTTCTGGGATAATGGGAAACTGTGAAGAAATCCTTCTCCAATTTTGCTCTTTTTTCCGCCAGTTTGAGCGGCTTATGGAGCATTGCTGCTGCTGCCACTAGGAATATGGTTGCTGCGGATCTTGATGTTGCTGCTGCTGCTTTTGTCCTGCTGCTGCTGCTGCTGCTGCTGCTGCTGCTGGACATGTGGCACAGTCGGTCGTCGAGGAGACGGAGGCACTCAAGGAGCTTATGCATAGGAGGGCGTATCCTTTGGTAAATCGATGTCCTGCTGCCTGCTCCTCGCAAGTCCCTTATTTCGCCTGGAGCGGAGTGGCAGCTGGCCCAGCGGAGAGTGCCTAACCTTGAACTTCAAAGGACTGACCTCAGCCAAAGGAGGTGGGAGAGCTTGCTGTGTTTTCACTCGCTTTTCACAGGCAATTTCAGGCCGTAAATTAGTTTTATGTTGCTCGATTTTGCTTTTATTAAATTACCTTTTTCATGATTACTTGCAAACTTCATTTGGAAAAATGCCTGCCGACGGAAATAGCCAACGAGGTCGAGTCTGTGCCGCAATAATTTGCGCCATTTTGTAATTTCAGTGCGCTCCCTGCTCCTTGCTCTTGCTGCTTGGTCCTTCGTCCTGGGTGATGCTCCTCCGTCTTTTTCGCTTCCGCCGCTTTGGGTCGAAGACCTAATAAAGTGCTCGGCAAAACCATCGAGACTCCAACTTTCCCGCTCCCGCCAATCCGGAGCCGCACAGGTTAATTATCTTTGGTGTAATTTAGTGGTTCGGCTGCCGAAAAGGCTTTCCATTTTAATTTATTTGGCCAGCAAAAGGATTAGATTAGATTCCCTGATAAATGGCCGCCAACTTGCTAGCTAAATAGCAAAATCACCCGCTCGATTCGGGTCGCTAATTGAGTTTATTCTGAAAGCCTCCATACCTCGAATCGAAAAACCTAAATTGCAAACCAACTAGTTTTCATAATCCTCTGTGAAAGTGTGCTACTCATGAGGAGAAGACAAGAAACACATTTCAAATCGTCTGAAATCGATATGTGTCCATTTACCAAAACTTCTTACTGTGAACCCCGTCAAAATAGAAGAACATGCAACTTGTCGCCCATGACGCACGAAGATATATTTCGTCTTCTTGTTTGTCTATGATATATAAACTGTAAGATTGTTTGGATTGAGCAACAGGTTGTCACTTGTTTTTAATTAAGTTCTTGTAGATAACAAGCCTTAGAATTGGATTTGGCAATAAGGAGTACTTTGTCTACAATATTATTGACTAGCATTAATTAATTAGAACTTGCAGTTCTTGATCGTGAGGCAAATATAAACCCAGCTTCATTAGTCAAAGATTTCACTTTCTCCGAAACAATCGCATTCGATGCAACTAAACCTGTTTTGCTTAATGATCGTTCCTCGTTAATTAAGTGATGTATTCTGCCAGACAAGAAAATACGAAAGTTCCTAAGATCATTTCAATCGCTTTTGAAACTCCACATAGTCGATGGACTAGTTTTCCCAACAATCATTTCGTTTTCATTGTGTGGCAAGATAGAATGCATCTTGTTCGTGATAGCGTTGCGTAGGTGTTACAGATACTTCTCTATCTTGCCCACTATCGATTTGGGCCATCAGATGGGTTACATTTACAACTCAGGGCGGCCCTATATAAACGAATCGCCGTATTGCCCTAGCCAACAGTACGCTTTCATCTCTTCCCAAAAAAACAACCTCTAAGATGTACCTCTTTGGCGTTTTCCTGCTCTTGGTCGGCACTCACATCTGCTTCATCGATGCGAACTTCGGCAGCGGAGAAGGAAATGACTACACCTACGGCACCCAGGCAACGACGGATACCCTCATCGCCAGTGAGACCGTAACCAAGTCCAAGGCGTTGCTGGGAACCACCACGAAGACATATACTCTAACCCAGGCGGGAACTGCCAAGACCATCACCTACATCAAGATCACGGATCTAAAGAGAATGCGTGGAGCCACTGCCGAAATCACCTCCGGTGGAGTGGGATCCACGACAGTCACAATCAAATTCACCTCCGCACGGGGAGCTGGTATCAAGTCCCAAGTGGTGATATACGGATCCTAAGTGCGTTCGATCCACTGGGTTCTATATTATTTAATTACGAAAGAATTGTGTTCATTTAACAACTAGATGATGTTCATCAGTGTCACGTTCATGAAATAAAGATATTTAAACTAGAGTTCAACCTCAATGGTTTGTTCAAGTGAGAAATAGTCTGTGCAATAGATATCCGTGATATAATTAATTCCAAACTTTGGTTTGTTAATTTGTAGCCAATACTCAGAAAACGGTAAATCGCTGCATTAGCTAAATTGAATTCAGGCGTTGCATAAGTAAATGCTATTAAGATACAATCGCGTACATACATATAGGTACATATTTACACATATATATCATATGCATGGCAGTATAAATCAACTGCGGCACAGCCATTCCACCGAAATGCGAAATCCGACTGCTGACAAGTGTCACCGGGAGATGCTATGACAAAGTGTCAAAAGAATGTTTGACATCTGACTGGCTGTCGCCGTCTCTTTCGCTCGAATAGCCCCTCTCGCTCGCTCTGCCGTGCGAGGGCAGCGTGTGTAGCCTGTCCAAATGTACATTTCTCATATCTCCTCGGCGTCCTCGTCTGCTGGTTCTTCCCTTCCCCATTTCTGCAGGGCTTTCATATTGCCGCCCTTTTTGTATATTTATCCATATATTGCCCAGTTCCAATGCGATGCGGGATGGCCAGGTAGGGATTCGTTCGCAGGTGCGAGGCAAGTGGGTTTGGGGCAAGGGATGTGCTTGCCTCTGACAGCCTCACACGTTTCCTTTGCGTCCCCCTGGCGATCCTTTTAGCACCTGGCCCAGTCCCTGGGTGTATAATTTCATCTGCCAACTGATTGAGTGTCGCAGTTTTACTTGTGTGAAAAACGAACAAGATTTTTATCTGGAAATCGGCAATAGACGACGGCATGTTTGCCGTGAAATGCGAAGTGAAGTTCTGCCCCACTGGCATATCGACAAGATCAAAGGGAATCGTGTGCTAAGGGCTCTCATATGGGATCTCAGCTACATGTGATATGCATAAAAATATCACTCATATCAATTAATTCTAGGTCAGAAGCAACCAAAGCGAATGATCTTGCAAAAAAGTGAATATATGATAAATATAGGGTATAACTTTATCTATATTGTTATTTGGTATTTCTGATTAGATATATTTTAAATATACTTTGAAGATTAATCTCTTTTTCTTTAGTTTTCGAAAATTCAGTGCGTAAAGTCTCCAAGCTTGGGGTTGAAGGTCAACATCCGTACCAGATGATGCCCAGAGGTGAATCCCCATTCGCAAGTGGGTCAGTGGAGTGCAATCCCAATTGACCCACTCGCAGGACCATTCCCCCAAAGGCCCAACAGCAGACTGAAGAGGCGCCCCAAGATGTGGCCAAGACCTGGTCCGCGATTGCCACCCAATTTGCTACATTTTGTGGCAGGTAAGTTAACAGCGAGAGAAAGGAGGTCTCCGTAAATCAGTTGCTCTCAGTTGTGGATCGTAAGCTAACAGAGGGAGAGAGCCACAGGAACAGGATTTCCCCTCATGCCTGTGGAAGCCAACTTAACAGAGTGGCTTTAAACGGGATTTCGATTTAACTTTTGTAAACCCAACTTGTTGACTGCCCAAATGAAAGCCCTGCAAATATTTGCCCAAAAATGATGTATATTGTGTGTCCTAACAAAACTTTTATGCTAACGAAACATTTCGCCACTCTAAAATAGCAAACGTCAGCGGTTGACCATAAATATTTTCGCCCCCGCAGCTCGATGCGGATTTTAAATACGTTCACCGGAAAAAGGACTGTTTGCACGGGTCTCGGAATTAGATTAACCATCCTAGCTTCAGGATTGAGGCAAAGCATTCGGGCCAAAGGACCGCACTCCCACACAAAATGTATGGAAATACATTCCTGGCCGGAACCACTTGCATAATTAACTGAATTTGTTTGCTGCCCCAACCGCATTTGTGGATTGACTTTTCTGCTCGGATTGAGGTGGCAATCACACAAGCTAAAAATATCATCGTACAGGGCAACCCTGAGTGTGATCATTGTCAGTCGAATTGCGTTCAAGCTGTCAAAACGGTAGAAATTATTATAGAAATTTCCGATAGTCGAAGATTTTTTTCTAGAATGGCTGCAAAACAAGAGACTGAACGGTCCTCGCCGGAAATGAACGCCTGCAATGTGATTATGAAAAGGTTGTTCTCCAATACCTATAAGAATATTGCTTGGGTTTTCTACGAGCCACTGGATCCCCAGCTGCTGGGCCTCCACGATTACTATGAGATTGTCCAGGAACCCATGGATCTGTCCACCGTGAGGCATCGTTTGAATACGGGTTGCTATCTCAATGCCGTGGATTTCGCCAAAGACATTAGGCTGATTTTCTACAACACCTATCTGTACACGAATCCCGATCACCTCTGCTACCACATGGCCCAACAGCTGCAGATCATCTTCGAGAATATGTTCGCCCATGTGCATCTCTACATATGCTCCGGCAGTAAAGTGCGT
This sequence comes from Drosophila mauritiana, assembly GCF_004382145.1. Taxonomy (NCBI): domain Eukaryota; kingdom Metazoa; phylum Arthropoda; class Insecta; order Diptera; family Drosophilidae; genus Drosophila; species Drosophila mauritiana. The sequence goes on along the minus strand of NC_046668.1, from coordinate 21,641,765 downwards.
GCCGAACAAGAGTGGTCCTCGAGCTCCTCGAGCTCCTCAGATGAATCGGACTCATCATCGTCGGAGAACGAGGTGAGCAGCCCGGAGGTGTCCTCCTCCATAATGGGTGCGCCCCCCATATGTACTCCGACCCCCGAATCGCCTCCGCCGGCACCCTTGGGAACTTCGGAGCAGCAGGAGCCGTTCACAGCCGAGGAGGACCTTGATCTGCACGCCAAGATTCAGCAGCTGGACGGCGAGGTGCTGCTCCACGTGATCCATTTCATCCAACGCATGGAGGGCGCCGAGTACTGCAACAAAGAGCTGGAGTTGGACATCTGTAAACTGAAGGTGCACACCAAGCGCGGCATCCTGGATTATTTGGCCAGCAAGGGGTTGACCGGCAAAAGAGCGGCCTGCACCAAGCCCAAATATTACTAAGTTCCAGATTGCAAAAGAGTTTTAATTTATTGTAATCTAGTCCTTCTTGCCCAAAAGCCTCTCCTGCTCCTTTCTCTTGTCGCGCATGGAGCGGTAGTTCCGGAAATCCCCATTCCACGTCTTGTTACGCATGATCTCCAGCGGATTGGAAGCTATGTACGCGAAGAAGGTCTTGCGAGGAGGTCCTCCGGGCACCAGATAGTTACCCATGGCGTACCAGGCGGAGCTCACGATGTTTAGGTAGCGGGCATTCAACTGGTCGTGATATGTTTGCTTCGCCAGGGCAGCCTGAAAAAAATCAAGGATTATTAAGATATACATATATATAATATATATATATACCGTATTCTTAATCTGCTTATAGAAGTTAAAGTTCTCCTTGGATCTGGGCAGACGATCGATGCCCATGAGATCGGGACTGGCGGGACTGCTCTGGAGGATGGTGACCAGTTCGAATATCCTGTTCGACTCGGCTATACTATCCTCGAGCTCCTTCTGGCTGTAGGTCTTGCCGTACCTCCTCTTGACCCACTCCCGCAGCACTGGCAACTTGTGGGCATCCGGGAGACAGGCCAACACATAGCGGGGCTCCTTCCTGAGTACCCGCATGCCATCCTTGAGCAACTTGTCCATCTGGGCGGCGTCGTTCGGATCGAATGATTCCGTATCCTTATGGGTCAGTGCCTTGCGCGGCGTCATTCTGCCCATGCGCTCCATCTCGGCCCGCTTTATTAGGGACCGCTTCTGCCAAACGGCCTTGGCACATCTCACCACTGCATCCACGATCTCCGCCTTGTAGTTCACGTGGCTGCGACCACTGTGGTTGCTCGACCGATCCAAGGTCTCTCGACTGTCGGAGATCTTATTCTGATCCAGCTCACTAAAGAGTTCCAACGTTTTCCTCTCCGGCTCGGGCTCCGGATGGCCTTCGGACTTGGAATCCGGAGGCGCCTCATCCTCAATGACCATCTCCGACAAAAGCTCCTTAATGTAACAAGGATCTGCTTCGTCCTCATCCGACTGATCCAGCGCCTTCACAAAAGACTTGGCCATAATATGACTGAGATCAAAGGGTTTCGGTTGGCCGGATTGGAAGACCCGGTGGTATTTGAACTGGTACGGCTTGTTCGATCGGGGTCCTCGGAAGAACCTAGTCTTCACATGCCTGTTGTTGGGCATGCGCATATCGCACTTGTGTGCCTTCCCTTCGATCTTTCCCTTGGCCAGGATAAAGGATACGGCCGACTTTTTGGGAGCCGGAGGAACATCGCACTCCGTAGGACCAACGACTTGCTTACACACGTGTGTGTACTCGTTGAAGTCGATGTTGTGGATCCGGAAGGGGCCGCTAACGAGTTTGCGAGGCGGTGGCTTCCATGGCGATACCTTCACCTTCTTCGGAGGTTCTGGTTCCGGTTCCACTACTTTAGCCTTTTTCTCCTTTTTCCCCTTCTTGTCTTTTTTCTTCAGTACAGAAAGATTGTAAGGAAAGTTAATCTATTTGGTATTTCTCCACTTACCGGCTTTCCTCCACCACCCTTCAGCCTTTTTCCGCGTCCTTTTTCTGCAGGCGGTTTGTGTACTGTGCAATCCTTAATTTTCTTCAATAGAAAAGTGGGTTTGGATAATATAAATATATTTAGTAATTTACAACATACCGGCTTCTCCGCACCTCCCTCCAGTCTTTTTCCACGGCAAGTATCGATTCCACTGGTGCGGGCTACTGTGCAATCCTTATTTTTCTTAAATTGGATATTAGGTATAGAATTATGTATTTGATAATTCTCAACTTACGGGCTTGTCCGCACCACCCTCCAGCCTTTTTCCGCGGTAAGTATCGAATGCGGCAGTATGAGCCACGGTGATATCCTCGCCCACCAGAGCCCGATCAATCTGACCCTTGGTTTCCGGCCAGGGCTGCGATACCAGCATCTGCTGGCACAGCACGCAGTCGAAGTTCTCGATGGTCAGCACCTTGGTCTGGTCGCAGTGCATCGCGTTCCGGTGGCGGGCCATGATTAAATCGATGTCGTGCTCCAACTGGGCCACGATTCTGGCCTTTCGAAGTTTGGCGTACGGCTCGTTCACATCGAGGAGTTCCAGGCAGCGATCCCTCGCCTTGACCGCCAGTTCATCCCTCAGGAGCTGGGCCTGCAACACCTGACCCTTGTGCACCAAGCACATGTTGGCCTCGGGCTCCCGACTTTTTTGCTTTTCCTCCTCATCCTGCTTCCCCTCCACTACTGCCAACTTAAAGTAGCGCTCCAGGGTCTCGGAGAGGGTTTTCTTGATCAGCCGCTGGCCGGGATTCAGTCGGTAGAGCGCATACCAAGGCTCCTCATCGTCAATGCCATATTCGGGCGGTCCATTGATGGGCCAGAAGTTGAAAGACACGACAAACTCGGGAATCTTCGCTGTCAGACGGGAGGTCCTTTGAACCGGCTTCGGTTGCCTTAGGAAGTAGGGCGACTTCTTGGAGGGTTTCTTTTTTGGGCGCTCCGTGGTCAGGGAAGCTAACGATTGAGTTTGGGGGTCTTGTTTTTTGACCGGAGCCTGGGGCAGTACAAGGTCCAGAGCACGAATGGTGGGCATCATGTCGATCTTGGCAATGGCATTCATTATCAGTTGCTCATTAATGCTGTAAACGCCGTCCTTTTGTTTGGTCTTGTAGTAGCCCTCCATCACAAAGAACAGGAAGGCCAGTATGTTGTTCCTGCTCAACTGCACGATCCGGCTGATCTTCTTTTTGGATATCACCGGCTGGAGGCCCAGGGATATCAGTGCCTTGAACATCTTTTCCCCCGTTCCCTGCTCGAAGTCATCCCGGAGGCTCTCCGACATGGTGGACATCGTGGCCTCCTGCTTCGCCGAGATTCCCATATACCACTTAGCCAAGTCCAAGTTCCTGGTGAACTCATCCAGCTTATTCTGGAAACTCATGGCGGTTCACTCTGTGGCGGAATTTTTTACTCTATAATTTTATTTTCTACAAAATGCTTAATAAAAAAAAAACAAGATCTTAGTCAGACATGTGGTCACAAAAAACTGGATTTCGTGAGGAGCTTTAAACTAATTCTGATGTCAAAGGTAGATATGATTGACTAATTTCTTGAATTTATTTTTAGATTTTGAATGGACTAAATATATAACCTGGACTTATATATATAACCTGTAATTGTTTTAAACCTATTATATCCCAATTCTATGTTAAAATGTAAATTTAGATATATTTTTCACCTACTTTATGTTTATTTAAAGTGTTTTTCTGAAATCTAACGAAGTATGCCTTGTAAATTAAGAACAATAACAATCATTTCGATGTTTCACTGAAAAAATTGTGTGTGCTGGGTGCCTAGAATCCTACTTGAACGTTGTTCGATGATTTTTAGTCCGGAATTGTTATTCAAATCCTGGGATTCAGGACGATGGACTACAGAGCGATGAATGAATCCTGCCAATGTCCAAGGTGTCGGTATGAACTTCGTTTGTCCAATCAGCCGATGCCCTGCCATGAGCAATGTTTCCCGGAGAAATATCTGATGTGTGGTTCGGATCCACGTCCTCGCTGGCAGAACAGACCAGATCCTCGGGAAGTTTTTCAGAATTTTTCCCAAAGAAATCCTCAAATACTTTCTCAGGAATCTGCTCAGAGTTGGAGTTTCCAGCATCCACCAAACTGTTTCTGTGGGCACCAAACTCCAATGCGAGCTCCGCCAGACCATTCTCAGCAATTTTGCCAAGAATATTCTCAGCAGTGTTCGCAACAATCTCCTTATGTTTCTCGTTGTGGCCAACAAAATCGACAGAACTGCTTTCAGCCGCCTTGTCCAAACTGGACCAGACCATGTTGTTGCATAACCCACGAAGTCGGCGTTCAAACGGACGAGGCGGACGAGTGCGAGATCAGCGAGCCCGAGATCATCGAGCCCGAGTATATAGCGATCACCGACATTACCACAAAGGAGATGAAGGTAAAGCATCGCACCGGAAAGACGGAGACGATCATCGAAAGGGTTCAGTCGGTCACCCGGTTTCCCGTGACAGAAACTCAGCGCCTTGGGGAAATCGATAACGAAACAAAGTTCGTCCGTGACAAGGCCATAGAAGAGGATGCAATTCCTCATCGAGCCATGAGGCATTCCGAGCTGGAGCCCTTGCTGGAGTCGATGAGGGCGGAGGTGCCAAGAACTGAATCTAAAGATGCAAAGGAGGAGCTCGTCTACCAGGAATATGAGAAGACGGAGCGCGATTTTGATGACCCTGAAGCCAAGGTAGAGAAGACCATCATCAATGTCAAAATTCCGGACATGCCCGAAGCAAAAGCATCGAACTCCAGCCAGCCCAATGGTATACCACCTCCTTCCCAACTGCCAAGTGGTATACCACCTCCTTTCCGACTGCCCAGTACACCACCTCCTTCCCGACAGCCCAGTGATATAGCACCTCCTTCCCGACTGCCTAATAGTATAACCCCTCCTTCCCAAGTGCCCAACAAGGATACATCCCAGCCATCACTACCAGGAGACATTTCCTCAATTTCGGAGGAAGATCCATCACTTGTCAAGAATGATGATACAAGGTAGGTGTTTACAGCTCCTTAAATTAAACATATAATATTCTTAGCAAACCCCTTAACTATTATGTAGTGAAAGCAGTTCGAAAGATCTCGTTGTATACGACCAGAAGGAATTAGTAGAGACGGAGATGAAAAAAGGACATTCCGAATCTGACATCGTGAGTACCGTGCATGTAAAGGTCACTAACAGAAAGGAGGCATCCATGAGGCGTCATCATGACGGGGAGCCCAATAAAACAGCGTTTTTCGAGAGCAGCGTGTCCCAGGTGCTAATAAAGAAGCCTGAGAAGAAACCGGAAGAAAAAAAACCGAAGCGCCCGCCACCCAAAGTGGAAGTCAAGCTAGGCTATCCACCAAACGACTTGGTCTGCCGATACGCCAATCCTCCGCGATGCAGACCTAAGCGCGTTAGCTGCAGATGTCCTTGTCCGCCCTCCATCTCCTGCAACCAGTGTCCTTCCTGTCCCCCCAGCACATCCCAATGCGATCCCATCTACGGCTTCGGCGGCATGTGTGTCGGATACTATTGTCTTTAAAACCATTCCCAATACTGCAAGTGTCCAACTAACTAAAACAGTTTCTAATAGTGCAAGTGCCCAACTAAATCGCATTACCAACAATAAAGTGTTCCAAAAATCATGATACATAAATCACGTCTTTCGAAATATATGGATGTTTTTAGACACCATTACGTTACATATATCTTGAGGAATTTCAGTTGAGTATGTTCTTAAAATGTACAATTTTTTAAGTCCGCCTTAAAGTGAATTTGGATTAAGAGTTAGTACTTTGACCCCTTAATAAATGGTCAAAAACGGAAATCCTGGTAAAATAATTTGCGGTGAGCAAAGCCACAGCTCGTTAATGAAGCAATTTCGAAATGGATTTTGGCCCTGAATCGTAGTTTATGGTCAAATACGGATTGCTTGAATGCAATAGCAGGGCAATAACTATAATTGGGACCTTAACGACCGAGTGATTATAATATTCAGTTTGCCGACTCAATTGCCTGCTTGGGATATTCATTGACAAAGTCAAAAGGCCCGGCAAACATTTCATTATACTTCCATATTTCAAGCAGCTGAATCCCTGCTGTCTCTCATTCACTTGGTTATTTCCCAGGTTTGTCATCAGGGGGAAATTGAATATTTTATCTACGGATATTAAGTGCCAGAGATGCAGCCACAGTGCTCAGACTGCTTACAGTGCTCGATAAAATGTTTGGCATTGGCATTTAATTTTTAGTTGACCCTTCGATTGGCTGGTTCAGGAATAATTCAGCCATTTGCGCCCAAGTAAACAAAACAAAATTCAACACTGCCAACAGCAGGAGGCTCAGCAGCAGGATGTTCACTTTTGGCCACTAAAAGTTCTCCATTCTTCCTCCGCCTCGGGCCGTCATTTTATTTCGTTTCATGTTTTATTCACCACTTCCGCCGGAAATAGACATGCGAACATGTGTGTGTGTGTGTGTGTGTGTGTGTGTGTTGGCCTAAACATTTGTCTCGTTTGGCACGCCGATGGATGGATGCCATAGATTTTTTTTGGGGGTCTGGCCAACAAAGCAGAAACTGTATTCCCAAACAAATCCCACATAAATGCTCAATTTATAACAGACCGGAAGTTAAACTTAATCAAGCGTACTTTTTGGCTTATTGTTTAGTTTTTCCCCGACTCCCCCCTTCGTATTTACTTAACATATTTTATTGCGATACTTCTCGTTCTGTTTTCCCCTATTTTCCCGGGGATTACACGGGGATTTGGTGTGTCCAAATGCCTGGAATATCATCTCCATTCGTCGTGTCCCCTGCCATTTTCAGCATTTATTCATACTCAACTCCATTGTCGTAGGTTCATTCCGTTTCGGTCATTTAATATTTCGTTTGATAAATCTACGGCATCAAAAATGAATGGACGTATTTTTGTGTTCTGAATTAGTTAAAGCGTTCGTAGGCATCAAACTGAAACGGTTTTACCGGGGATTTGCATACTGTACTCAACTGTACTTTTTAAAGGCTTGAAGGTTATTTGCTGTTCTTAAGCCCAATATGTGCAAATCCTTATTAAAAGCATGAATAAAAATAGCTTCTAAAACAAAGAGCTAAGCCAGTAAGGCTTTTCATTCTTGCACTCTTTCGTTATTAATAATTTGGAGGTGAACATGCCAGTCAAATGTTTTGCGGCAACTGTACTCTTTGCAAAGTACCAAGTACCTTGTTTCTGGGTGGCTTGTGCAACAGACTTTCACCCAAAAACATTTGCATATTTTGCAGACGGCTCCACCGAATCGAAATCAATTGTCAAGCAATTAACCCGATGTAGAAGTCGGTGGGCGAACCCTCATTCAACATGGCAAATGGGCGAGTCCTGAATGCCTTCCTCTTCGCCATTGTCTGTTTGCTTCGCCCGGGATCCGGGATAAGCGAACGCCTGGGCAAACAAGTGCGGGTGGCCCAAGTGGTCGAAGGTGGCTCCAGGTGAGGGGAGCTCCCTTTGCGGAGCCATTCTGCGTTTCCTAATGCATTCGATAATTGCATGCTGCCGAATCAATGGAGCCACTTCTCCTGCGGGAGTGGGGAAGGATGTGTAGGGTCTTGGCCTCTGTCTCAGGCGGATTGAATTCCCTTCCATGTTGGCCTAATTAGGACCTTATTGTTGTTTTGCCAATATGAAAGGTTACACTAACATTTTACTTATATACTAATGGATGGAGCACCTTGAGTACAACCAAACGATAGAGGAACGATAGCGGTTTGGTATGGAATATAATGTAATCGATTGACTGCAAATTGCGAAGCCTTTTTTCCAGTGCATACTAACAGAGTGCAGGATGAACTGAAGTGGCAACTGCCTATCACTCACCCCGAGCATTCAATGCCAAGTGCTGACGCTCACATGTATCCCGTTCAATTTGAATATTCAGGCTTTTTAAATAGACAAAATTCAAAACAAATTAAACTATGGAATGATGTGGATACACCGGTTGCTGATGGACAAGTACACCCGCTACGGTCATGTGCTGCGGCATTTGATTCGGGCTTCCAGGCGAACTGCGACATCATCGGGACATCACCAGAGTGCTTCTCGAAAGGATGTGCCAATGGTGCAAATAAGTCCCGGTAAGAAACTGGACATCGAGGTCGACTTTTTTGTGGCCAAGGACGAGCCGCACCAAGTGTCCCTGCCCACGATGATATACTTCTACAGCCCACTCAGCCGACTGACCACCAAGTTGGCTCTCCTCCGGCTGAAACTCCTTTGGGACTGGGACTTCTCCGAGCAGAAGTTCATTGAGAATGCGAGCCAGGCAGCCGCCGTTTTTACGGACTTCGTAAGGCGCCGCCGCAACCGGAATGTGGAGCGATGCAGTACGCCCATGGGCTTCAAGCAGATTAAGCACGATCTGCTGGATGATCCGCCCGACTGGAGGCTCAAACTGATGCGCTTCGAGAAGGAGCACTTCCGGCGGGCCATTCCGCTCAAGGTGCAGCTGCTGCGGCACTACGACCATCGGTTCGCCTTCCTGGACGTGGTCTTTGTGGCCCTGCGGAGATCCAATGACTTCCGCTCGACGGCGGAACTCAGTGAGATGACGGAGCTGCTAAAGGAGTTCGTAGATCCTGCGCAGTTAAGGGTTCCCCATCCCTTGATCTTCGCCGAGGTGTTCATGCGCTTCCGGCGCGACTATTCCGTGCAACCCTCGAGAATGGGCAATGGGCGGGACAACAGTCGCTGCATGGGCCAGTGGCTCGTCTCCACGTACAAGGTGGTTCGTTTCGACATCCTCAACCAGCACCCGCTGTTCGACATTCCCGAGTTCGAGGAGTGGATGCCTCCGGTGCTGTCCAGGATGGGTCGCAGCTTTGAATAGAGTGCTTCTAGCAGCTGTGTCATTTTATTGCGTCATTTACTTTGAAAGAAATCCTCGTGCTGTTAGATTCTGGTATGCTGTGGTCAAATTTTTAGGTAAACCCGTCTCCATTCGCACTGAGCTGTATTTAACCTATTGGGAATCTGCAATAAAATCCGTCCATGTGATACTCCCAGCTAGCAATGTTCAAAATGCCAGAAACAGGCCTTCGCCAGTCTGGTTGATAGGGAAAACGAGCAGAAAGTGTCATAAATTTGTAATTAGCATGGGTTCCCCTGTCGTCGGCAAGATTCATGGGCGAAGTAGCGCCGATACCGCCAGTTCAGTTCTCAGCTGGGAAATCTTTTCCAGACTAGTTGGAGGAGGCAAGGAGGACCACAGGTGCAACTCACTCACCTGCTCGCTTATCGGAACACGTTTCTTTGCAAGCCTGTCAATAAGTTGAATTTACTATGCGCGTGAGTCCGAAAACCACAGACTGCAGGTTGCAACTGCGAAAATGAGGTGGTGGGTCTTCGGGATAGGTCTTGGGAAACCCTCGGAACACTCTTCTTTGGCAGTCCTGCCAAGTCGGACTTGGCGCGATATGCTGCGGCTTCTGTTGCTGCCACTTTGCCACTTTCCGCTTGCCACTTGCCACATTTTGCCGCTGCACTCAAATTTAAAGCGTGCCATGTTATGCTTTTAATTTTCCGACCAATAAAATCCTGTGGCTTTGGCTCCCAGAAATTACACTGTTGGGAGCCATTGCCATGTGCTGCCCCCTCCCCGCTGTTCCTCCTGTTTTGGCCCTTTCATCATTACGATGCAGTAATGAGTTTCTGCAACATTTGCTGCAAGGTTATTGTCCCTTAATCAAAAGTGCAGGCAAGCGTTCTGCTGGTGGAAATCCCTCTTTAATGATTTACAAATTTCTCGGGAAAGCTTTTTAAAACCCAAACTGCTGGTGTGATCAAAAATCGCAGAACCAGCAGACATCCAATACAATATATTCTCTGCACACTTCATTCGAGTATGGCCCAATTAATAAACTTTTCGAGTGAGCGTAAAATAGTACATGTATAGGTTGAGATACACGTGTACTGCAGTTACCAAGAGTTTGAAAGTTATTACTGCGAGCCTTTTAAGTTGAAGAATTGAAATTATTTTCGAAATTGCTCTGTCACGTGAGCTGCGAAAACAAAAGCACCGAATGCCGTAGCTTAAAACTTGGGCCACCCGGCGGCCACGACCGCAGGATACCCTGGCATCGGAGATAGAGCGGAGTGGGATCTGGAGCAGAGTGGGAAGCAGGCATGCTCCAAAGACACTGGACACTCCGACTACTTGGTGGAGCGGATGGCTTGGCACATACTTCAGCTCCAATTGGAGTAAAGCTGCTCACCCGAGGACCACTTGGCTTGGGAGCCATGACAATTTTGTTTTCAACTCGGGACACTGACCGTAATGGCCAACAAAACAAATGACGGTGCCATTGACAGGACAGTTAAAGAAGTTGGCTAAGAGAGGGATGAAATGGGGGAAGGGGATGGGAGCCACTATATCCTGCGATGACAATGACTTTTTAAATTGTTTCATGAATGTGTCAGTTTCGGTCAGAAAGTTTACCAGCGAAGCACAGATGCTGGAAAATAAATGGCTGAAGATAGCGCCCGGTAGAAAGAGATGGGGCGAGTGGTGCGGGAGCGAGATGGCTGTACGCTGTGCAGCGATCCACTTGGTTAACATCATCATTATCGTGAGCATGACGATTACACGATATCGCTACGTGATAATGAGCATGAACGGGCGAAATCAGACTTTATGACTTCATTTCCCATCCAAACAAACACCCACACACACACACTCCGACACACCGGAGAATGTGTGTAAAAGCGACTCAAATTGCAGGTGTGGCAGCCACACCGCAGACTCGCAGTTGCAACACCTGCGACTTCCAGCGAAAAGCCAGCATCGGTGCCAGCCGCTTGGCACTTTTCTAGCTGAATGTGGTTTCAATACAATATGTTCCATAAAATATATAGTATACATTATAATCTCTAATAATATTATGTAAGGTTACCCTTTTGAATCTTGCAAGGACTATTAAGTTTGAAATCTACAGATTTGAGAATTTCATTTAGCTATCATTTTGGCATTTTGTTTCCAATCTGAAGAGACTGCAGCACTGGTCATCAGGATGCCGTGTCAGTTAACGGGACCCTGGGCTAAAGTGCATTTGATGCTGCCGCCTGGCCGACAAACCACCCACCCACCACCAGCCACCGCCCACCTGGAAAGTGGGTGGCGTCGAAGCATCGAGATGCCGACACCGTAGCAGACACAATTAAATAGACATTCGCCGGCTTTGATAGCGCCATTTGGGAGCGGGGTGGTGGGTCCAGGTGTGCCAAATGGGCGTGCGGAGTGGGTGGAAAAGTGGGTGGGAAAAGCCATGTGTGCGCCCTTTTAAGGCCATGAAGAGTGCAACAAAACTTTATGCATGACATTCCGGCGCAGTCAGTTCGCTAAATCAAATTGTTGCTTATCCCGCGAAATCTGCGGCTATTTTTCATCGTTTCTTGCGGGAATTTCATTGGGAAAACTAATTCTTCTTTTTCTTCGAAGAGAACCCAAACATGCAACTCAACTCAACTCGAATTGATAAAGCACATTGAAACGAGACGGCTGGCTGCACTGCGAGGGCAGTTCGTGTACTTTCAGATAACAGCTGGACACATAATGCGATTACGGAAGTGAAGCAAAAGCTGTATAAATGCGCTTTTTATTCAGTAGAAACTTATGCACGTAAATCCCGCTCGCTTTTCGGTACTACTTATTCATATGGGCAAGTTGAAGGATAAGGCCTAACACCAAAGTTATCAGCAGCAAACTTTATAATTACCCCCCGTCCTGGTTGGCACTTTCACCACATATGCAGTGGGAGGGATGCTTGCATTTTCCGAGGACCATCGCCCTCCAAATGCGAACATCTCCCAGCTTCGCCAGCCCACTTTTCACGTTAATGCGTATGCATAAAACTTTGCAGCACATGAATGGGGGATAAGTATGGGAAATATTTAAAAGAAAAGTTTCGACTTCGAGAAGAAACACTTGAACAGCTGACGACGCCGACGACACTGGGGTGGAAAGTGGGGAAACGTATGGCGCCAGACTACCGAGCAAATAATTTCCAATTTACCCCTAAAAACATAAAAGATGGCAAACATTCTGCATTTCATTTTTTATAGTGGCAAATTTAAGACTGTGCAACTGGTTTGAAACACTTTTAATGAGCACTTGAATGGCTGTCGAGGGGGCGGCGGGAAATTTATTTTACTTTACCCCGGTTGCTGATGAAAAATTACTTTCATTTTAATTAGGAACTGCATCAAAGAGCAAAGTAGGAGCGAGTGTGTGCGAAAAGACGAAAAATTAAATTAAAAACACTTTTGTGCATTTAAGCAAATAAAGAGAGCGTGCCGCACACACACGCTGGAAAACCCCGTCCCCAGTGGGTGGTCTTATGTGCGGGGGGTGCCGGGGGTGGTTGGATTTTCCCAGCACTGTTTTCCCTTGTACGTGCCGAGCGGAGTTTTATTTTTTAATTAAGCTGTTTACATTTAGTCGTAATGTCCTTGCAGCGTCCCTTTATGGCAAGCGCGGTTTTTGTCGCCTTACCTTCCACCTTTCACCTCTGACCACCCACCGCCCACTTCTCCCCACTTTCGCCCACAATTGCAGTGGCCGCACCTTTGTGGGTCAAGTGAGCAGCCAAGTTCTTGCAGCTGTCGGCAGCACAATTAAAAATGTGCAAACTTGCATTATTAAAATAAAGAATTTCATTTCATTCCGCCCGACACTTTTCCAACCGCTTTCCAACCCTCTCTCAAAAAGAAAACAGACAAGAAACGGAAAAACCTGGAAAATGGCTTTAATCAGCTGCTGCCTGACCGCCGCTTAAATGCCAAAGCATTTTCGTTTTTCACTATTTGATTAATGCCCGGGGGTCAAAAACGTGCCCTAGTTGCAGCCTAAATGTTGCACAGCCTTTGGCAAATAGGCAACAACAAATATTAATTAAATTGAGCATGCAAAGTCAATTAATTGCCACGCTTTTGGTTAATTAAAGTCATTGAAATATTTACATAAATATGTACATACATACATACATATGTATGTATCTACACGTGTGCGGAAACTTCGACCTATCGGCTGGCAAACACGATTCAATTAATTAAAATGTTTTGCAGACGCTTCCTACCTTTTTCCAGGATAATTGGCCTCAGGTGAGACAGTTGGTAATTAAAGGGAAAGCAAAAAGTTGGCAGCGGCATAAAAAATGCTTAACTATGTAATTGCAAATATCGATAACAGATGCCATGCCAATTTAGCGTCTTCCAACACTGCCAGTTAAAAAGTTGCACTCCACCAAACATCTCAATTTACTCAGGCGAATCTTTCCATTAAACGAGTGAGTTTCCTTAATATCAGCGATGCATGCAGTCGCCCTGGATTGCCATTAAAATCAAGTGATGCAGTGCGCCTCGTTACGCGATTCCGCGATGGTTAGATCAAGGAGGAAATTGTCATTGCCTCGTCCATCGAATGCGGCCAGAAGCCTTGGCCCAAAACGCAGATGCGTGGCATCCACATGAGCAGCTCTCCTGGTCATTGCCACTTTTCTCTGTTGCCACGGAGTTGCGATGGACGCGTGCCTGTTTGTTGGTCAACAACAATCAAAGTGCATTTGCATTGTTTGGCGGCGCGAAAGCAAAAGGACCATGACTTCCGTGGGGAAGGGAAGGGAAAGCGACGATGCACCGGCACATTCCATGGGACTCAAAGTCAACCACCCAGTTGCAAGAGTTTTACATTTGCACAGCACGCGAAAAACTTAGAAAACTTATAAATAATTCTGCTTAATTTTCTTTTAGATAATGAACCGCACGGCAATCTCCCCAGAACGGAAGGCAGAAAAAATACTTCACGTTTTCAAGACGGCGAATGGAACTACGATGTTCTTGATCAAGTTCAAGGACTCGCCCCTGGTGGAACAGGTTCCAGCTATCGAGGCCAACATAAGCATTTCCCAAATGGTGATCGACTTCTACATGGACCGCCTATCCTTCCCACCGCCCGACTGCCGGAGAAGCAATCCGAGAAAGAGAAAAGCCAGCGAGGATGATTTATAATTAAATTCAATTATGCAGCAAACGAAACGATGTGTTTGGATGCCCATCGGCAGGGCGGAGTTTTCTTTTCGCGCCTTACCGCTCGAATCGATCATGAAAATTTACGAGGCTGTTGGCCATAAAAGCCAAGCAGGGAAAACTAATTAGGCAGATATCAAATTCGGATTAATGGCTCTCAAGGAACCATAAAATCCTGGAGCGCAACAATTAGGATGCGTATCTGCGGATATGTGAGAGTTGCCAATTGGCTTGGAATGCCGGCAAATATGTTGTGTCAACCATAAAAGCCAACTTGAATGCTTTCGGCACTCTGGCCATGAAAACCAATGCAAAGTCGTTAGTCGTTAAAACCTACAAGAAGTTCTGCCCCTCAAGATGTCGATTCCGGGCGAGATGATGAAAAAGTTTGAGCGGTTGGCCGGGGAGTTTGTTTTATGGCCGCACTTCGGGAATTACTTTCCATTTATACAATTTTAATCTGGCCCATAAATAAGCATTGCATTTCGCCGTCGTGTTCTTTTGGCCCGTCTAATGGACTGTTCTCTCGCCAATGTTTTTAATTTAATGCATCATCGTAAAATCCCACACTTTGTTTGGCGTACAAATAGTTTGTATCTGACTTTGATTTCGGCGGATCTCCGAGCTGTCAGCCAACTTGGCCTAATAAGCAAAAGTCACAAGTAACCATTATCAATGTGGCTTTTTTCATAAGCAGCACACATAGACAAATTTAATATAAATCAAATGGAAATTAGAAAACTTTTAAATTCGCATATTTTCAGTTGAATACTTAACCTGAAGGTCAACAAAAAGAGATTTGAGTGGAAACTAGCTCAATAATTTTCGAATTGACTAGCATTTTTTGATGTGCATTATTTTGGAAAAGTCTGGGCCGCAAGTGAATTCGACGGCCTAATCCATTTGGCGGGCCTTTTTCAATTAAAATAAATTAAACGCAAATGTCAAAACTGCTTTCGGGGAATCCCCCGCCGCCGACCGTCGCTCTGCCACAATTTGGGCAGCTTTGGGGCTTTGACAGGTCCGCGGGACAGATGATGAACTACAAATTGGACGGTGGCGGTGGTTGGGTGGTTCAGTGGATCGGTGGCTTGGTGGGTGGTGGGTATGATGCCGCCGCAGTCATGGGAAAGTTTTGCGTTATTTTGGGAGCAGGCAAGTCTGGTTGGGCGCCTTAAGCAAGCTTAAAAGTTGCTGGCAACAAAGTTGGGGGTCTGAGTTGGCGAACAATAAGCAGTAAAACAACGGATTTGAAGGATTTTGAAACAATAATGCTAAGCGGCAAAAGTAAATAAAACGAAAGTGAAATAAAATATTCGCCGGCAAAAGTCCCTAAAACGGTTTTTGCTTACGTGCGCCTTAGTTGAATTTTATTTTAACAATTCTCGGCGGAGTTTTGTTTTTGTAATTCGAGAGCTTAAAAAGAACTCTTTGAAAAGATTCGGGGAATATTCCTAAGCTTGTCAACAAGGTGGTTTATTTTTTATTACTCAGCAAAGTTGGCTAAGTGGATTGAGAGCAAAGTTAGTCAATGTTTAGTGTCTATTAAGTAGCGTCGTAGTTCAGGAGAAAGGCGACTTTACTCGCTCATCTTGCATAGTTCATCTATAATTAGGCTCATGTGATTTAAAATTGTAAATAATTAAGAACTTACACCGAATAAAAGACTTTAGCTCTCAACTAAATCCGATGCCACAAAATCTTGCTCAGCTCCGGCGCTGCAACAAATCGCAGACGAGAAGCTCGAGTTTGGCCTAATCTCTTATTCGCTCTTGACTTGGCGTCATTTTAGTCATTAAAACAGGTTCAGACTGATTAATTTGCCAGCCACTTCAGGCCAAAAGCGGAGGGAATGGCCAGATTCTTCCACGCCGCTGCCTTAGCTAGTTGCCCTCTAATAAACTGGCAGCGGAAATTTTTAACAAGTTGTTGCCAGTGCACAAAACTGGGCTGTAATTAACGCAGGACAGATGCCGCGCAGGGCAGGGATGGGGCAATGGGGATTGGGGATGCAGGATGATGGTGGCCAGGAGGAGCTGGTGGAGTAGCGTCGTCTGGGTTAGACGAGATTTTGCATATCAGATTGCTGGCCCGGCTCCAGTTTGTCCCTGCCCTGTGATTTAATAATCAGAGCTGGCTGTCAAAACTATCCAGCAACTGCAGCGCTGCGAAAAACTGTCATATTTGTTGATAAGCTGAATACCCTGTAGCAATCTAAAATTTATATAATAAATATATACAAAGTATATATACCAATTGGATACTTAAATTCTTTAAGTTTGCATATAGACTTAAGAAAGAAATACTTAACATTTAGATAGTCCAGCAAACTATTATGCTTCGTGACCAATAAAATACCAGTAAGTGGTTTTATGTACTCCTAGTTAGGGTATGTTTGGATGAAGGGCTTAGCCAACTCGTTTCTTTTTCCTCGATTTTTCCTTTCCAGCCCGCCTTTCTCCGAATTGCTTCCGCCCCCTCTGTTTTCCATTCGAAGGGCGGGGAATGCAGGCTGCAATGAAAAGCGCGTGCAAAAATGAAATGTGCCAATGTGGCGGATGGGTGATGCGGAATGGGGAATGGGAAATGGAATTCGGTGGATTGGGGAATGCGGAGGCCAAGTCCTCGGCAATTTGCATAAATTTAGATCAGTGACACATGGCGTCCACTAATGGAGGCAGTGGGAGCAGCCGGAGTGACTGCGACTGCCGCGACTGGGAGTGGACATATATCAGTGGGGTATCGGGCCAGTCGACCCGCGGACTCAAACAGTTTGGCAAACATTGCCAATTGGCGTTTAATTAGCGGCTAATCCGTTTGCCACCGCCTGCGAGTGGGCGTGGTCACCTTCTATGCCATTCCCCACTCGTTTTGGGCCCAATTTCGCATCTCGGCAGGTGGCGATGATGACCCTGCCCGGCAGTCCAATTAAAATGTCGTGTATCTCTGCGGTGGCGCCACTGCCACTGCCACTGCCACCACTGCCCACAGAAGGTCCATTGGATTCCACTTGGGTGGCCGGCGAAAGTGCCGCCGCGACCACTCTCACCCACTAACCATGAAATGCCAATGGAATAGGAGACTGGCCTTGCCGCTGCGGATTGCCCAGTGGAGCGAAACTTTCAAGCGGAATGCGATATTTTGATGGGAACAAAGTGTCCAGTTTTCTGATCTTGTTTTTATTTGAAGTACATTTTTGATACATACTTTAAGATGCCTTAGAGACTTAACTCCACAATCAATCGAGCTCGTTTACTGTGCTCATTTACACATTACACTAAACTATTTATTGGAATTAATAAACTTTTTTTGAACACATAATGGCTCTGGAAGCGATTTGCGGCATGAATAAAATGCCCTTCATGCGGCGCTTCGATGACGTGCAGTCCGAATGGCAGAAGGAGCAGCTTCGCGAGGCAACCAGTAATTTTGAGAATCCCTACGAACTGATGGCGCCTCCCTTCGAAAGGGTTAGTATAATTTCCGTAATACAAAAGATCCATCTTAAATCAAAACTCTTCTTAAGCCCGCTGAGAATCTGCCCAAGATCCTGTCGCACTGTGGCATTCACATGGATTTCGATCACGGCACCACCACTCTGGGCTTCAAGTACCGCGGAGGAGTGATTCTGTGTGCTGATTCTAGGGCCACCTCTGGCCAGTATATAGGATCCCAGACAATGAGGAAAATAGTCGAGCTGAACGACTATATGCTGGGCACCTTGGCCGGCGGAGCCGCGGATTGCGTCTACTGGGATCGGGTTTTGGCCAAGGAGTGCCGACTGCACCAGCTGCGCTATCGGAAACGCATGACCGTGGACACGGCTGCCCGGATAATCTGCAACATATCCACGGAGTACAAGGGCATGGGTCTGGTGATGGGCATGATGCTGGCCGGTTTCGACGACGAGGGACCCAAGCTGATTTACGTGGACTCGGAGGGCATGAGATCCCATGGTCAGGTCTTCTCCGTGGGCAGCGGCTCTCCATATGCGCTCGGTGTGTTGGACACCGGCTACCGGTATGATCTGTCCGATCAGGAGGCCTATGACCTGGCCAGACGAGCGATTTACCATGCGACCAGTAAGGATGCCTATTCTGGCGGAATCGTGCGTCTCTACCACATCCATTCGGAGGGCTGGCGAAATATCTGCAACACGGACTGCTCCGATCTCCATGACTCGTATTGCGCATCTGGATGTCCGGGGAACGAGAAGGATCAAGAAAGCGCAGGCGATCCTAACAAGGATACGCCCTGTTCCAGTGGCTGGACGAAGAATAAAATCACTGAAGACAACTTGCAGACTAAGCTGGCAACAGTATGAAAATTTGCAAATTATTGAAGCAACATTAGGAACATATTATCAAAAATTTCTGTGGTAGTAAAACTTCTGTCGTGCAAACGTTTAAAATTTAGTGTTTATGGTAATGGGACTTTGTGGCATTCTCACTATCGTGAGAATAGTTTTCCGAACCGTATGCTGAATTGTTCTATCTAATCCTCTTCAGTTCTAGAAGCACAGATACAGATACATTTCAAAGTTTTAGGCACTAATAATGAAAACAGGAGCTGCATACATACAGATGCCTTTCGCCCCCCACACTCCACACTTTAAAAGCTGTGCTTCTATCTAATTTTTCCACTCCCCAACATCCCAGCCCCTGCCTCCACTGCGGAAAATATACGAGCAACTTTCGCTCGCTAAACGAACTTTTCCTATAAATCAAAATAATAACTTCTAAGCTCGCAATGACTTTCCCCAAATGGGCGTGCCGCACACAAAATACGGCCAACGAAATGTTCGCCGAAATGTTGCACTCCGTGTCTTTGGGTTGTCATCAACAAATGTTGCAGATGCCACTGCCTGGAGACTCCGTCCGGGGGATCTGCTCCTCACTGCCCATCCTGTTTCCTCCCCTCCCCAAAAGCGCAACCGCAGACATTAGCAGGCGTAGGTCATCCACTCCCAACGCCCCACTGGGTGGTGACCCTCATCCCCATCTCCGTCACCATTATCGTCCTCATCCTCATCGGGATCTTCCTCCTCGTTCCACGACTGTTAAGGCGCTCTGAGCATGCGATAAATTTAATAAATTACAAACCAAATCCGCAAATTTGTTGAATTCCAAAAGAAGAGGAGAGAACACCAAATGATACACGGAGGAAATACAAATATTAAATATATTATTTAGCAAATATAAAGCAATACTGAACAGAATCATGTGCAAGTAGACCTAAGAATTTCAAGAATGGTATTTTTGTAAGGTATATAATTTGTGCTATGCACTATACCTTTTCTCTCAGTGCTTAAGGAGTTGGTGGCAGCATTTGCACGGCGTTTTGGGCACATGTGAGTTGCAGCACGTGTGTGAAGCAGCTGGATTGCGTGGGGTAAAAGGGAGGGAACATCGGGCCAGAAGGCGTTTTGTGGCAAAAAGTTTTACTGTAAATTGCTTTTAATCTAATGAACGTCGCCAGCAGGAGCTGCAAAACTGGCGGGGAATGGAGACAACTTGCCAGCCCCCAAGTCCCCGAGAGTCATTTTTCCTCTGTGGTGTCATTAGAAAATTACTTAAAGCCAAAGCCGTGTGGCCCAAGTTCGGATAATCCTCATTGCGGGTAAGTGGAGTAAAAGTGGCGGAAAAAATGTTGCACCCTGGGTTAATGGGTCAAAACTATTTTCCGGCAGCACTAGATTTGTGTACTTATGCCCATGGTGGCAAGAAGTGGCCATGCTCAAATTTTCCAAACGCGTTGAACAACAAATTATTTATTGGGCCATCAAATGGAGAAGTGCTTAAAGGATTATGCCATTAAATTTTTAATATTTTAAAACGCAGGAGGTTTGGACTCTTTAAAGCGTGAACTCAAAATTAAAATTTTCAATATGACTACCTGGCTACAATCTCTACTGAAAATCGCTGTGCGAAATATTAGCATACAATAATGAAGTGGTTGTTTTCAAAACAACGCAAACTAATTGCCAGTATCGATTTTCCCAAATTAGCTGGTTTCCTTCTCCATTACAAAATTCGCCCCAGCCTTCAGCTAATATGGCATAAAAAGCTTGTCGAAAAAAAAACGCAGCAACCATAATTTAAATTAATTTGCAAACAACAAGAGCGGCAGCAACAACAAGCTGCAACACCTGCGATGTTGCTGCTGCGCGTTGTTGCTGCTGCAGTGGTTGCGTTGTTGCTGCTGCTGCCATTCCACTTTTGTCAACGAGCTCAAATTCAATGAAATTTCACACTTTGTCGTTAAAAGCGCGCCGCTTGCAAGAGGTGGAAAGTCGGGAGGGGGCGTTAACTGTCAGGCATAAGGATGCAAATATGCAAATGGATTTTGCCACGGAGCGGCAAAGGAGGAGGAGGAGGTGCATCCGAAGCCGGCGGAGATCGTAAGAGTCTGCCAGAGTGTTTGACAAGCAAGCGTGACTGCTCGCTGGGCGGAGACTGGCGGAGTGGGCAGGGATGTTGCCTGCCGGTGATGATGATGTTGCCCCTGTCACCGGCCGAAGCTGCAGCAGCAACACTTGGCCAACAGCTACATACAGACTCATAGATGGGACACACGGCTCGGGAGACAGCGGATGTGGCAGCGATGCCTCGTTTGGCAGTTTCATTAACCGACTGCGGCGGGGGGCAGGGGCAGGGGCAGCAGGCGATGGGTGGCTACACGACACGAGGCCAACTGCAACTGCAACAAGAACAGCAGCAGCAGCAGCAAATGCAAATGCAACATCATCGCCCATATTAGGAGCAGCAGCTACAACAAAATCAGTGCACAGCGAAAAACTGAAGGAAATCTAGAAATATTTAAACGAATTCAGAATTTTATTAAATAATGCAAACTCAATTGTGCACAGAAATGGAGTGTTTTTAATGATCTATATGATTTAGAGATTGATTGTCATGGTATCTATCTAAGAAAGTACCTTTTCATAAGAACTATTCATATAATAGATTTTCCTTGTACAAGGTATTTCTTGCAGTGCAACAGCAGCAACATCTTCTCCGCCAGCAGCGTCAAATGCACTTCCAATTTATCAGCTCTGGGCTGCCAGTTTTCCTTGCCTTCAGAAGCCCCTGAGCCCCTTGAGCCCCCAAAAGAATCCCCCCTCCGCTGAGCATGCTGCTTGTGCAACATGAGGCAACATCAAAGTGCAGATGTTGTTGATGCGCCGCTGCTGCTGCTGCAGTTGTCGCAGTTGGTGTTGCCGCTGCTGCGAAGCGATGTTGCAGCTAGATGTTGCCGATGTGTGTTCTCCATTATTGCTACTTTGGCGGCAACTGCACATTAGTCGCATATCTGTTGAAATTCACGGCAATTAGTTGGCGGCCCAGTGAAAAAAGCAATTATGGAAATCAGCTTTCAAAGCGAGTTAATTATGGGTCATTGAAATGGCTCCAATTATTGTACGTCAGTGGAGGGAATTAAACAAGAAAGCGGATATGTTGCCGCTTGCAACCAGTTTAAACGATTAAAGGAGGATTTCTTGTCAATATGCATTTTGAATCCCCCGACTGATTGTAAGCGGAGTTTGACCATCAATATGGCAATAGGAACTGAACTGCTGGTCGTGCTGATCAAGCAGCTCGTTATGATTCTTATTCATTGATGCTGTGCATCGTTAATCTTCTGAAATTCGAATCCCCTTGCGAGTGCTTCAAGTGCCGCCAGTTAAACTGTGTCACAGTTATACCATTATTCGCTTATTTCGCTGGAGACAAAAGGATTCATTCCACTTTCGCCTCGTCCTTTTTCCTGGCAATTGCATTTTATGTAGCGACAACGGCTCATTGCAGGCATTTTTGCGCAAATCCTTGTGATTGCAATGAATAATATTTTTAATGCAAATAACCAGAGGACAACAGCGCAGGAGACTAGCGGCTCCTCCGGCTGGCGCTGGATGAGATGACAGTCGCGCTGACAGGCGGCAAGAATGGCAATGAGGCGGACGCCAAGTGGGGCAGCACTACGACTCCGGCGGGATCCGAGCCGAGTAAGCTGTTCCCCGGCTCCGCGTGCTCCTCCTCGCGGCGCATTTCATTCATTTTCTTTTCAATTTCAATTCCCGTCAAGATTGCTGCACCTCCTCCGCCACGCCAAGTGCCACCCACCCGTCCGTCCACTGATACCCCTTTTCTTCGGCATCCCATCAGCGCTCTCATCGCTGTAGTGGAAATCGTCCCATCGTCCGGTAATGAAATTTTACTCATTGTTTCCCAGTTTGGCACTGGCGAATTGCAACGGGTGTTCCGAAAAGAATCTTGTGGAGTTTCCAGCAAGGACATCCTTATTCGACTGAGCTATAGATCCATTTCTCATTTTTCAGTACAACTTGATTGCGATGTAGGCTTTCGGGAACACCCCAGTTGATGGCCCCCCACTCGTTCATATCCTTTATGTTCATCGGCTTGTCAGCATTGTCATCGTCAACGTCGCTTCGCTGCACTTCTATCGGTATCATCATTATCATCATCTGATATTCATTACAGTTGCATAAGAAGACATAAGAAGATTGGGGCAGGGAGTGCTTTGCTTATTATTATTCATGACTAGTAATTTGTTATCTCCAGTTGGCCCGCCTCGCATTGTTGTGTCCCTTGCGGATATTTAATGAAATTGCACTTTTGCATGTGTTGCATCCCGTGCGAAAGTAGGTCATTTCGCTTTTCTTACAATTTAATGCGCAGCGACGACGCACGTAGACCAAGGGTATTTATTTTATTTTCCAAAACATTGGCGTCGTAACCTAATTTGCCGAGCCTTCCTCCGACTCCTGCGACTCCTGCAACTCCGGCGAGCCCTTGGCCAGCGAGCCATGTCTAATTTATGCAAAAATCGACCCTGGCAAGCCAACTGGCCATATTTCAGCCATTTAGGCCAGACACAAACAGCCGAATTCTCCAGCCAGCAAATCCACACACGTACGCATGTTTGTCCATATACATTCGAATATATATGTGTTTTCGGACATATCCGAGTGTAATAACTGGCATATTGTATGCAAATGGGACAATGAATAGATTTTTGCCCTGGGCAAGGCCATTCGCCCCCATTCACCCAAATTCCCCCGATCTATCCACGGTTCATTCAATTAGAAAGACAATAAGTTATAATGGAAATTACGGCTGCTGATGAAGCGGCTGGGGAAACATGAAATATAATCAGGTTTAAAGGCCGCACAACTAACATTAATTGGCAATGAAATTGTGGGCAGCCAGCTGAATTATTCGGTAAACTATGGCCATATATAACCCAGTGCATCCAAATGTAATTCCACTCTACATAATCCCGCCTTAAATTCGGTTATTTAAACAAGAAAAGGCAGCAAACAGCCCATTCGATTTGCCCATTTCTCAAGGCAGAGCAAACACGTACGCAGTCCAGAGCAATTGATGCATTTGATTGCTGTTAAGTTTTTAAGTTGCAATTAAAAAGCCAAAGCAAGTCATTCGTTAAAGCGTTTGCCAATAAAATTCCCTGCTGAATGCAATTAATTTCCGGACGCACAATAAATAATAGCAGCGACTTGGTCCTTTGCCAAAATATGAATGCAATTAAGCCGGAATGCAGTGCTCTTCGGCTCAAGGATAAGTGCGCATCCTTCTCGAGCAGTGGTCGGAAAATGCTAAAATGCGGGAAAATCCACTCGAGCACCACATGCAGATGCCATGTGCGGTGGGTGGTGGCTCAAGGTTACGGGCTCCCAGGCATCTGGAATGCTCTTGGGACCTGACCAGGTTTAGTTTAATTGAATGTCAACCTGATAGGCACGCCGTATCCTTGAAGTTGCTTCTGTGCGTCTGTGGGCTTTGCCCCGATCTCCCCAGTGAAATATTCATGGAGCACATCGAACGGCAAACGAATGGAAGCACTTCAATGAAATTTATGTAATACAAAGACTAAATATATTGTTACATTCTCTGCGGAGGAGGGCAGACATGCAAAGCATGTGGGAAATATCATAAAGAACCAGTCATACCCGGCGTAGTTCTATCATGTGCGGCATCATGTGTCGAGCGATATATTAATATAAATAAATTACATTTAAAATATATACTAACCATAAGTCTAAGTAAGCACTTGAATTAAACAGAGTGCTATTTATTCGCATATCATTTGTTTCAAGGGGTACTCCTGCGTCGAGCATGCCCCACCTCAGCTGCTGCTCATTTGGCAGGGCTAAAGCAGCGACATGCGATACGAGCACGCTCCACATTTCACATATCCTTTACCCCAGGGATGGAGCCTGTGGTCCGAGTGGGATGGTGTGTGGCCGGGAGAGCAGGTAAACTGCAGCAAATTTCATACTATTGAGTGGTTTTTGAGTGCATTTGAAATAAATGTTATCAATGAAGTTGCATACTTTATGGCCGCAATGCCCGACACCAGCCCCAATCAACCCCAGCCCCAAACACCAACCCCTAACAACATGCCGACCTCAAAGTCCCCGGGGAGATGGACGTGGAGTGGAGGAGATGTGGTGGCCTGGCCGTATAAAATGGAACGTTTTTAAGTTAAGTGCAGTCAAGAGAATCGACCGACTGACTAAATGACTAACTGACTGACTAACTGACTGAATGACTAGCCGAGTGACTGAGCTGACTGAGTGAGTGTTTCAATTTGTTTGATGGAAAACCAATTGTGGACAAGAGCTCGTCAAACTCAAACTTGAAATTCATTTAAATGCCGCACCATTAAAGCGAAACCCAGCTGCATTTTACCAATTTCCGAAGCGGACCTGGCCGATTGAATAAAGTTCGGATTTTAATTAAAACAAAAAGGCTGATGGGCAGATAGTTGCACCAAATATCAAGTGAGCCACCCCCTTTGCATTTTTCGAGCTGCCTGCCGAAAAGCATCGAATAAATCACAAAAGCAAGCTAAATGCCCAGAAAAAATCTTCTCCGGGCCAAGTTGGTGTGAAAACATTTTGCTGGCAACAAACAAAAAGTGGGGTAAATCAGAACCAGAGGTTGAAATCGAAACAAAAACCAAAACAAAAACAAAGCCGGCAAAAACTCGACCAAAACCAGAATCCGGGCTTGCTGCAAGCCATTCCGTTCCCCAAAATAACAACACCACTCCCAATCTCCCAATCCCAATCCCAATCCCTGGCCCCAACCCCAATCCCCATCCCCATCCCCATTCCCATCCCGATGCAGTCAATCCTCCGCCGGTTCCATTTCGATGGTACACTTTTGTCTGCTGATTGAAATGCCGTTTCAATTTTGATGTTTCGTCCTTTGTTGCCGTTTTATCCTATTTTTATTTATCGATTTCCTCCTGGCCTGTCCTCTCTTTATAAATAAATGTTTCAATTTTACCATAAAAAGTGCGACGAATATGCAAATTCCTCTTCTCAGCCAGCTCGGCTTTTTTGCTGTCCTAGCTTCCAAACTGAATTTTTCAGAACCGAAAATAAATGAGCAATCCGAAGTCCATGTCGTTTGCCAGTTAAGTGGAGTGCATACTGGATGTTTTGAATCGCCATGTCACGATTTATTATCCGACACTGGAAAATTGTCTAACACCTTAATTCTGTTTTTATAAAATCACTATCATTTATGTTGATCAAATAAACGATAAATGTGATAAATGCTTTTCCACAAAATCACAAACCATCCAATTGTTGCATTCATTTTAGTTGAATACTAATACTAACTAATGGATTTTCCGAATAATGGATTCCATATTTTCAAGTAGCTCGACCACTTCGATAGTTTGTATTGTCGTAGTTGAAATAAAACTCTTGCAGAATTCACATACATTCATCCGCGGAGAACTCAATTAAGCTGGACTCGAAGGCGTCCCACAAGTTTTTGCCGTCTAAAGCACAGCGATCCAGCTTAATTGAAGGCAATTATGCGCTTATCAAAGCCCCGCCCCTCGGCCCAAGGAATGCCCCTACGATTGTTCCTATCACTCGGCCATAATTAAAATGTTTTCTGCCAGCCGGGATCCGCAAAAAGTGGCCGAGCCACAGGCCTGAATGAGCGCTACCGCCAAAGTGGGCCCAATTAAGAGGAGCCAGTCGAATCTGTGAGATGCGGACGACAGCCCAGGCCGAGCTGGACATCTGGACATGTGGACAACTCCACCTGTGGCTGCTGCAAAGAGGCATTAAATCAATTCCGTTGTCAGCTCGCGCAATTCTCAAACGGGGACAAGAAGGCGGGAAGCACGTCCAGATGGACGGCATGCATCGGTGGCCACGGCTAGATGCTTTGTCCGTGGGTCTCCATTCCGAATCCATAGCCGATCCCAGCGATTCCAGCAATTTAACACAGCGCACAACGCCAAGAAATTTCTGCGATTCGCCCGACAATGAGAAACGCGTCGAGGTTACGCTCAATCAATCTCGCCCAGCGACAAATGTCCGTCCTTTTTTGGGTTCTGGTTCTGGTTCTGGTCAGTGGACAGTGGACAATGAAGATGGTGACACCAAGGAGGGAGCGGTGGCTCCCTGTTCACGTGCCTCTGGCTCACCGCTTATGGGCTCATTCATTTCATTTAGCTGCCCATGATTTATTCATGATAATTACTTCATTCGCTTAATTAAGTGCCGACTTCTTGCTGGCCACGTTGAAGTTGAACGGAAACGGAAGCTCCATTTTAAATATTCAAACACCCGTTGTTGCAGCAGTCTTTCTCGAATTCTAGGAATTAAGCATTATTGGGGGATTGTAAAATATAGTTTACTGTATTAACCATTCCATCTATCCTCCATTAGGGAACTCGATTCGCGCTCCTCTTTTGTTACTCAGTGCACACCCTGGAACTCCTCCACTCAGCAGTCTGGATTGGCAGTGATTAGCTCCTTCAGTGCCAGTTATGTGGGTCCTGTCTCTCGAGAATTAGCCCCCCTTCTGGCCAATTGTGCTCCACTCCAGCACTCATCTCCGCGCTCATTTCCGTCTTCGCTAATTCGCCAAAGAAAGTAATTAAGTGGACTTTTTTGCTGCTGCAGTTCCGATTTGATTTTCGCAAGGGGAGCTGGCAGAGGGGCAGACGTACATCATTCACACTTTTAGCACATCATTCGCATTGACTGGACTGACTATCATCTCATCATTAGTAGTCTCCCCGTGCGGAATCACCTGGCTTTCATCCCGCCGCCAGCTCATTGTTTTAGCCGCTTTGGCTGCTCCGGCTTCGCCTGTCTAATTAAAACTCGTTTAGCAGCAATTTCAATTGCGTTTCAAGAACCTGTTGCCAAGACTTCCCGCTGAAAAACTCCACACCACCCCCAGCCAGCCCCCCATCATCATTTCGCATTTTTAATTCTCTCACAGGAGGTGAAACTGCTGTGGATTGTTAGGGCTAGAAGTGCACTTGCCACAAACTCAAATATCATTAAAAAAAATTAAAAAGTGCTCAAAAGTGTCTCAATTTGCAGAAGAGATTCGGACACACTTGGCTATAAATTGATTAGGAGGGTATCCAATAGTCGAGCCACTTGCACGACTAAGTTCGCTTTTTCGCAGTGCAGTGTAACAGGGTTTCCATTTCCATTTTCTTCCTTTCGCTGCTGCTTTTTGCTGATTGTGTAATTTTAATGTAATTCGCTTTTATTGTTTTTCATTCGTCTCCTCTCTGTCTTTGTCGCTGTCGCCGTCTCTTTCGCCGCCCATCGTTGTCGTCGGTGTGTCTGACATTAATTGCAAGTGCAAAAAAAAACTGTTGTGCGGCAAAAACACAATAAATTATAATCGCAAAAGTTTTACTTTTTGCGAGCGGCCTTTATTGATTCAATTTGGCGAAAAGCGAAACTGCACCCCGAATGGGGAACCTGTCTGCCAGCCAGCACTAAGCACCTAGAGCCCATAAATCAAATAAATCGGTTTAAGGCCCGCCACCCACCACAGATCCCCCGCCATCGATCCCCCCACCATCAGCCCTGCGGAGCAATTAAAGTTTTTCAAGGGCCATCCGCAACTGCAATTATGATTCAACGAGTGCCGGTACTTTCCCGTGGCCAAAGACAAGAGGTAATTGAGTACGGGGTTCGAGGTACGAGGTACGAGGTACGAGGTCCGGGTTCGAGTCCGGGTCCACGTCCTGATTCCGGCATAACAGCCGGATACGGACCCTTCTGGCCTCTCGCACAAATCTACATTACCATGATAATTTATGGCGTCTGTTTTGGGGATCAGACCGGGCGGGAAAGCGGGAAAGAGCCGGGGAAAATGCCCAGACACAAAGCCCTACTCCACTTCAGTTTTTTGCGATTTAATCATTTTCGTTGAACTTGAATACTTCTTGTAAACTAACAAGAAGGAATTCTGGAGCATATGTATGTATGTAATATGCAAGGAAACAAGGTAGGCGAATGCACTGAAAAAAATCGTATCAAGGAATGGAAGATTCAAAATTGAACCATCGAAAATAGGTGTTACCTTTACTTACTGAAGTAAAAATTTTATAGAATTTTATATTTTATTGCATTTTCCTTTCGTGTACTTAAACATTTGAGGCAATCGCATTACTCCAGCAAAATACGGCAGAAAGTACGATGGCCAGGGGCGTCGGCAGATAGAAATTTAGGGGGAGGGGCCAGGAAAAAACCAGCAAACACGAGCTGGAGGAGGAAAACGTAGAGTTCATCAAAAAGGGATTTTGAAATACAAATGAATTTTCGGCATTCGCTCGGAGGCCGTCAGAGACAGAGGGCTTCAACCAGTCCAAATAGGCGCCCACAAAGGCAATGAGCCGGGGGTAATGGGGCGGGGGAACCCCCCCTTCAGATGAAAGCAGATAGAGAGATGTACCCGACCAAGCCTCGCAATCAGCCAAAAAATGAAACACTTGCCTATGTGTCGAGTGCTACACTGAGAAAAAGCAGCCTGCAGTTATGCGTGATTGAGTTAAATTTCTCCACAAACACATGACATAATACAGATGTATTACGTTTTAAGTGAAAGTTATGAGAGCTCATTGCCGGAGTACTGGTAACCAAAATTGGGTCTTGGCTCGCTTCAATACTTTGGGCACTCGGGTTGGGTTTTCCCAAGTGATTGACGTTTGTTTGAGTGTGTGGGTGGGTGGCTGGCGGGAGATGTTGGCGCCCCACTGAAACAAAGAAACGGGGGAAAAAATATATAGAGAGGCAAGGAAAAACGTTTGCTTACTCTGCGAGAAATGCCAATCAACCCTTTCCTCTGGCATTCGGAAAATGCACGAGCAGCGCGCTGGCGGGGATCGGAGTGGGTGTGGGAGGAGGGGCTTTTCACGGAAAAACAGGGAAAACAAAGGGTGAGAGCGACTGTCAACAGCAGCATTCTTCAGGGGCGGCCGTAAAAACGACGACTCATTTGTATTTCCTTGTCAGCTCCTCTGATCTGCTCGGCTCAGCTCTGCTCCGCTGTGTGCTCCTTGGTTGTTGTAATTTTCCAAATCATTTCAGCGGCTCAGTTGGAAAACTTTTCAAACGTTTAACTAGCCAGCCTCCGCCGAAGACCCCCTTCTCTAGCGGGGGCGTGGCACCGCTGGATAGAGGGGATGAAATGGAATGCCAAAGTAAAAGGCAGCGACGCGGATTTAAAAGTTTAAATAACTTTTATGTATCTCATTACTCAGAAGTGACGGGGCCACCAGGCAGCGCTCCTCCGTGGAGCTGCTCCAAAAGGGGGGAGTTGGGGGAATAATCACAATGAAATCGCATAATTCAATTACAAGCCTCGTTAAGCCGGCTCAAGCGATTTTGTCACACTATGCCCAGGCAACTACAAAAAGGAATCAAAAACAAAGAGCTTAAGTAGCGGGCAAATAAAGAGTTACAGTCTTACTTCTAGATAGAAGTCCAGATGCAGTGGAACTATATACTGGGTTAAAAGAGCTAGGTGGATTAAGGATAACATTATTCTGCCACAATATTAATGAGATTTTTCTGCCTAACTGTACTACTCTATGCTTTCCATGGGTATACCCACTTAAGGAAGTCGTACTGTACTCCAGCAGATATTAAGTATCCGCCCCGTTAGATGGACAACACTGCTTTTGGCTGGAAACGGGGAATCAAAGTGATTTGTGCTGGCTTAGATGGAACGATTATCGGTTATATCGACGGATCAATGGACGAATGAACTGGGCCTGCGTTAAGAGGCTTTTCCGAAAAGGGTTTCCCAATGCTTACCTACGTCAGCTGAGATCAGAGCTATTTCCCAACTGGCCAGTTGGGAGCATTTAAATCACTTAGCCTGGCTCTTGTCTGAGTCTAGCGTGCTGTTTTCCACCTTTGAGCTTTTGACTTAATTGTGGTGCTGCGGAAATTCAGATGGGTCCACCACCTTCACTTGAGTCCACCCGACTGGTGCACCCCGCAATTAACAAGGATTGCAATGCTTTTAGCTCCCCGGTTCGTCTTCCCTCAGAGGAAATTGCTGCCCCCAGCAGTTGCGACGCAATGACGCAGCGTCATTGGACGCTGCGGTCATGGTCCACCCCAAACCATTTTTATTTCCAGCTTGATTTGCTTACACCTTTACTATTTCATTTCCCAACTCATCGCTTTTGCGGGGGCTTCCTTCCTGGCATTCGTTTTGCATTTTTAGTTTCTTTTAAGTGAAACCTAAATGCTTTCACTACCAACAGTTGGCTTTTCCTGTGTCTGTAGTTTTTCACCATTTTCACCATTATCACTGGCAGCGTTTTACTTGCCAGAATCATGAAATTGTTTTGTTCTTTCTCTCTCTCTGTTCATCGTTTTTCCAGCATTTCCATCTTGCTTTTTTGTGATGTGTAAATAGCATTTGCAGGTCGGTTACTCACTGCGAAAAGGGGCTTTCCTTTAAGTCAAAGTGAGATAAAAACGTTTGGCATTGAAGTGCGTTTCATTTTCGTCTCGTTTCGTTTGTTTTCATTACCTTTTATCGCTGACCCCTGACCCCAACCTCTCCCTCGGCTGCGTGGGCTGACCTCTGACCCCTGACTCCTGACTCCCGACCGATGCGGGAGTTTGCGTGGCCAAGTTAACGAAGTCACCCATCCCCAGCGACTGCGGTAATTTAAGCAGGACAGGAAGGCGTCGCCGTGGAACAGTGTTCATTCATTATGAAGAACTCGCCCCCGAGGACTTTCCATTTCGTTGCCCGAAAAGCGCATAAAATGTTATCATTCTATTTTTAAAGTATATTCGTATCCGAGTATGCCCAATGTTTTCGCTTTCCGTTTAGTTTGATTCCTTTGACAATTTCCGGTTTGTTGACTCCTTTTCCTTTCTGCTCCTTTTGCTTTTCCCGTGCACTGTCCCTTTGTTTTGCCGTCTTTTATGGTTTCTTATTTAAAAGCCATAAAATTCAGCACATGTCTTCAATTTGGGTGTCTCGGCTGTCAAATTGGACATTTCCTTCGGGATACCAAAGGGTCCAAAAAACAGAAGACAAGGGAATAAAACGGAAGCTTGCGTAAAGTTTTGCGGCCCATAAAAAGTAGACTCCATGACCGAAAAGGGGCGGGATGGAAGCCGGGATACGGACATGGACCAGGAGGATATCTATCCTGGCTATTGGCCAAATCAACTGGGAGGAACTAGAAGGGATCGCAGCTTTGATTGCGCTGTCAATTCTGATTTGAGTGTCCGACTTAAGTCGCTCTAATGGCCTGGCCAAGAAAGATACAAAGTTTTCTTCTGGGTTGGCCATATATCGTAGTTTTGGGTCCCAGCGAACTTGTTGTCATTTGTCTAAGCCACTTATTAGGTTTTATATAGCAGAGAATGGTCAATCGGAGAATTTGTTAACTCTTTTCAAAAACGGCTTTTAACTGCTCAATTACCCTTTATCAAACTATTATTTCTGAATTTTCGCTTTAAGTGCATTTTGCAACACCCATTTAAGCCGCTCTTTAATTTTAATTTCGAATAAAAGCAATTAAAATGTTCAGCACAAAGTGAAAGGGCAACAAACAAAAACTAACAAGAGGGCGGCCCAAATGTGCTGTTTTTAAAATTCGCCCAGTTGAATGCACTTTGCGATGCCACGCCCCCCAAACAAAACAAACTTTCAGCTTGGTGGAGCTGGTGGAGTGGGAAGGGGTGCAGGAGCTCTGCAGGATATGCAAATTTTTCATTAGTTGAAGGAGCCAACTATCGCCGACGTCATCGTCATCGTAATTCCGCCGAGGAACCCTTGGGGCGAGGAACCTTTGTGGTCAGGTCCTCGATGCGATGATTGTGCGATTTTTTAATCAAATCGGCGGCCGATTATGTGAGTTGCCGGAATGTTGAAACTATAATTTCACGGGGGGTCGTGTAGGGGGGGAGGGGTGCGAGGTCGGCCAGCAATTTGTTCGCTAAAACAAACTTGCGCTAAAAAAGAGCTCAATTTAACACATTTCATATGTAAATACCTCAAAGTACAACACGGCCAGGGATCCCAGTGGATCTCGCCCCTCCCCCCACCCATTGCCACTCCCCTCGGGCAGTAAATTACCACAACACGCAGGTCCCATCCCAACACCCATCCCCATCCCCATACCCAAACCCATTCCCAAACCCATTCCCGATTCCATTCTCAGTTCCCAGACGAGTGCAAACTCGTTCGAACCAGGCCATAATAATCGCCTTTAATAAATTATCGGCTTGCGCGGCGCGAAAAACGCGAGGAGCCCCAAACAAGCTGAAGGGGGCTGGTCAAGGGGTAGGGGGAATGGAAAGCGGAATGGAAGGGAACCTGCATCACTCAGCGGTCAACAATGCAAAAACGGGAGCATGTCCAATGGCCAGACACTGAACGAAAAGGGGATTCCTATGTCTTGAAAAATAGATTAAGTACAGATAACAATTATATATCCCTTTGAAGAAACCCTTCTTTACATTCTACCTCTTACTACAACAATCTTAATAATTATGCTTCAATTGAATCAAGATTATATTCTGGCAAGCCAAAAATCTCATTAACTCCCAATTGACGTGGCTTTTTCTTGCAGTGTAGCTCAGGCGAGTACTCAGGCGATGGCCGACATTTAAATTGCTTTGCATGTGTTGCACTCCCTTTGGCAGCCACTCCCCCTTTTGCAGCTGGGCCCTCGATGCTCCCTTTTTAGCCCCCACTTACGGCCAACTCCGTCTCGTGTGCTCAACTTGCGTGAAATTTCAATTCCTCGCACTGGGAGCTGGGCTTCAATGGGGCAATTGCTGTAATGAAGTGCTTGAATGCCAATCAGCGGGAATGGAGCGGCCAGGACGCAGTGGGTTAACCTTAACCCATGCAGCCGGGAAGATGGGGAGCTCCCAGCTGGAGCTGGGCAGCGGGGCCTGTGGCGCTGCAATTTTGACATAATTTTTGATAAGTTGTTAACAAAAAGGTTGCCAAATTGTTGAGTAAATAAGAGTGGATGTTGACTCTTCGACCAGGTCACGTAAGCTGCTCCATTCAAGCTCAAAGCCCCATCCCCATCCCCCCATCATAATTGCTGCCGTTCGTTCACGTAGCCGCAAATTTATGAGGTGATTTTTCATAAAACGTTTTCTCCGCACCGCCGACTCGGTACTTCTGGTATATGTTTGTATGTATCTCGCTCGTATTTCCCGCATGTCCAAATTAATTTATGAATTATTTTCTTTAAAATACCAAGAATAAACAACATGGAAGCGAGCAATTAACTCCGCGCTCCGACTGGCGCCTCCGGGCCGCCGAGCTCGCTCCTCTTAAATAAATTCGCCAAAGTTTTTAATAGTCAAGTGTTGAAAATTGAGCGGCTGGGTGTTGACTGATTTATACGCGATAATGGGCCGGGGAGGAGTGAACATCGCCGCCGGTCAAATGGCCGGCAATTAAGCGGCTTTCTGTTGGTTAAAGCCAAACGTGCCGGAGCCGTCCAAGCCAACTCCCCTGTCTGCTTCCAGGATCCTTTGGCCGCCGTTAGCAGGTGTAAAGCCCTTCGCAAAGTGCACTTTGCAGGGCTTATGTTGGCATAGGTCAGGTGGAAACAGTAATAGTGTTTTTATTAAAGTAGAGTGTGCTCATGGCAATGCACTTTAGTCAATAATAACACAGGTGTAAGAATTTCAGCCTTTAGAAATGTAGAATTTGGTATTTAAGCAACTATATTGCGTATACGCCTAGTAGTACACATATCAGTCGCCTAATATCTGAACTTCGCATGGCGTCAGCTTGTGAAGCTAGACTAGTCAGTCCTTGTAAACTTCCTTAAGTCCATGACTCATCCGAGTAACCAATCATCTTCTGAGTCATCTGAGAACCCAATTCCCTCATCCCCACCCACAATTGTAATCTGTGACGCAGCTGGGGACAAAACTATCAACAAATTGCCGATCGGTTTCACTTCATTTGCGGCACTAAATTGCAGCGTAACTCATTTTCTCTTCATGTAATCAATGTGCAAATTACATTTTGGCTAAAAGATTGACTCGATTGTGCAGGTGGAGTGCGGCAATCCGAGGAAGGTGGTGGAAATCGTTCAATGTACTGCGTCAATCAAGGGAACTTCACTTGACCTCCATTTAAATCATTGACGAGAGGCAGCCCGCATCCGATGATGGCGTTTGTCGGTACCACTGCTGCACTTGGAAAAATCATATGCAAGAACATAGTGTGATACTTGAAATGGAAAATATTCCTCACTTCCGTTTTAGGGTTGAAGGATAGACCACACTGACTTTACTCCTTCACTAGGATCATGGTCATGCAATGAAGAATTATTTATAGACTACGATTTATTTCCTGAGTGTGTGAAATGGAAGGGGGCAATCGGAGACCCGGCCAGATGGCAACGGAAGATCCAGCCAGTGTCCCATGTCCAGTGCCACAAAGAGCGAGAGGAAACGCATTGCAAACGTAATCAAGTAATCAAAAGTCCAAATCACGGCTGTGACAGAGCCAAATAATTTGCAATGCGGCCGGGGGCCAGAGGCGTCCGTGAAGGGCAGCGAAGGGGGACCTGCGATCTGCATTGCGTGCCAGCTCCGTGGGACGGACATGCTGGAGGGGCAAAGGGATCTGGTCCTCCGGACACATGCAAAGATGGCACTTAACGAAAGCAGTCAACCGACAAGTGATTGAAGTGAAACAAACCGACGAACACTCAGCAGCACATGGGCGCCGAAGGGTCACAGGGAGGCAGTGGCTCCGGCCCCCGCAACAAATCAAAGGTTGTGGAGCAGCTCTCCAGCCGGTGGATACACATCCACACGATGGTCACGTGGACTTACATGTGCAGCGTGGAGGAGGAGGAGTGGGAGGAACTGACTCATGACAAATGCCGAACTCCGACTTATTGAATGGGCCGATTTCTCTGGGACGACAATTGATGCGGAGCCATAGAATTGTAAAAAACATTTCAAAGCCCAGAGTTCAGACGGAAATGCAATGAACTTCTGACATTTTAAGTGCTGAAAGGTAAGATTTGATTCACACAGGGGTTTTTAAATCGAAAGGTTGAGAGACAGGCGAAATCAGGATAATTAAAGGTGGCACAGTAATCACTGGGATATTTAAAGTGCTGATGGAGATGTCTAAAGATATGCAAGAGTAGATAGATCTTAAACTTATACCTATTCATTGCACACCTTATGTGAATATCTCCAAGAATCCACAACTACACAGATCGATTATATCGAATTTCATTGGTTTGGGCAACAGATTTTCCATCCAATTCATATCAATTTGTGAACTGCGACAAATAAACTATACATATACAGCGACCTCTGCTGCAACCCCACCGCCCCATGCAGTGACCCCCAGTGACCTTGCCCACAGGATATGCCATGGAACTCTGAACTTGTAAGCAGATCAAGGCACGTAGACGAACCTGAGCACACATGTCCACCCCGGAATCGGGGGGAAAAGGGTAGCTTTGGATGGCTACTTCTGCGGCAGTCAGCAAAACTATTCCTCAACTCGTGCGGACAGAGCAACGGAGGAGTAAGGAGCGTGGAGTGTGGAGAACGGAGCACGGAGCCCGGAGCAGGATGAGGGACCAGACGCGGAGACATTTTTTATGGACGCCTTGGATTGGCGGACGTGACGTT
This sequence comes from Drosophila mauritiana, assembly GCF_004382145.1. Lineage (NCBI taxonomy): Eukaryota > Metazoa > Arthropoda > Insecta > Diptera > Drosophilidae > Drosophila > Drosophila mauritiana. Next base: position 21,605,706 of record NC_046668.1, on the reverse strand, counting down.
GATTTGCTGGCAACGCCTTGGAGGTGACACCCACCCAGGCCGAGGACGAGAACGACAAGGACTTGCAGTCCTCAGGAGCAGACGTCATAAAATGTCGCAAGATTTGGCTAACAGAAAAATAAATTGCTAGCTGTCCTGGCCCACAGTTCGATTGCAGCTGCCACGGCCATTTAGCTGTTTAGCGCCGCAAAATCTGGCCAACTCCTTGAGAGACCCACTCCGCCATCTAATTGCGAATGCAGCCAGCCAGCTGGGACTGCAGCTGGGTGGCATGGAACGTGAATAGCTTTGGATTTGCTGGCCACCATCGGCCACCATCGATTTGCGGCCAAAACGGCGGGGCACGTGCCACACGGATGGCATCATTTGTGCGGCTCCCCGGGCAAATCAGTCTCAGTCGGGGAGATTGGATATATTCAGTCTGTTGGCTTGGTATAACACTCCGTGATATGCAAATACATGACCGAGTCACTTTGAAAAGAATCCCGGGATCATCCTGCTCGCAAGCCACTTTAAAGCCACCGAAACTCGCCCTTTTGGCCCTAATTCTCGACCTATTGGCATTGGCCAAATGCTGTCTTTTAAATTCCCCTTTTTTTGGGTTCTTTCGCGCAGCCCTCAGGTGCTAATGAATTCATAATGGAAGCGGGCACTGGGACAGGCCATAAATTATGGACCGCTGCGATGGGGATATATTTTTAAGGTAATGTCGAAAATAATGGAAAAAAGGGCCAGCCAGAATATTTTGCCCGTCGGCTGTTGTCAGTTGAGCGGGCGGAATGGTAATTTTATATAAATCTGAATTTGAGTTGGGATTTAAAAGGAAGAAAGTGTACTTTTCAGTTGGCAACATAAACAGGCGCATTGGCGGCTTCACAAAACTTTCAACTGTTAGTCAACCCATTGTTATGACTTTAAGCCCTTTACAACCATTTTCATTTATATTGCGATTAGGATTTTCTAAATAGCGAATCCTGCCTCTCAATAATCCGGCAACCAAAATGTTTTGATTGTGCTCTCTGCAGATTTATTTGCACTGCTAATCCATGGAGAAATTGACGTTTGATTATCAATTTCAATTTGAGTCGCTAAGAAATTCATGTGCAGTGGCCTCCGCCCGACTTCAACTTCTATTTGCCGCAGTCACTCTAGGCCAATGTAAATGTCAGCTCGTTATGGATGTTTGCCTCCGGCATCTTTTATTAATTGAATGAGGAAAAATGCATTTTCCGACGGGGCCTAAATCAAATAAATGTTTGTTTGAGCGCGTACCGCAAAAACCAATTTGATTGGAATTAAAATTCGAAATAGAATAAACAAATGTCGGCGGAGAAGCATCGAGAACCCTTCTTCGGACCCACATTTACTGCAGGCTGAACAGCATCTGCAGGCCCAAGCACAGATACACATCCCAATCCCGTCTGGGCAGATGCTGCCAAAGCTGATCCTTAGCTTGTGTTGTAACAAGTTAATTGAATTTGCACTCAGCCAAGCGTCATGCATTGGGGCATCATGAGCTTACGAGTGCACAGAGCGAAAATGCGGTGTCAAGTTCACAAAACCTATAAATTATAATGGTAAAAAGAAGTTTATTAGTTAGCATCAGCTTCTGCAATTTCAGTATTTCAGTTCAGTTTTCCCAACTGCAATTGGAGCAAACTTTTTCTCCACGTGGAAAATGAGCTGGGAAAGCGGAGCTGGAGCTACCGATACAAGTTGCTTATTTTATGGCCAACTCTAATGGAGGACTCGATTCTGATTCCGGCTTCTAGTTCGCTTGGCATTTGGCTTGCCGGATCCCCATCCTTAGCAATGCTCGGCTCGCTCCCCTCGTTTCGCCTCGATTTTTCCAATTTTGTGATTTGCACAGATTTCAACCTGACGTCCTGGGCTATCCTTCGCTTCCGCCGGGTCCTTGCAGCTCTGGGTTAGTTTGTTGCCAGTGCTTTGCGTCCGTGCTTATCCAGCAACATTGTCGAAGGTGAGACCCGGCTTGCAAGTGCATTAAGCGCATGTGAACGGGTGCCAAACAATGACGCCTCCAAAGCCACTCCTGCGGACCCCTTTCTTCTTCCACTGATCCCGGCAGACAAATGACTCACCAGAAGGATTCTGGGGACTCACGGACATGGTCGTGGAACGGGGTAGCGGCAGCGTGCTTTTAGCAGATTAGTTTTCATCATCTTAACATTCCTAATTAATGAGGCCTTTGTCGCTCCGGCACAGCTCCTCTTGTATGTAGGTGTTAAATCAAAGACCTTAGCCCCGCGTGCATGTCTGATGAGTAATGAGGACGGAGTACGGGCAAAGTTCGTCCTTGTTTTCCTACTTTCTTGCAGATTCCCAGTAATGAGCAGAAAGATTGCCCTCCTCAGCGAGCAATGCAAATTTCCAGGCAGCTTGTTAAATGTTTAACAATGGTGTAGTGTTCACTAAATGTTGCGAGTCTTTTGAACTACATTTTCAACAGGAATCAGCATTCAATTTCCTTCTCGACCTGACATGGCCATCCAAAATAATATCACAAAATCACATTTCATCACTATGATTTCGCCGCAACCAGCTAACATCGGGATTCACAATTATTTGCGTTTGCCATTTTGATACTTTTTATTGAACCCGATGCGCAGTCATTAACACGCATCCGTGGCACTTAATTAGGCCTGGAAAATGGAAAATGGTTGATGTGAAATGTTTGCAGTAATTCAAATGGACATCAACACTTCACTTGATGAATGGCATTTCCTCATTTGTGTTTGATATTCGAGTGCTAATAGTCGTAATAATGCCGCATAATGAGTGCCGAGGCCAACAATGAAAGCCAACTTTTAGTTAAAAGTCAGCGAATCCAAACCAGTGCGAAATGCAAAAACCCAAAGTTTGTAAAACTAATTTCCTCCAACTGATGGCTGAATTTCGGTGCTGGGTGGCGGACGTCTGAGGGGAAACGTCAAAATGTTTTTGACAAGTCCAATTTTGAAATTTTCAAATTTCGCCGTAATTAACTTTCTGGCAAAGGCAATTAGCGACCGCACACAAACTCATTTATATTGTGTTGCCGGATTACAGATATACATAGAAATATGGAATTAGCAATTTATATATATTGAAAGTTGCGCTGTCGCCATCCAATGTGGTTCACCCCATTTAGCACTCTGCTCACGAAGTCTAACAATATCGCAAATAATGGAGTCAATTGCATTTTGCATAATAATTACAGTGTAAATATGTTTACACGGGAGCGGTTCGGGAGTCCTTCAATGTCGATTAGGTATGGTAAACATATGCACACCCACACTATCCATTATAAATAATTCTGTCAGTCTCGTAACACTTATTTATACAACTAATAAAATGCACTATTCCTAATGGCGCCATCCCCCCACCCACCTGCTCCGCTCCTGGTCATGGAAATAAAGTGCAGGGATCGAAATGAGCCGGGCGCCAGTCCTCCTGAGTGGCTAAGTGGAGGGGCCGGATAACTGGGTAACTGGGGAGCGTGTTAGCAGCCAGCGAGTGAGTGATGAAGCGCGTCACGTCGACAGCAGAAGCAGCAGGAGGAGCTGGGGGGGACCAGGAGGAGGAGCAGCAGCTGGAGTTGGAACAGCGGGATGGTTGCCAACGGGAGACTCGTGGAGATGCCAATGAGAATGGCAGCCGCGGTTGGCTGACATTACACTTGTCAACGGGTATAATTGCGTTAACGCTGCTCTTTCCTCCCACTCACCAACAGAGATGGCAACCATTAAGGCAAAGGAATAGCTAAGAGTCCATCCATATGAAGTGGATCTATTGTTAAATAAAAGTGTGTTCCCTACCACAGTGATTCATATAAAATAGTCAGTATTTTGGCCAAAACAACCGATTTAATGGTCCAAATCTTGAATGCTGTACCTCTTTGAGCTCGTATTTGCATTCCCAATCGAATGGCGTTCCAGTTTAAACATTTAAATTTTTTTCGATTTTTTGCAAATTTTGATGATGTAACCCCTTACAAAAATTGCGAAAATTGGCAAAAATCGAATTTTCAAAAACCTGCAGATTTGTGATATAGGTCGTTAGTATGGATCAAAAGCTGTGCAAAAAAGTTATTCCTTGAGGTTTCTAACACTTTTTGGCCGATATATGGCGAAAAGCCTTAGTTTTCCAACCAAAAAACACGAATTTTAGCCATAGCAACCTATAAAATGGTCAAAATCTTGAATGTAGTACCTTGTTTAACTCGTAATCATATTCCCAATCGATTGGCATTTCAATTTAAAATTTTTTATTTTTTTAGATTTTTTGCAATTTTGATGATGTAACCCCTTACAAAAATTGCGAAAATTGTCAAAAAAAAATTTTTTTTAATACGACCCAAATTTGATACAAAATGTTAGTATGGATCAGTAGCTGTGAAAGAATATTATTCCTTTTGGTGTGGGACTCATTTTCGCCAAGTTATGATTAAAGGGCTATGGTTCATACATACATTTCCTTCCAAATACCCAAATGCCAAAAGAATGAATCGGCTGGAAAGTGATACTTTCGATTGCTAGCTACCAAAATGGCTCCTTAGAATGCCAGCACTACCCTTTAATGATAAATGCAAACTGCGATGAGTGTGACTGTTCCACGACTATGTCTATGACTATGGCAAATGCCGTTGACTCGGAGCACAATACACAATAATTGCCAAGTGACGGCAGCTTGGGGGCGCATCAATAACGAGTGCTTGTCACCCGGTGAGCCCACCATCTACCATCCACCATCCACCCGCCACCACCACCAACATCAATCCACATCCAGGCAGTGCACCTCGGATCCACTGGAGCACCGCCGGGAGCGAAATCACACCCATTTGTCAGGGAAAAGAAGTCGGGCGGCGAACGACGAAGTCCACGTCCACGGTGGCGGCGGCGGCGGCTAATTGCAGTTCATGCGAAAAACATCGTTAATCACTCATTGACAGTTTGTTATTTGTTAAACAAAGCTAATGACTTAATGGCATAAATGGTGTGGCAACTGCACCGCGGCCCAAAGGATATCGAAAGTCGAGCCCGGTCGGAGCAGCTGAATAAATGACACGACAGCTCAGGGCAGTCGTCCTCTGTTCTCTGTTCTCTTCGTGTTCCGTAGTTATGTAGATAAACAATAAGCTGACAAGCCGGGGCAAAATTAATTGTCCTGGACAGCTTGGGTGGGCGGGGAGACTGGCGGAGGGGCGTGGTTTTATGGATGATCACGATATGCCCATGGGGCGAAGCAACTAGTTAGAAGTGGCAATGGAATCCCTCGTCTCACGGGATATGTGGATTGGCAACTAGAAATAAAGTAGGACTCATGGGCATTCCGTAAACGAGTAGTTAAACAATTACCACAGTACCTATATCTCCAACACACATCCCTACTGAAACGGGTCCAAGTCCATGTCATTCACATCCAAGTCGCTGGATAAGGGTCTCTGTCGGGCTCTCCTATAGACTTGCCTTGACCTCCGATCGACTTGGTGTGTATCTTCGTCATCATCCTCATCCGGCGAGGGAACATATGTTTTAATAAGGGTTCTTCTGTGCATATCCGCCACTCGGCGGGCGTTCTCCATATTCCGCATGTGCATGACCACGGTTTCCGGCATATGGACCACCTTTCGCCGGACAGGATGATGCAGGAGCGGCACAGACGGGGCGAGGGCGACCGTGCGGGAGGGGCACTGGGTGGCCAGGTTGCACTGATTGCATCTCATGGGTCTCGAACGGATCTTGTACTTGCAGCAGTTAACGTGGAAAACCTTCGAGTTCTGAATCTTGGGACGAAGAGTGCTGCGTTTATGTTCTTTCGGCAGCTTCACTTTAATTTTCTGAGGAGGCTGGACCTTCGAGTGCACTTTGACTTCCCTTCTAGTCTTGTGGTTTTTGCGTCCCATTTACTCGATGTGATAACAAGAAATTTGGAATTATACAATAAACTGACTACTCTGACGTTTTTAATAATATTATTTTTCAAGGCCTTTGAGACGATCATAAAACAAAACGCTAAAATTCTGTTCTATTCAATCATAGTAGGCTTTTCCCAACCCTGTCAGATGTCTGGGAAGTTTTCCTCTCCATACTTCATTCGTATTTATTTCATCGTAGGATTCAGATCTATTGGTAGAAAGTAAGAAAAAAAAAATTCTCAAAATTTAAGTTCTATACAAATTTGGAGTGAACTATTTTATAAACACTTTCGGAATATCTCGAGCTTTCCACACATCGAAAATGAATTTTTGCTCAGTACCTTACGAAGCTGATTACGGCATGTACGCCGATTCCAAGGTACAGATATTTGCTTTGGCTTTGTAGACTTCGTATACGCACTACACAATGCCGTGTTCTTCCATGTTTCAGATGAAGAGCGTTCCCCAGTACCCCCTAAGCATGGGAGTCGGTCAGGGTCAAGGACAGTCCATGGCCATGCAGCCCCTGAATCCACCGCAGATGAATCTGCAGATGCAGATGCCCGTGTGCCAGTCGGGCGCTTCGTCGTACCCAATGCAGGGTATGCCGCTGGGCATGATGCAAGGGGGCAATCAGATGACCCCCATGTCGACGATGAGCACCCAGCTGCCGATTGGAGCGGTGACTCCCCTGAACAGCATGACCATGATGCCCATGATGGGCAATCCCATGGGCGCCATCGATGCCCCCGGGATCAATGCAGTGCTGCCTGACCTGCAGCCCATGACCTCGATGGGTCAGATGCAGCCGCTGCAGCAGTACAATCCCAGTGGATCTACCACCCAAATGCATCAAGGACGTCTGACGGGCGGCTGCAATGCTGTGATGTCTGCGCCCTGTCCCTCGTCGCCCTCGCACGCTGGCGGCTGGAGCTCCAGTCCCAGCCCCAACCAGATGATGAACAACTCCAATATGTGGCAATACAGTCAGCCTATGCAGAGTCACCAGCCGCAGTACCAGCAGCAGCAGCAGCAGCAGCACTTCCAGCACCCGAGCCAGGGACACCAACAGGTCAGCCGGATGAAGACCTCCTACGACGCTCCCATGTACCGGGATATGCGGAACGGTCTGAAGTAAGTAGATCTCGCCCAGGGGCGCTCGGCATCCTAATCCGATCCATAGCAATCCCTTTTAATCTCTAACCCTTAGCGCACCATCCATGCACGACTCCTCGAAGTACAGCAAAGGCAATCAATCATTCAATTGTGGTGAGTACTCACTTCTTATATCATATAAAAGGTCGTGCGCTCAAGGGAGGAGCGTCCGTATAGACGGCAATGATGTACAATGTTTTGCTTTCAGGAAAAGCGGTTACAAAGGTCCCCCATTGGCGTTGACGAAACCGTTGAGCCCATCATTAGTTGTTTTTGTACTTTTGCATGATTGGTGTCTCTTTATTTACTTGTTCCAAGACTTCCCCTACGCAAGCAAACAGATACTCAAACACACAAGAAACACAGACTTGGCCACAAACATATTGGTGTGGAATAAATAGTTTATATGTTATGGCCAAAATGGAATTATTCATTCGTTGTTTTTCATTTGGCGACTTTAAACGCCCTGATTTATGGCCATCAGACATCAAAATTGGCAACATGTTCGCGGCAAGCGGAGCGGGATGGGGGGGCTCGGCCAAGGAAAATTGGACGGGGGAAAAGCTGGAATGGCGATGAAAAATTTATGCTGACCGCATGATGAACGCATAAAAAATGTTGCCAACTTATGGCCAAAATGCAATCCACAACCCAGTCGCTGTGCGGAGTATAAACAATGGCTTTATCGGCCAAAGGCATCAGTTGGTTGGTTGGTTGGTCGGTTGGTTGGCTTTCTCCCTCCGATCCAGGCCCCACCCAAATCCCTTTCCTGCGTCCCTGCAGAGTCGTTAGATTCTGGCCAAGCCGGGCCAAGGTGTGAATATTTTATGTGGCACTATTTTGATACCATAAATCTTTTAGTAGTTGATTCAGCAAAGTTCTGCGTGTTACCGCATTTCGTTCTGTGGTTTCAGCTCAGTTCGTCTCGCTGCGTTTCTCTCAATTTCTGCATTCTGCAATTGTATTTTGCAGGATGGATTTCTCGAGTGATGGGCGTAACGATTGTGGCCGAATCTGCCTTTGCCTTTGATTGATTAAGTTGGGTATTTAATTTAGATTGCATACCCATTTTTTGGCCAGATGGAAGTTATTAAATTCTTAAAGCTGAAACTGTTGCAACGCAATCAATTTTTCGGAGGTCCGTCCTTTTAGCTTTAACTTTCCTTCTTCAAAATACAAGAGGGGCAATCATCTCTGCCCTTTGGGAGCAGGATGCGCAAATCCCATAAAATGCACATACCCGAAATTGTTTTTAGCTCGGCGGCAACGCAAGCTTTTAACATTTTTCAGAACGCATCATTAAAATTAAAAGAATGTAAAAAGAGGAAAAATGGAAGCCACAAAAACAGACAGCTGAATGGACGTTGAATGGACAATTTGAAAAGTTTTGGGCAAGGAAACTGCAGCCCTGGACAACGTGAATGCTCCAACTCTGGGTGAGAAGTTTTCCGCAGCGGAGGCGGAGCTGCGAGGGGTGGGTGGGGGGAGGATTGTCAAAAGTTTTCGGAGGAGCCCTACATAGTTCCCCATGCGCTGCAGCTGCCCTCTGGATGCAAAATTTTATTCATGACGGAAGCAATACTCAAATTTCGTCTATTAATATCTGGGAAAAGGGTTTCTGGGGGCGCTGGGGGAATATTCCTGGGTCCAGCTGTCAGCCGGAGCTGGGACCAACTTCCAGGATCCCTGCGTATACCAACATCTGTCCAAGTGCCAGTCCAACTGTCTGTTTTCCTGGCTGACACACACACCCATATAGCGTCTCTCATCTAAACAAATGCGCATACAGATGTGGTCAGATGCGGTTGGTGGTGCGATGCACTGGGAAAAATAACTGGTTAGCTATTGAATTCAAACTAAAGTATGAGCAAAACCAATCCATATTCCACGGCTCTCATCTTTGTTTGTATATATATGTTAATTTACTTGGACGGGCATAGACTTTTCTTCCAGTGTCAGTTAGCCCGTTTGCCCCTTGCTAACGTAACCTCAAATTGCATTCCTAATTCCTTTTCTACTCCATCTCATCTCCCAGTTCGCCGGGGGAGCACTTTCTGCAAAATGTGCAATTTCCGCTTGAAAGGCTGGCTGGCTACAATCCATCCCCGAATTCCTGGAAATATTTTGCAAAACAGAAATTTATAATAGCCATTTTATTATTTTGCGGCTAACTTCATGTTAGCCCCAACATGCATGCGTCATATTATTGTCCAAAGTGGAGCGAAACGGAAGTCATTCAGTCAACCAGTCAGTCAGTCCGTCAGTCAGTCAGTCAGGTGAGGTGGCAGAAACACTTTCCATCCGAAGAAACCAGGCGCTAAAATATTCTGGCCACTTACATTGCGCAAATGTTTTGTTTCGGATTGGCGAGTGAAACGAGAGCTGCCGGCGAGAGGGCTTTTTGTTTTTCAAATTTGAATAATTAAAATAGTTGGCAGTAGATGAGCTTTGGCTTTTTGCAAACTTAGTAGGCTTACTGAAGTATGTTTATAAAAAGTATGCTACAAATTTATTCTGAACTCTTATGAATGTATTATATTACATATTACACCGCTTTGGAGCCAATTTCTAATTACATACCAGTTCATCCTCCACATCTTTTACCAGAATCTTTGGATTTCACAAGCAACCTCTTGAATGCAATATTATTTGAGATTCACTCACTTATCCCCAGCTTACCGACATTCAGAACACTTAAAATCGCTCTAAAATACTTAAGCTGCTGTTTGTCAATTACCATTTACACTGCCAGCTTGTTGGTTTGATGTCGAGCAATGTTGTGTTTTAACCCCAGCAAAGGCAAACTTGTGGCATCCACAATGAACATGAATTTTAACTTGTCGTTTGTTGCATTTGTCAACTGCTGTTGTTTTTGCCGGCAGTTCCTGTGGCTCCTGTCCATGTGCCACTCCTCGCTATTGACAGAGATCCGAGGGCTAAACTCATTCGCACTTGGACGGAAATGTTTGAGTCCTCGGTGTCCGTTCGGCCGTCTCTTTCTTGCCCCAGCCGTCCGTCTCTTTCATCGCCGGCGTCAAGGCGTCTCTTTCGCTCGCTGCAGCTCAGTGGGCAAAGTTCGTGTGCCTAGTTTTAGAATTTGCAGTCTGCTCTTCGGATTGTTAGCCCCATCCCGGCTGTCCGTTCTTTGTGGGCCAAACTTTTTGAAACTGTGCCAACTTTTGGCTTGTTTTGCCTGATAACTTCATCATCGTCGACGTCCTCTCGTCATTCTCATTCTCATTCGAGTGGAACCGAAAAAAATGGGGCAAAAAAAGCCAGCTCACAAAGAAAATGAAAACTCGTTGGCCAAATGTTTTGTCATGATTTTCCCCATCCACACAGCCTGTCTCCTCCCTCGTTTGGGGCCTGCCTCATAGACTCCTGTCGCTCTGTCAATGAAAAACCTGCAAGTTGACTGGGCATGCACATCACTTGGCCAGATTATCGAACATTCAAGTCGGTTCAATGGAATCCTAACTCCAAATAGGTTTTAATATGTTCGTAAACATTCAGTAAATTCGTACACGGATAATCGCCAGCTGTTATGGACTCAGTATTTTATATTTTATTCACTAGTTGCATCGAAATTATTCACATGATAAAACTTTCTTCTGTAGTGCATAAATTTCGAGAAATGTGAGAGAAGAGCCATAAACTTTGTTCGAATCGGAGAAATTCGAGATATGAAAGTTCAGCCATGGACCATTTTCCACCTGAGCTAATGGCTCTTTGTTTTTGCACATTTTGTAGCTTTGAGTAATTAAATTTATGGATGCATAAAATGGCAACCTGTTCGAACTTCGGTCAGATGCCGCCCCTCCTCTCTACACATTCCCCACTTTTTCGGCCATGTCCATAAATGTCCGGCCGCAGTTCCTAGTGTCCATTTGGGCCACATCCACATCCATTCGACGTCCAATGAGCGGCTTATGTGAGCCCGATGCTGCTTTGCTGGCTATTAATTTCGAGTGGTTCGGTTCTCTTTCGGGCCCATGTGTACACATGTTTGGCTTGTAAAAATGTCATGTTAATTTGTGGATTGTGCGACCGAAATGGAGCACCGAGTGAGAGCCAAAGCCGGGCGAAGGCATGCAAATAAATGTCTCGCACAAGCCACCCACTCACGGCCAGATGCACCTGGAGAAAATCATAGTAACTATGTGAAAATAGGCATATATGTATTCTTAAAAATGTTTTAACCCCTTTCAGAGAAGTTAAATACTTTAGTTTATGGTGTTTATATAGTTTACAAATAACCGTAATTTGTATTCTAACATTAAGTTTTTTACTGTGTATTTCGGCCTCACACAGATACTCTCCCACGCACACACCCGCCCGCGCAGCGCAAGGGAGCGAAAGAGACGGCAACCACGGCTTTGGAGACGGGCTTTTTGTAGATTTATGAGTGAATCTGATAAGTGCTGCCAATAAATTTTCGGACAACAATTTACAATGCTCAGTTCATGTTCTTTTCCTTACGATTTCCATGGGGGAATCGCCTGAAATTGGGATTGGCTTGGGTAGTGTATTTTCGGTTATTTTATTGCAATCTGTTGGCCAAAAGTAGGCTGAATGAAGATGCCGGAGTGCCGAGTATCAAAAAATACGTAATAATAATATTACTCAGGCAAAACAAATGCAGACTAAACTGATATGGATTTTATGGGCATGAAAAGTGATATCAAAGGTACTTCAATTACGAAGGAATATTTTGGCCAAAGTATACCCAAAAAGAGTAATTTGCATTTCAATTTATTTTAGCAATTAACTTGATTTTCTGGAGTACTTCTTCTTTAGCTCTCAAATTTAAAAGCCAGCTGAGCCGCATAGATATATTTCAATAAGTTATTTATACTTGCATACTTGTATAATATTCCATGGCTTAACCTCATGTCCACCATTTATTTGTAATCCATCCAATTACTATATTTCTTGAGGACTTATCACAAAGTTGCTGCAGCTCGCCAAATGAACAAGTGCCCATACATTGCGCATACGTACGTATACGTAATGTAATCACAAGCATTGCCACACTCACACTCGCACACCCAGGAGCATCAACAAAAATCCAACAATGGCAACAAAACCACAGAGAAATCAGTGAATTATACAACATTTAAGCAAACACAGAGTGTCAGCGCTCGCTCGTTGGTTCGAGAATGCATAGAAAACCCAGCAGAATTAAGTTAAGGCGCTTCCGACATCCTTTCAGGATTCTCCTCCGGCCCCCTGGATAACACAATGGAGCTAGTGCCACGACGAAGAGCCCAAGTTGGCCAAAAACTTTGCACACTGCCAGCTGAACGGGTTGAGGCCTACACTGATAAAAACAGTGGGCAAATGAGCATATCAAAGATGAATAGGCGAAGTGTTCGAAACTAACTAAAAGAACGATTTATGAGCCTAGGCATCATTTAGGAAATTGCTACCCTCAATTTCGATTTGAAAGTCTTTCTTTTTGGAAAGTAACCTTTTTAATTGTCGTTTTTACTTCATTAAATATCTGAGAATAATAAAAGATTCGGATTGATCTTGATTTTCCTGTCTGTATAGTGACTGAAAGAAACCATCGCAGCAGAAGTGAAATAAAGTTGAATGTAAGCAAACAAGTTGAACCAACAAACGAAGTCTCTAATTGTATTTGTGTGCGTACGTGTGTGTGTGTGGGTGGGCGGGAGCAGAGAGAGGGGGCGTGGCAGTGTGTTTTATGCGGCAAACCGGAACGCACCACTTTGGTGGTACAAAATATGAAGAAGCCAAATCAGCGGGAGAGCTGACGAGGAGACCCGGAGCAAGTCCGAGTCCAACAAGACGTGAAATGCAACTTTTTCGGCACATCGCTCGAGCACAAAAGCCTGGACAAAAACACACTCGCAGGCAGCCAACAAGGAAGCCAACAGAAAGCCGTGCAAATGCACAAAAGCCAAACAAGAATGCCAAACGAAAGGAAGGGAGTCCTGCGCAAGGAGCCTTCGCATTCCGCACATCCTCGCCCTCAAGGACCCTCCATTCGAGGCGGAGTTTTGCGGCACGTTGAGGTGAAGCATTCCGGGATCGCAGCCTAAGCCTCGCCAGCTGCACCCGAATCCGGATGTCCTCCGCCGAGGCACAAAACAGAAGGACCCAAATAAGCCACTGGCAAGGGGACAGGAAACCCAGGATCGTAAGAGGCGCCTTTAAGATACCTTTTAAGGGGTTTCGATTACCAATTTGATGATTTTCTTAAACCAGGAACACAATAAATCATTGTTATAGTTTGTCTTTATGCTAACTAATAATATATCTAACTATAACTACTAACTAATAATATCTTTTCATAATATACTTACAAATGGATCTGATATGTAATACTCCCTAAGAAGGGAATCAATTGTAGATAATCACATGGCTTATCTACGCATGTTACCCAAAAGCGACAGTATACCTTTGCCAGGACAAAGGACGCAGTACAGCAATCCGGAAATATGGCAAAGAAAATGGAACAATCGAAGTAAAAGGGTCGTGTGGAGTGGGAAGCGAGGAACCAGGATCCATTGAATGGAGCTGCGACATGAGTACATTTGTTTATGTGGAGACCGAAAAGATGGAGCAACCACATCCCCAGCTTGCTCCTCCTCCGCCTCCTCCTTCTCCCAGAGGACTCCTCCGGCTGGCAAGCGTTGAAATGGAACAAATGAACTAAGTCGAGAATTGCCAACTGCACACTTGAGTCGCACAACGAAGTAAACCCACAAAAGGAGCAGCCCGAACAAACTTGTAAATTCAAATTTCACATTTGTCTGGAATTCGCAATTACACTTTGGCAACAACAATGAAATATGTCCGCCTGGCACATCGCTACACCTGCCCAAAAATCGCTGGATTTGGCCTGGGGTTCGGGTTGGCCCCAACATTCCCACCTCTAATCCACCTCGCAGCCCCATCTTCACGGCTCATTGTTCGGCCTGGCAAATGGAGCATGGTTGTGGTGGAGCACGCGGGGAGCGGGAAGAGCCCAGTTGCCTCCTAAAGCATATTGTAATAATCCAAATGAAATTAAATGTACCGTAAACATTTCGAATTGCGATTGCTTCAAGGATCTGGCATTCCGCAGCAACAACATGGTACAAGTCCGAGCTGGGACTGAGCGACTATAAGATACCCTCCACTTGTTACGCCGAAATAAAATCTATACTTTTATTAGAGTATATATACGATGGCTATATTTTGAAACTAAGCTAAAGATAGGATAATATCCCTTTGCAGAGCCAAGAATGCTCAGCTACTTCATACCCTGTACAAACACGAACAATGTCAGGTGCAAGCGGTGCTCCCACGGTTGAGCCAATAAAAATGTCGGTAATTGCAGATGCGAAGCATGGCCAGAATCCGGATTGGGAATGGAGCAATAGAATGTGAGGATAGGCTGCGAGAGGGGCTCCACATTAGCTGGCTGGATGTTGAATGCAAGTGGTGCTATTATGTGCGGGTTCTTTAAAAATGTTTTAAGATCCACTCGCCCAATCTCACGGAGTAAGCCAGAAATGTCTCGAAACCAACTTCAAAATGTATAACAAAAATTGATACTATTTTGGGAACTCTTAATGTTTAAAGTTAACTTAGGGCTTTCGATCTAATGATAAATTGGAAATTCCTCAGTAAACTGCCATCAAACTGGCCTGCTGAACAACCCGCCATCATCATCATCATCACTCGCAAACATGGCAAATTACCACCCACCGCCACGTAAATCATCATAACCATATTTCAATCGCTCCACAGCGATCTGAATCCCCCAGCGATTTGTGCAACTATTCAATTGGCCCGACTGGATGGCAAGGAGGCATTAAATTAGCGAAATCAGGCAGGTAAAAATAAGGAAAACGATCGACTTAAGTAAAAGCCGGCCGCCAAATTGCACATTTTACAAATTTACGAACCACTAAGCGGAGCCAGCAGGATCGCCTTTTTGGCGAATTTATTTCTAAAACAACTCTATCGCGATCACCTGGCGACGCAGAGCGGCCCATAAAGCCAACGATTTATTGGCCAAGTCGGCAACAATTTGACAAGCAAATTGCTATAATTTCTGGACCTTGCAAGTGGGGGAATTCCGCAGTCCCCCAAGCCCCCGATCACCGATTCTTCGGCAAGAATGCTGTGTGGACATGAGCAGCGCTCTTTTCGCGCTTTTATCTGCGCAAATTTATGCTGGCGATAAAGCCACAACGACTACTGGACTGGATCCTCTACTCTGGAGAGGAAGAGCCCAGGTCGGAGGAGGAATCACGTGGCCCAAGGCTGGCATCTAATTGCATGGCCATTCGGATGGATCGGCGCTGTCCGCTGGAATTGCCATAATTTCGCTGGCTTTACGAGCTGCCAGAGAATCCCCGAGTCTCCTCCACATTTCCCCAGCGACCACACATACATCAGAACATCAGAATCAGAATTGTCGAGTGCACAAAAGTTTTTGGCGATCACTTGGACTATTAAATCGCAATTAAATGCGTGACGTGTGGTCTCCAGGGTACGTAAATCCCAGGGAAGAAAACGCCGAAATGGCAATCATCATTAAAAATGCAAAAGGCATAAAATTGGCCAGAAAGAAGCCCAGAAATATAAATGATTTCCTTGGGCCTCATCAAAGGCGGCGATAAGGAAGTATTCTCCTTTTCGTTCGAGTCGTAAAATATCCGTCGAAAACTCCGACGACAGCGTCATAAAAATTAAAAGAAAATCACAATCTTGGTTTGTTTCTGTCGCCTTTGTTTGTCGTTTCCTCAAATTTAATATCATACCGTACTGTCCAGCGAAATAAGCCTCTTTGAAAAGTGACCAGGACGGAGTTTCGCACTAATTGTTGCTCAGTGCGTGCATTTGGGAATTACGGCAGTTGGGCTTTTGATGGCACTTAGAAAGCCGTTAATCCTAATTTTATGCATCCAGTCTGTTGGCCTGGCCAAGCCAATTTAATGGCTCACTTCCCATGGCTCATAATAATGTTGATTCCTTGCTGATTCATAAATATGCGTTAGGAGGGGAAAAAGGGCATACAAATGGGTGGGGAGATGGGTTCATTTACAGGTCCCCAAAGCAACAAATTAGGACTGGAACCAGCGGGATGGTCATGGTTTTTTTTTTAAGTTTTCGAAAAAAGCTAAATTTGTCAAAGTCAACTACCATTTTAAATCCACTTACAAGAATTACTTAAATTTCAAAAGCCCGTTTTGGCTTCTGCGGGACATTTTCTAACACTAACTTTTAGAGACGATCTGATTAAGCATCGATAGCAGGCTTATCGGTATATAAGTTAATCGTCATCAAGGAATTTTGGAGCACTTTCCTTCACTGAAGTAGGCGAAATAGTTGTTGAGTTATCGAACGAATGAAAACATTTATAAAAAATGTACGGAGAAACTACGCTAAATAAGAACCACGTAATTAAATTTATCAGAGTAAGTTGTATTCATATTGAGAACAGGAAGAACGTATTAAATGGATATATTTGTTTAGTTGAAAATTAACCACTGCTTGGGCTGCGATGAAGTGGAGATAAACTTCTCGACAGCGGACAATGTCCACATAATCATCTACAGTTTGGCCAAGGATCTGGCCAAGGACCTACCGGCTGTAACGCCCGTGGCCCAGGCCATCCTACTCCTATGCTCCCTTACCTATCCGGATTCAGATAGTCTTCAGACGATTCCGCAGCTGGAAATCGGCAAGGGAAGTGTCTCGATGAGCTTCAAAGTCGATCCCGTGGATAAGGAAAATGAGACGGATCCAGAGTCGGAGAGCGACCTGGATGAGGGGCCCTCCACCTCGAAACAGGCCCTGGAGCGACTGGAGCAGCGTGCGGTGCGCAAGGCCAAGGAGGCGTCCTTAAGGAACCTGCATTCCAAAAGCATCTTTGTGACCGTAGAGCGCAGATTCGATATGTACTTCGCCCTGGACACCGTTTCCTATTATATAAACGGCGGCAAACGCCAAACGTGCCGCCTCCCGGAGTTCCACGCCAAGTTCTTTGTGCGGCCCCAGTACTCGATCAATCTCCTGAGGCAGCTGCACGAGAAGTGCTCCGGAAACTGGCTAAAGGTCATCCAAAGCGACGGCGATGGTGACGCCTTCAAAAAGTTCAAGTAGTTCGAGCTACTCCGATAGTATTCCCATTTATTGAGGACTAACCAACATGTTTATTGCAGAGACCCCGACAGCCCGTTCGAGACCTTTGTCAAGCTCTTTGAAAGTAACCCCATCAAATCAAACGATACGATTGGCAAGTTGGCCAAAACATGCCTGCACGTCAATGAGGCAGTGCGTCTGACGGAGCGCGAATTCATACTGGAGGTCTTCAACCAGGTGCGCCACATATTCGAGTACATCACGGCCCAGGAGTACACCGTGTGGTTTCTGGTCCCTTGCCTGGGTGACAACGACCAGCTGCGTTCCAAGGTGAGCACATCTGATTGCAGTGGGCTCTTAAGTTACTAAGCAATCTATATCCACCAGACCCTCGAAGACTTCGATTTGACCAAAGTGCGAACGTCTATTCGTCCAGCCGGTGACACCACCAACATTTGGTGGGATCATACTGATCACAACATCAAGGACATTCTATTGGTGGCCTTCCAATTGGACCTGGCCACCCATGTCAATCAGTCGGTTCTCGTTATCAGCCATTTGGAAACGGTTTGTACAATAAAAAGTACACTTAGAGCTCAATTCAAAGGATTGTAAACGTATCCACTTAAACAGCTGGCGGAGTTTTCCACTATGCAATATGTGACGGCCTTCTTTATGAACGACTTCTACGCCAAGAAAAACACGGAGCCCGTAAGTAACTAAATAGCTTATAACAACTAAATATTAATATTTAGCATTTGGCATTAGAAATGGATCTGCCACCGCTACTTGGAGCGCATCATTGATGTGGCCTTGTTCCTGGGCGTCATCGTCATCATCGAATACCCAAGTGCATTCACTCTGTTGCAGGAGGGTCGCCACTTGATCAAGTGCTTCCAGAAGGATGATCCCGAATCCTCCAGCACCTCCCAATGGGAAATATTCGAAGATGTGGTCAAGGAGAGCGAGTCCGACCTCGAGTTTCTCAAGGAGGCGGTGGGCAAAGTCCAGCAGAACGTGTAGTCTTCAAGAGAATACACTAGGTTAGTCATATTATTGCAAAAACTTGGCACATACCCAAACCAACTGACTTGCGTGCAATTTCAGCTTCGCCTCGAACAAATTTCATTTATCTGCCGTCTGCGGCTTTCACACGCAAATATTTCCATGCTCATTTTCTAATTACGCCACAGCTCACGGTCCAACTTCACTCCGGCTGCACATCCATTCTTCAGCTCCATTTCAATTAGGGTTTTGCCGGCTGTCAGTTCGAGTGCCACTGGCGGAGCAGCCGAGGGCCCTTGCACCACCATCTGCGCCGACCCACAAACAGCAACTACAATGGCTGTCAGACGAGAAGCACGCGTCATTTGCCGGCGAAATGCATTTGCGCTAACCAAGAGCATTTTTAGCCAAAATCACCCGGTGACCCAGTTGCAAAGCCAAGAGCCCGGAGATACATCCTGATGGAATGCTGACTGACTGGCGGACGGACTTGAGTGATTGGCGGTTACTGGGGCAATTATTTTGGACGCTGATGGGTTCCATCATTCTTTTGCAAACACAATCTTTAGTTATACATTCTATATACATATATTCTACACAAGAGCAAGCGAGGCGAAGATTTTCCATACTATATTATTATTATTAATCTATTACACCATTCACATAATCATATAGAGATGTACGATATATTTTATATCTCAATTGTAAGGTTTATAAATAAAGATATTCCTTCCAATTGTGGGAATAGATTGAGTAATTATTTAAGATCTAGCTGTGGGCTGCATTTCCAGCATATAAATGCAGTTGTTATATTTGTTATCAAATTTCTGGGCGCGTTGCGTGCCACATTTCGCACCTCGTCCACGAGCTCGAGAAGATCGCCCGCCGGCATATCTGCCTAGGGATCGAATATATATCTCCGATCCACCAGATGTGCATGAGTATAGCGATAAAACAGCAAATTAGTTACTACTGAAAGTTATTGGGTGAGATTTCAAGATCATTTATTGGAATACAATCAATGAAAACATGTTACATGTTATTGGAATCGCTTTATGGTCACTTCAGTATCGGACCTTCGGCAAGGTCACCAGGTTTATCCTCCAAATCATGTGATTTGGGCTTATCGTCACTCGAGGACGCAGTTCTCTTTCGCGATGTCTTAACACCTCGCGATGACGCAGCACTCGAATTGAAATGACGAGGGATGTCAGCAATGGCTCCTCCTCGTGGTGAGGTTGCTCCTCGTGGTGGGGTTGCTCCTCGTGGTGAGGTTGCTCCTCGTGGTGAGGTTGCTCCTCGTGGTGAGGTTGCTCCTCGTGGTGAGGTTGCTCCTCGTGGTGAGGTTGCTCCCCGTTTGGTGACCCTCCCATCCGGAAGTTTGGGGCGCTTCTTCTTGTACTTTCTATTTTCGACGTTTAAGTAATCTATGTTGTAGCACCAACCGCAGACCTGGCCCTCGATTACGATTTCATTCTTCCTGCGCTTGGCGAAGTGCACCATGAACTCTCTGGGATCGACAATATCATGGTGCAACAGGGTGCAGAAGCGAGACCTGGACTTTTTCGGCTCTCCGGGATCGTTGGTCGTCATCTGACACGGATCAATATTTTATTCCACTTTTCTCTGACAACTTAAATGGGTTACTTACTGGGCTCTTACGGTTTTCCATTGATGTTCGAAAAGGTAAGACCGTCGGTCGATTACCAGAAATACAAGCCCTAAATTGGCATTGGTAACACTAAAGCACAATGTTCCCCCACTTCAAATATTTCGATATATAAAGAGTGAACTAAAGTGGATCCTTAGCATTTGGCGCAATAAACTTATACAAGAAAACTATATTTAATAATAATAGGTTGCATGTACAACTGTGGCATCTTTTTCTCCTCGTACAGAAAGGAATATGTTTGTTGATATGTCGATTTCTTGGCTGAAGCCCATCGGTGTGGCCAAAGGTTCTGCTTTCAGTGTCATCAACGACTTTTTGACCCAATCCCTAACCCACGACGACCCACTCACTGACCGCTGGCAGCTGCTAAAAGCGCTAGCGAGTATTAAAAACTCGTTTCGACTAAATATTTAAACAGTTTATTATGCCGGAGCCCCGATGCCATAGCATGCCACACATGTGGGCGTGGCACTGCCACCCACCGTGTAAAATGGCGCGTGCATTGTGCCAAAAGGAAATTCAAATTTGAATTAATTATGATGCCACGCCTGGATGCAGGTCCCCATGTCCTCGTTCCCGTGTCCTGGCAGATATTGCAATTTGTTGCTGTTTTTGCCACTGCCGTCGCGGTGGTTCTGCGGGTCCCCTGCTTCCAGTTCCATGTTCCCTTGCACATGGGTGGTGCATTTGTTGCGTTTACCAAATAACAAATAATAGCACTTACCGCCCCTCTGGGCGCGAGTGTGTGTGTTTGTGTGTGTGGGAGCTGTTATTTAATTTTTTGCTTAACAAAATGCAAACAACATAAGCAGCTTGACGGTGGTTTAAGGTCTCTGGCTGCGTGAAGTGAAATGTTTTGGAAAATTTGGCCAGCAAACAAGAGCTTAACCCGCAGTGACTTTTAAAGTATAAATATCGAAATTGAAAGGAATCCAACATTTGGCAGAAACTAGACCGACTTTCACTACTTGTAGGCCAGCTAAGATTTTTTCGAGTTCAGAATGATGTTATAATGTTTTAAAGCCATTACCCGCTTAAATATATTTCGCGATATTGATTCATTTTGCCAGCAATTTGCCACGCATTTGGGCCTTAAAAAAAAAACTCCACTTTCGGCAGAGATACGCTCCACAAAGTCATTAACATTTAACCGATCAAAGCACCGAGGTGGGCGAAACAGGTGAAATCATCAGCCATTGAATGCCCCAACCAGCAATCGGAGCCACAAAAACAGCCAGGAAGAGCAACAATCGATGGAGCCAAAAAACAGAGAAGCGGAATATCAAATTGCAACGCACAAATGGGGGCTTTAATGCCACAGTCGATGGAGCAGGCGCTCTATCAGATACCCTGTAATTACCGAACAGTAGCAAAAAGTGTAAGCATATACCATAGTTTTTTAAAACTTTGATTCAAACTCATTTGGTTTCTGTTTTTCAGCTCTATATACATATCTTTTGAATCTTCAAAAGTAGGGTATGAGATAGTGTTGGTAGAAGCGGCGAAAGCGCGAGTTTGGTGCCTGCATTTGCGTTTAATTACGGAATAATCCAAAGCGATTGCGGAGCAGGAAAATCGATATGGAGTGGTAATGGTGGAGGGGCGGCAGTTTCGGGCGGCTGTGGCCATCCATGTCAGTCCCAATGATCCAGCAGCGGACAGGCCGTTGACGTTGCTAACCCAATTAAACTGTCGCCCGACTGAGCAGATAGCATCCTTGCACGCCACCCCTCCTGGAGTCCACGCCCCGCTCCTCGGCCACCCCCGCTGCACTGGCGCCGACTGGGGACCACATCGACCGAGCAGCAACTTGGGTCTGCCATGAACTGGCACTCTGCCCAAATAAACCGTAGGAGCAAAAGCCACCGCTCCATGGACACCCGCTTCCCCCCTGCTGTTTCCACCCGCTCATTTGCTTGGTGGCGCTTCAATAGCAATTTGGTTGAACTCCTTTTTAATTTCAGCCACACTTCCGTCTCACCGCAGTTGGCTCCTCGAAGCGAAGCCAGACACAGGGATATAGAATATAGAATAGATATGATTGGGCCTAAAATATCAGATAGGTATATTAAATCCAAAAGTTTAACGTTCTTATTCAACTGCAAACTTTAAGTGCAGTATGCATCCACTAGCAACCATTTGAAGATGCTAATCCGCTGATATCCTCTTTCGTTTTCCGTTTCTTTTCACAGCTGCGATTTGAAATTGAATCGAATGTTTTGTTTCGCTTCGGTGCCCGAAAAGTTTCCCTAGCCAATATCCTGAGGACTCCTGCGGCAGGACAATTTTCAGCGTCGTAAACGGGCAAATTTCATTAGCATCAGGCTAGACATCATCTGCCGAACAAAAGACGGCGAAAAGAAATCTCCGGAATGAAACCATTTTGCTCAGTCAGTCTGTCTGGGCGTAATAAAATTTGGCTAAATGTGCGCAGCGTGTCCTGAAAAAAGTCGTCCTGGAAAATCCCTCCCTCTCAATTTGAAGCGCTTTTAATTGTACTGTTTGGGGGGCGTTTGTGCCATATTTGTAATGTGCAAATATGCGAATATTGTTCTTCATATATATGTATATAGATGTACGCAAATGTGTGTATTGCCAACTTTCCCTGTTGACTCTCAACATTTTGTGTTGACTTTTATCAGCGGCCTTGAGCGGGTTCAAGACACTTCCTCCTCAGTTTTCCAGCCGGCTTTTGTTGAACTTCTTCAAAGTTGGGCAAACAAATGCATTTTCCTTCTGCTCATGCAATTATACCAGGAAAATCGAGGAGAATTCCTCCATTTGCAGGCGTGTTTTCCTTGCTAATCGAACGAATTCCCTTTGGCCGGGCTAGTACGGCATTTTTAATTAGTCCGATTTGGGGTTTCACTTTGCAGCTTAATTGATATCGGACGGCTTAAATCGGCTGCATAAGCGAAAACAAACACGGGCTCAATAAATATTGTGATTTAATTAATAATGGTTTCAAAACTTGTCGATTAACTCTATCAAATGCGAAGCCATTTCTTTGTGGCAATGCATTTCCCGACCTCCGCCGAGATAGTCCTGAAAAATAAAACGCAGGTAAATAAATATTTTTGTTGAGCTCTAGCTTTTTCAGTTACCTTTAATAATGCCGGTGCTTTTATGGTTTTTCTCCAGCGACGTGCATAATATAATATTTATTAAGTGTAAATAGGATTGCTCTGAATTATATTGCACATTTGGGAATTTAATTATCAGCTTTTTGCTGGCGTTGAAATTTCATTTGTACTTAATTTGATGAAAAAGTAGAAAAACACAATTGCCAATTATCAAAACAACAATTATGGCCAAATGAGTTAAATAAGTTAAGCGTGAAATGGCAAAAAATTCAATTTAAATAGTTCGCCTTCCGCTTGCCCCTGAAAAAATGTCTTATATTCGCCGCCGCCATTTGTTTGATGCGAGACAAACATCAGGAATTAGAGCCTCCGGCGGAGCACTCGTTTCATCACGGCTCCTGGATGGAAAGCTGTGAGTTGTGGGTGGAAAGAGAGGGGAAGTGGGCGGCAGAGGTGGGTGGGACATGGCGCAGCATGCTGTTTCCTCCAGGCCCAAAGGAGCATCCTTTGTTTGTAATTAATTTCAATATAGCAAGGCATTACAAGAGAAGCTCAGTAAATTTCAAAGTATGCTGCGAAGCCAATAAACTCGGGCGAACAGCTTCCACGGCATAGTGGGTGGTGGTGGGTGGTTCTTGGTGGGTGGTGGGTGGTGCTGGGTGGCTCGAGCACTCGCAAACACATGGTGTGTAAAATAGATTGTGAATATTGCACACGAGACGCGTGAGATGAAAGAAAATGCTGAAATTTAAACGTGATACTATACACGTGGAGAATGGGCAAAGTTCACAGCGTCGGTGGGTGGCATTTTCCGCCCACCACCCATCGCCCACCCAGCGGCGCATTACTTTGCCCATAAAAGTAGTTAAATTATGTTGACTGCTAAACAGCGCCCTCGCATGACTGTGTTAGTGTGCGTACGTGGGCGTGGCACTCCGGGGGCGGCGGCTGGGTGGCTTGTCCTGGTTGGGAGTTCGGTGTGCCAAGGTTGCCGCCACACAGACACAAATACCGATTCGTATTTTTGCGCCAAAGCAGATAAAAGTAACTCGCACTCGCCATTTTAGTTAAAATATTTGCACGTTCGCTGGGATTCCCCACGCCGTCGATGGGCGTCAAAGGGGAGGGGCAACTGTTTGGTTTGCTGTTCATTTTATTGGAATTCTCGCTGGCATATTGGCAGGCGAATTGTTTCGGTGGCCACCGCCGTTTCTCGATCTGCACACAAATCCACCCAACCAGCAGCACCCAATCCACCCAATGCTTATGATTAAACTCGAACAGAAATCGGGTGCTAAGAATCATTAGGAGCTCCAGTAATCGTAATTTTTTTCGATTTCGATTTGATCAAAATCTCTCGATTTCGCTTTTAGGTTCTCTGGTTTTTTTTTAACTTTTTGCAATCGGAATGTTTAGTAAACAGCTGTTAAAGCTGTTTCTAAGCAATAGAGCTGCCACCTTTTTCACAGTTGTAATTCTGATGCTCGCAATTACTTTTTCACTGCACTTTGACCGCTTATGTAATTAAATTAAATAGCATTACTTACGAACAACACCTTTAGCTCTCCTTAAACTTAATTAAATAATTATTTTATATTTTATGTGTATTTTTAACTGCCTGTTTCGTTTTACCAATAGTACGGCAAACCTCGCGATAACTTTTGGCGGCGTATCTATCGACCCCTGCTAAATTGAACATTTTTGTTGCCGATTGGAAAATTTTTTATGATAAATCTGAGGTGGGGTCAGAAATTAATTAAATCTTGTGGTGGTGTGGAATAAACAGCAATAGATCACTAGATAAACTTTTTTTTTATATAAAAGAAGGCATTTACTTTTCACTTCGGCAAAGTTGGCCGTTTTACAAATCGAAAAATTGTTACAAATTCGAAACCGGAGCACCGATTTTGCGATTTACTGGGGCACGCAAAACGGTAAATATACGTTGTAATGTTATCGATAATGTAATGTTATAATGTTTATACGTTACCGGAGTTGTACAACTACTCCAGTCATGTATCAAATCGGCCAGGTAAACCAAATACAGCAACAGGATTACGAACTACCCGAGCCCCCAAACGACTCCATATCAGCGCTGGAGTTTGCGCCGCGATCGAGTTCCTGGAACGCAATCTGCGCCGGAAGTTGGGATAACACTGTGCGCATTTGGGAGGTGCAAGCGGACAGGCTTGTTCCCAAGGTTATGAAGTCGCTGGAGGGCATACCATTTGATCTCACTTGGAACGACTCAGGCAACAAGGTGTACCTGAGCGAGTCCAGCGGCCAGGTGTCCGAGTGGGACTTGGAATCCAACCAGCTGAGGAGGGTGGGACTTCACGCGCGAGCAGCACGCACCTGCCATTGGGTGGGCCCCTATTTGGCCACAACCTCCTGGGACAAGTCCATCAGGGTGGGTATTATAGCTTAAGCTATACTACTATGTACATCCGGATAAAAGTTTCATTCTTCCCCTGCAGTTCTGGGACCCGCGTGCTGCCAAGGAACTCACCAGGATGGAGCTACCAGATCGAAGCTACGCCGCCGATGTGCTGAACGACGTGGCGGTGGTGGCCTGCGGCGATCGCTCCATCCTGGTCTACACCCTGCGGGGCGGACCCGTGGAGCAGGGGCGCATGAAGAGCCCGGGCGAGACCAACACCCAAGTGCGATCGGTGGCGCTCCACCAGGACATAGATCTGACCAGCTGGCTCATTGCCAAGACGAATGGCATGGTGTTCGATCAGAGCATGGTTCACCGCACGGCCTGTATTCCAATCAGATGCCATCGGCGGGAGAATTCGGGCATCCTGGACGTCTATGCAGTGAACGAAGTGAAGGTCAACATGGTGACGCAGCACATTGCCACTGTGGGATCGGATGGAGTGTTCTGCTTCTGGGACAGCCAGATGCGTTCCAAGCTGCTGGAAAGCAAGGTCCATCCTCAGCCAATCACCAAGTGCGCCATCAGCGGCGATGGCAAGCTCTTTGCGTATGCCCTGGGCTACGATTGGTCCAAGGGACACGAGTACTCGGATTGCAGCATAAAGCCCCACATATTCCTGCGCCAGTTTGGAAGGAATGTTGCTGCCTAAGAGCCGAACTAAAAGCTGTATTTTTCATACCCAGATTACAGTTCTACCATTTTGTAATTGCAATTAGGTGAGCGCCTGTCGGCTCAAGTTTGATTGAAATATTGCAGCCAATTTCGCATGCAGCCCAAGTTGGCTTCCTGTCCTCCTGAAGCCGAAGGAGGAGCCGCCTGCTGCTGTTATCCTGCGCTTCCCGCTTGGCGACAATTAACAAACCGTCAACTAATGCTCATAATGAGCTTGCATGCGATTAATTTTCCACTTGAGCTGTTGAATTTCACGCAGCCTCTCGGCCTGCTTGCTCTATGCCCCATCTCGAGTGCACTCCATAAATCATATTCCATTGTCGCTGGCAGTCTCGAATGGATGGATGGATGGAAAGGGAGGGGCACAGGATGGGTCTTATCTGGTCGGGGAATTAGGAGGTGGCAATCGCCGCCATCTCCAAGAGCCGCACTTAATGCCGCTTCCCTGCTCGCCAGCTCTGCATATCAGAGACTCACGTCAGATGTCACTAATCTAAATTTATGCAAATTGCCAACTGTCTGAGTTGGCTCACATGCGATTTCCTCCACCGCCACCGGCGGATTCCAGATGCAGATCCGGAGCGGAGACCTAGAGAGCTTCAACCGAAGACTGGGAACTGAAAGCGACTTTGCAACAGTTGTAAAAATGCAGCTAAATTCAAATTTGACATGCAGCAGAGTCCAGAGACTTGCAGCCAAAGTTGGCGGTGGAGGTGGTGGTGGATATCCGCGGACTCTTTTCCTCCGCGCTCATTTGGGATGCAGAGCAGCTACCAGTTACCATTTCAGTTACCAGTTACCAGTTGAATCAGCATCAGTTCGCCTGGCAAGCTCTTATTAAATTAAAACGAAGGCGTTTAAGTGCCGCCCCGAGCCAGCATACCACCATGCCGCATGCCACCATGCCACCATGCCACCATGCCCCATGCTCCATGCCAAGATGCAGAGACTCAATCTGATATGCAAAACATTTTTGAAATAACTCAGCCGTAAACAGTTTCAGCTGGAGTTTCAGTCGACGGTGGCTCCATGTCCCAGCCAAGCTCAACTCAGAACTTCTCTCAAGCTTGGCCAAATTAATTGAAAAAGTTACACGCATCGCTAGCTCCTCTTATCCACCACGGCTCCTTGTCCCTGCTCCTCCAGCTGAGCAGCTCGCCAAAGGAGTCGGAGGCATTCCAGCTGGCCAAGGGATTCGCACTTGATTAGTCGCCCGGTTGGGATTGCAATAGCAATTTATGCATAGAGCAGGGCTCGATTTCCTTTTCACTCGAAATATATCTCGTAACTCAGCATATATAAGATAAACTAGCTTTAAATTGTAGATATAAACAGATCTAAGCTATATTTATTACTACTATTTTCATATGCATAAACACATTTTATAGCTATATCAAGTCATACCTATTTCAGATGCGTTGCTTAGAGATTTGGTTTATGGGAACCACCCAGCTCAGTCTCCGCCAGTTGGAGCAGCCTTCTCAGAGCTCCAATCTCCCGGCTTGTAGATGGCTTTGTGCGCTTTGCCTTTCGGTTTCATTATCGCGAGAGCAGCACGCGATGCCAGATTCGTTGGCCCAACTGTAGAGAAACAGAAACAGAAACAGGGCCAAAACGAAAGTCGCTTTACAAGTCGGCGCGTTTGTAATCGCTTGCAGCTCCATGTGCCCCCTCTGGTCCCATCCCGGCCAGCTGCCACTTATGTACGTGCCCATATGCAAAGCGACAAAGTGTGAAATTTCAGCGAGGAGGAGCGTTGCCCCCGCATCGGCAATCGGAGGAGATGGCTGAAGGATGGGGATCTGGAATCACACGCGTGTGACTGCAGGGCAGGATTCCAGTTGACCATCTGGCCATGTTTGCATAAGCCTCCAAATGCTCACGCACCAAGTTCGCTTTTCGGGCTAATTAATGATGCTCGGGGGATTACCAGCTTAAAGGTTAGACTGGCTTTGCATGGCAATGTATCCGAGGTAAGTTATTTCCCATATCTTTAATGTTTCCAATTTGATGTCTTTGTGGCACTCGAAGAGCAGCGATAAATTCATTTCGAGCGTATCGCTGGCTGCACAAAGGGCCTTCCTCTGTTGGCCAACATTTGTCAGCGGCTTGCGCCCTTATTTTATTTGCACTTGTCTTCAACTATTCCCCCTTTACAGAACCACCCCCGTCCCCCCTCAAGATGTAACAATTTCAACCTATAATTTATTCAGCTAAATCCTTTGCCGCCACGAGCCAAGCAAAGCGGAGCGAAGCAGTGAAAATAAATTAAATGGAAATCATTTGTCTTGCTCAACAAAATATCACGCAAATGGGCAAAAAAGGAGACCGGGCGAGTCCTGGGAATAGGTGGGGGGCACTGCTTGCCCCACCAACAAGTGGCAGCTCCCAAGGAAATTTGCATAAAGAAATAATATTCATTGTGCGACGGAGGGGACAGCGCAAAAAGGATTTGAACATGTCAAAATTGTCCTTGACGGACGCGAAAGTGGATAGGATGATTTCGTACAGCTCCCACTGCGTTTTGGCCACGTTAAAGAATCGTATTTTTGGCCAAATCCATTGCTCTGCTTTAAGACGCCCGCAAGTGAGCAACCACCTTGTTGGTTTTCTTTCGCGCTGCCGTTTGGTCAGCTGCTAAACCTCAGGGCTTATCACAACTTAACTATGTATCTGCTACGTTTCGGGGCAATTTCCGTGCGCCACGCCCACTTAGCCAACCACGCCCTCGAACTTCGAAACTATCTGAAAATCTCAGCCGGGCCAGAAAGGGGCGATTAACAAGATTAAAAGCGCCATTAAATGCTTTGATTCGGTACAGGCTAAGACCACGCAACCGCAGATACGCAAATGCGGAGAGGATGTGTGGATATGCTGATGTGCAGATACAAAGATACTTGGGCCTGGGCGGTGGAGTTTCAAAAGGCGCACCCAATAATTTATACCCATACCAGTGCCCGAACCCGCCCCCAGAAATCTTTTCTTGCTTAAGGGAACACATGTTTGCGGCTGGAGCCCCAGCTGCTGGCCAAATGTAGCTCGGCATCCCTCGGATACAGCTACAGATACAGAACCTCGCCTGGAATGCCATCTGCTCCTTGGTCAGGACGTAAATTACGCAAAATTTGCTGTTAAGTAGTTTAGCGCCAGCGGCAGATACATCCCCAAATCCCGCAAACCCTCGGCCGGATTGATTTAGGTGCTGGTTAAGCTCAACACTTGATCCCGACTCGAATTGGAATTAAATTATATATTTGGCCAGAACCTTTCGGGTTCTGGAGAGGATTAACGAAGAGTTGGCCAGCACATACAAATTGGGGTAACGGAGATGTAGCACTTTTAATCGGAGTGTAATGGTAACAATGCAAATAGCGATGCGTAGCCATTTTAATTGTTAACACATTATTGTTGGCCAACAAATAGGATTTGCCGTTTGTAATTTTAATATGCTTATGTGTTCAGTAATTCGCAAATGCGATGTGTGATAAGTTCGGAGGTGAACAATATTTAGAAACGAAATGAAACCCAATTTTAAATGCAAACATAACGAGATTTAGTTTTAGTTGGCGCGGACAGTGCGTTTCGAAAGTGTAATAACATGAGATAGTAATACCCAAAAAAAAAAAAAAAAAAAAAATAAAATAACAATTAGGCAGTGAATTTGGGAAGACATCCTTGCAACTTTACCATTTTTCAGGACTTTCACTTTGTAATTTATCTATAGTAACCGACTTAAAGCTTAGTCTTTCGCTGCATCTAAAACATACAATGTTTAAGTGAAATTTATTGGCTTTTTGCAGCCGTTAGCCGGAATTTAGTAATAAATGAAATTCAACAATAGAGCGCGCAGGCCAAATTGCATTACATTACGGCAAAGGGCAGTGGCAACGTGGCAAGTGGCATAAGTGAGCAAAAATAATTTAATGGCGAATTGCAGTGGACGCGGGCTGCGCGGGGGTGGCAACTAATTTAAATTGAAATTAAAATTGATTGTTTTTTAAACGCGTCACGTAGGCCATTCTGTGTTCGCGGGGGGTGCAGTGGGTAAATGGGTAAAGTGGGTGGCTGGGCGGCGGTTAAGTGCGTGTCAGTGCGAAACGGAAGGTGCCCCATTCGGCTGCCACGTCATTTGCAACAATGCCGGGCAAACAAACAATGGCGCTGCGAAAGTGCGGAACGCTCAGAATGTTCAACAAGCAAACAAATTCGTTAACAAATGTTCGAAATTGCAGCGGCAACGGCAGCAACAAAGCCGGCAACAATGTTTAAAACAAAGCCAAAACAAAAATTGAAATTGGCCAGCTATGGAAAAGCGTTCAACGGGCCAAATAATGAAACAATGCCCGAACAGAAGCGACTATCGGCATGCCCTTCTGTTTTCTGCGTGTCACATGTATAATTCAGTTCATATTATTTCCTGAACGAAAATACACTCGAAAAAATTGGGATCGACGTATTCATATATGAGTAAGTTAAAACCTGCGAGGAAATTTTTGTATGGACATACTGTGGACAGAAAAGCATTAAACTAAAATTTTACATATCCAATGGTTTTAAACATTTATCAATATTTGTAAATAATTAAAATATATAAAAATATGCAGTAGTAGCCTTGCATTGTACGTTTAAATATCGTTGGTCAGCGCGAGTGCATTTTCCAGCGGCGGAAAATTCAGGCGGCTGAACTAAGCCCACTTTCGCATTTTCCCAGCACGTGCCGTCGCGCCGTCTCTTTCCCTGCCGCCTATAGCGCTCTCTTTCGCACTGCCCACATTTGGCATCCACTCAATTATATTGCGTGCCTGTTGACGCTGTTGTTTGTTGTTGCGGGTGGGTGGTTGGGTGGGTGTGGCGTTGGGCCTCTCGAAATGTATTTTTGGGAAATTGTTGCTAATTTTTTGCGCATAGCCAAATTGAATTTTGCAGCTGCTCCACGTTGCACGGCTTCTGCGATAGCCGCACGTGCAGTTGACCAGGCGGTGCCCACAACACACCAGGCAGCACCCAAAAGGAAAACCCCCGCCACTGGAAAACCCCACCCGCCACATGGCCACCACGTATAATTGCCGCCATCATCGCGGGCTCTTATATGGCTTGGCCCTCTTGGCCCGCTTTTCTTGTATATTATTTCTCTTTATTTTGGCCCGGCCACTCGTCCACTCGGATGTTCGGATGCTGTCCAATTAGCCGCCTTGATGTTGGCTTTTTATTTCTGTGTTTAGCGGCTAATTTGGGTAAACGTTGTCAGTGCAGCAAGCACTCGTTTTATTATATTCCTGGCTAATTGCCGCACCGGAGCAGCGAAACGTGCCGCTGTGGAACACAACAAAGCCATCAAAGACTCATCGATTCGACGCGGCAGTGAGACCTCGGTAAGTGGAACACGAGTGTGAGACGTTAAGTCAATAAATTTGAAAAGCTTGGCTTTTGTACCAACATGAAATGAAATAAATAGATAAATAGATTCGTTTTGGGAGTGAAAATATCATTCGAATTTTTAATTGATCTTAGAAGCTTCACTGTACCGGCCCCTCGCCCTTCCCACCAACCGATCAATCAGTTGATGCTTAACTTCGAAAAAAGCTTTTTAAAGTCGAAACTTTTCTCGAGAGCGGTGCCAATGAGAAAAGTTCGTCTGCTGTATAGTTTTTCAGCTTTGCCCTTTTTGCAGCTGTAAGTTCCGTGCCATCAATAGTTTTTTAATAATTAAAACTGCGCCAAAGCAATTAATTTTAAATTTTAAAAAGGTTACCCACACGCACAAGCACACCAAGTGACTCCGCTACTGGCCGGCAGGGGGCGCTGCTGCGGCGAGGCCGACTGCGGTTAGAAAATATGAGACATGGAGGAGAATGTCTGGCAAATGTCATCTGAAAAATTTAAAAGCTCCGCAGACCCCGCAGCGAAAAGGGTGGGGGAGGGGCGTGCATTTGGGGCTAGCGCTAGGTGGGCATGGTTGTGGGTTGTGGGCGGTCGCGCAATGGGGCGTATGCTCGATGTTGGCAAAGGCGAAACTTAATTAATTTGAGTAACTTGGCAGTCGTCCGATCTGGATGCCCCCACCTCCGGCTGCACCACCACCTCCAGCCCATCCAACCCCATCCATCCATCCATCCATTTCCGCCCAGCCGTGGGCGTCTTTGTGGAACTTTGGGTGTGGCATGAATTCTTAATAACTGCTGCCAAGGGGGCGACCACCCGGTGCCGGGGGGGCGTGGCTGTCGCAGAAATACAAAAAAGTACAGGAGAGCTGACGGAAAACACTGCACCGCCCCTCATTTTAATAAAAGGGTTTCAAAGTAAGAAATTACGGAAACTGACTATGTCAACATAATTAACTCTGAAGTGAGAAAAGGGGAATAGGTCGGCGGCAAAAACTGGCCAAAAAGAGTCCGCCCGGCACATATGGATTCAGCTTGCTTAGCTGGTTGCCAAAAAGCGCGGCTGCAAAAAAGATGATGGCCACCACACCATCCCCGCGCCCCGCCAAATCTGGCAAATGGCGTCGAGTGTTTCCCATAATTAATTTTAATGTGTTTTTTAGCGCCTTTCCAGTCGGGCCGGGCTCAGCCGAGCTTTGGAGCCCATTTGGCGCATTCTTCTAATTGCCCCACTGTGGCAGAAACAGAATCTGCAATCAGCGCTGCATCACTTACAGCACTTTTTGCAAATTCCACTTGCCACTTTTTGGCATTTCGTGTGGCAGAGGTGACTGCATTCATTGGGTATTCATACTCTTAAGTGGACTGTTCAGTAGTCCAAGGATAACCTTTTCAGTTCAGTTCAGCTTGGATATTATTGTTTTTAAAATACATTACCCATGATTGTCCAAGGCAAGCACCTTTCTAAAAAATTCTTGAAATTCGAACATTCTACATGAATCGCAGCTGAGAAGAGCTCTTAATTTGAAACTTGTGGCCGCCGGTGGGCCACATGTGTCTGGCTTCCTGACCAAGTCTTCCAGTGGTCTGGACCTCTCAATCTGCAGCTAATGTGCAGCACAACAAATGGAGCTGCTGACAGCTCACTTGGTCAGGAGAAACCCAGTTGAGTTGGGGCCAAGAAGCATTTTTGGGGGGTGCCTGCAATCAACGATGACTTTTAAATTGTTCCATTGAGGTGAAAAGGTAAGAAAGTGCGAAATAAATGAACTCAGAGGTAAATTACACATTTTGGGTGACTTTAAGATACTTTAGATACTAAGAACTATAACAATTGCTTACTCGAATTGTTATAAATTCAATTCTGAAAGTTAAATATGAGCAAATCATCACAGTAAATATTATGCCGCTGAAAGGAATACCAATTTAATGGCAAATCTAGCCATCTTCTTTTGTGGATATCCCTAAGCTCCATTTTCGTGGCCAATCTCGTCGTCGTGGACACATTGTGTCCTGTCACCAAAATGGCGTTAAACTCTGCCCAATGCAGAGAGTAGCTCACTGGCCATCCTCAATATGGCTCGCTGACATGTCCAGCACGTTGGCCACTTCGTCCCCCTTTCGGTGCAGAAAATGCTCATAAAATGTCGCCGGAAAACGGACCCTAAGCCCCTTGTCAGCTCGCAAGGGAAAGTGCGGAGCGGTGGGGAGCACGGGCGGAAGCGGAAAAGTCCTTCTGACCTCGGGCCATGTGGATGGAGCTCGATGTGAAGCAATTTACGGGCTGCGCCGGGTGCGTTGGAAAGTTAATGCCCTGTCGCAGATTAAAACCAAAACATGTGAGCGGAACCACGAGCTCAGGTGAAAGAGTAGATTTTCCGGGTTCGGAAAAGCGCTGCGTTGCTGTGTCATATTAGCACAACAGATTTTCCAGAATTTGCCCCATCCTCGGGCGCATCTAGCAGGAAAAAGCCGGCATTTCGTAATAGTTTTGCTCAATTGAAAACTTTATCCTTTGCCATCCGCTGGCAAAACGGATATGTATATATGTACATACATACGTATATAGAGAAAAACACAATTAATTATTTAGACCTGCGGCATTTTCAATTACCCCGGCTGTTTACAAATAGAACTCTAGCGGAGGGCCAATATTCAAACAGAAACAAACGAAATCGATTCCATCGCCAGGCAGCCTGCCGTTTTTTCAATTAAATTCAGCATTTCATTTGCCGCTCATCAGACAGCTCCACTAGCATCTTCTATTAGCTCTCCTCCAGCTCCAGTTTTCCCCCAACCCGGAAACGGTTATTGAAATTGTTTCGAACACTTTGCGCCTTCAGTTTGGGAAGAGCAAAGCGGCGGGTGGCTGGGTCATTCGATTCTATTGCTGAGGGCGAGAGCCTGCTTGCTGTTTTCCTGTTTTTTATGTTTCATTGGCGTCTCAACTTTGTCACGTGTCAATATTCGGAGATGGGTATGCCGAAGGACTCGGAAAAACACCGGGGGGGAGTGGGAAAGTTGGAAAGGGGAAAGTGGAAAGTGGAAAGCGGCACCGCCAGCAGCTCATTTAAATTTTAATTTGTACGGCTGTGGAGTCTAGCTCAGTGGAGCCACCGCCCCTCCGTCTGTGTCCCCATATCTGTTTTTCGGCAGGACTAAGTTTTCGCCATTGACAGTTGCTTTGCGGAAAACTTTCTGCGGAATTCCCATTATGTTTGAAAAGCTTTTCCGGTTGACTTTTCGGCCGAGGTCATGAATTCGTTTCGGTTCAGCTTTGATTGAATAACTGAATGATCTTCTTCACTGCAGCGGGTTTCAAATGAAGAAAGTTTATCATAATGAATTTTTCGAACTTAACAAAGGATTCTATTAAGTTATGAGCTTATTTCCACTACTTTTTATTCCTAGTTACTGCCAGCGAAATAGCTCAAATATATTGAATATTTTTCCGCACTTTGAATGGAAAACCACCACAACCGAGGGCAGAGATTTCATTTGGGATAACCGACCAAGTCCTTTCACATTTATTGCGCGGCGAACATTCCTCGCTTTCATTGTGCAGAGCGTAGCAAGCTGAAAAATAAAACATCTTTAATCGATTTATGAATTGTTGAACATGTCCAGCGCCCCATTTATTGGCGAATTGATGCATTGACTGCACTGAGTGATGCCCGGCACGGCAAACAATGAACCAATTTCATTTAAAGCGCATAAATTCAAATAAATGAATAACAACCGAACAGAAGTGGTGGCCAGCATGGAGGGGGCGATGAACGGAGGCGAGTTCCGAGATTGCGGAGACAAAGATTTAATAAAATGACACAAAAACACGCCGGGCAAACATAAAAATCAATAAACAATAAAGTTGATTTATGCGTCAAAGTGTCAATTGGCAGTAGCACAGTGGCCCACTGCCTTCCCCTCTAGATGCCCGATTTTCTCCCAATTTCCACCCCCTTCACTCGCCACCCCGCTTCCGAATGATGGCGGCGGGCATCCGTGGCGTATGCGTAATTTCATTTGACAGTGCAACCGGTCGACAGTGAAGCCTGCGAGTCGTCGGCTCCGGCTGAAACGCATTTAAGTGCTTCATTCGATATTCCAGCGATGCAGCCACGCCCTCTGGCCCCACTCGCCCCTCCGCCCACCTAGTATTTGCCATTTTATTTCGAAATATTTTCCACCATTCAATGAATGATTGAGAAATATGCTTTTGATTTTATTCGCGCTGACCGGCAACAGTTGCAGATCATGTTGCACTTATTGTTGCAGTTGCAGATTTGACATCCGCGAGGGTGAGTCGCGTAGAGAGACGGGGGAGTTGGGGGCACGCGGAGGAGGAGCGGACTCCACGATTCATCTGTCAACCAAATCAATTTTGTGGCTTCAGCCATTTATCTTTGTTAGCGCTCAATTGACGCAGCCGCTGCCACAGATACAGATACAAATGCGGATGCAGATACAGATACAGATACTGGTTCTCATTCCGAATCTGGATCGGTTAGCTACTGCCATTTGGGTCGGCGCGACTAATTGAAGCTGCCAAGCGGCTGGCTGATTGGAAATTAATTGGGTTGTGCAGCTTTTGTTATATTTTGGCCCAGAATACGATATAACTTATTGATGCGAAGTTATGGAAATGAGTTGGACAAGTATCGGGTTCAATTTAGTGTGAATGGCCACATGGATATAATCCGCTGGTGAAAGCCAATCACTACTGTCGGCATATGTACTCGCGATATTCGGCGGTATGACACTTTCCAATAGGGGAAATCCATGTGCACATTTGCATACTGGCTACAAATATTCTACACATACAAGTTGACCCATTTTAGCAAATCCAAATGGAACTAAGGTTCGGTGTCACCACAACCGACAATCGCACATGCAAGTGAGCACATCCTCATCCTCCGGGGGAATCTTCTTCTGGGCTCAGACCCACTCAGCCGTGCTGAAGAGCTCCTTTCTCTTTCCCAGTTGGTCCATTGTCCACGTAATCAGCTCAAGAGCGATTATCTTGTGCGGCACCATCAGCATCTCCAGCTGGGCGGATAACCCACTCCTCGGAGATCGGAACTCAGTCTGTTTGCCAATAGAGAGGCCGCCGTAGCCGGCTGAAAACTGCAATTCATCAACTCAAATCAGAGGAGGCAGCAGTGGCCGCTGATCCACACGTCCAAGTCTCTTGGCGGCAGTTTGCCCACCCACAGTGGCCACAAGTCAACGAGGTGATTTGCATGCAGCCATGGGTTTCGGTTTGGTTTTGGTTTTGCTCTTGCTCTTGCTTTTGGCCAGGCTCTCAATGGGGAGCCGGATTAGACGCGACACTGATTGGGCCCGTGACCAGAGTTGTCGGCGTGACGAGTGCAACAGTTTGGGTTGTCCAATGTCACTGGCTTAAATCTTATGGAGGATCAGGTGTCCACGAAGAAGCCAGTCTTTACAACTTATCTATATCTCTTAGTTTACAATAATTTGCATCCAATTCCTCTGCATAAACTATGTCCAATTGAAGTATCTTTTGGATGCGAGTGCTGCAGCTGATTTCTGAAACTTCTTAAACTAGAAAGTCTCGTAAGTAAACTCGGTCAGGAGGCGCGGGGAGCACTTTACTCCAGTTCTCCCCCATCCCGATGGCAATCCCCATCCATTCCCAGCCCGTTTCCATTTCGGGACCCATCCGCATGCGTTACGCAAATTGAATTCGTTGGCTGAAAATTTATGCAACGTCGCGTCGGCCAAGAGAAGAGCAACAAGAACAATCGGGGGATATATGTTTGGGGGGCATTGGGGGCATATCGGGGACCTTCGGTGCCTGCTGGTGTGTGTATTTGGACAATGTACTTGGACGCAGTCCGATATCGACAGAGTTGCAGCAGCAACAACGCAGCAGCAGCAACTGCGGCTGCAACTGCATGTAAAACTGGCAACTGGAAAATGGCAACTGGAAGCTTCGGCCGGCGAGCGACTGAGAAATTTATGCTTTGTTTTGCCTTGGCGATACATGGAACATCAATTCTCGTTAACTTTTCATGCACGACTGGGCGATGGAACATGAAATGGATATGGATATGGACTCTCGACTCCCGATTTTCGATTCTCGATTCTTTGCGGAACCACTCGACCCAGCCGAGAAGAAATGCGCAGAACAATCAAACAGAATCCAACGCCATGAGTGGATATTTAAATTAATAGAATCGAAGTCTGAATGGAATATTGAATTGAATACAAATATATGCAGGTGTATATGTACATACATATATATCAAATATATCCAACAAAATATAATTCGATTCTTACCTCCATCATCTAATCTGCTTAGCACAATTGATTTATGGTTTCCTGAAATCTTTAATTAAGCTATGAACAGAGAACAATAGAAATGATTTACATATCTGCAGCTGGGCGAAAAAAGTGCAAAACATGCATCAATTTGCGTTGCATGTTTTGCCGAGCACTTAATTAAACTCATTTCTAGATTTCACAGCAGCTGTGTTCGTTTAACCACAACACATTTATTCGATTGTGCGAATTTATCAATTGTTCCTCCTGGATTTGGCCCAGACCTTCCGCCCAATTGAGCATCAAACACGACCGACTTGCCGGGAACATAAACCGCAAATTCGTTTTATTAACTCACCCACGTATTTTTTTGTTTCGCCATGCATGAGGCGGCCAACTTGGCTGCGTGGGTGTAACCGAGTGGGTGGCTCTGGGCCACCCACCTAACATGGGCGGGCATGCAAAGCAGGCTGACCTTCGTGACAAAGAGCACGGCGACAAGTCACAACAATTGCCTGGGCCATTCAATAAAAATGCAAATTAACTTATCAATTACAACGCCCAAACAACAATAAACTGCACGGCCATTCCAGGAGTGGCCCTCTACTAGCCACGTGCTCCAAGGACCTCTGGCTATATCCAAAAAAAAAAAAGAAAAGAGGGAATTTCGCCGAGTCTGGTCCAATCTTGTGGCCACTTCTCCGGCCGGAGTTCCTTTGCTCTCGAAACGGTTTTCTTATGCAAATTGCCAGCGCTAAAATATTCCGGGCTCATAATTTTTATTTCCGTTATTCGAGTTTCAAGATTGTACTACATACTTGTTGGCGCATCCCCCACAGCTTTTCCTCTTCGAGAGCTTTTCCTGCGCCTTTTGGGAAATTTGCCTTGCTAATATGGCCGAAAAGCGGCGCAGTGTCTGCCAGGTTGTCTGCTGACTGCTCTCTTCCTTTTTCCCGGCCAATTCCGGGCGCAATCTTGCCCCTCCTCCGAGCGGCGGAATTGGGTGCACAGTGTGGGTGGGTCCGAAGATATCGTGGACATAAATGACATAAGTTACGACCGACAGATCAGATAACATCTTAATTTAGGGAGTGGGCGAGAGCAGAGTTCACTGTAGCTGGGGGCCGCTTTCAAGTTAAGTGATTGTAATGGCCCACACAAGGCAGGGAAAACTGTAAACAGGATCGAAGGGCTTCCTCCTCCGCAAGAGAGGCGTTTTCCAAGCAGATGGAAAACTTTAAAAGACTAGGGTAAGAAAGTACAATTGTTTCAGGAACTTCAAACTTGATAAACAGATATATAACAATATGGCTGTATAACAATTTGAAACTAGCTAGAATTATAAGATAAATTATGTTATTTTCATTATTTTTTCGATAACCAAAACCTTTTTTAAGTGCAATCCCAACACCTCAGCGCAATCGGCCCAAAAGGAATGTTGCTGCTGGCCTGGTCGAGATTTGCTCGTCACTTCTCCAGCCTCCCACAGAATTTTCACACAGTAGACCGCTCCTGGCATCACCTCGTCCTCCGCTAGTTTCCCAGCGCCCTGTAATTTTCCGGCCAGGTCCAGAATTGAAGCATCACAAAATCAGAGGTGAAAAATGCAGGCCGGCACGGAAGTGGTCAGCAGGCGGAGCCCCAATGATTCTGATGAGTGGCTTGGGCCTCGGCATGGGCTTTGGGTATTGGGATGGGGCTTGGCCTGGTCATGCAAGGCGCATTTTCGCACTCACACCGCTCTCCGTTGCTTTTCCAGCAAGTCAGACAAATTATGGCCACGATTTGACTTGGGCTCTTCGAGGAAAAGCAGCTCCTACTGCTGGTCAGGCGATAAGCATTTGCGTGATTAATGAAATGTGAGTCCCCCAGCCGGGTTCGGACCGTTCCCTCTATCCAAACGCAAAAGAGTTGCGAAAGGCCTTTCCATAAATAAACAATTAGGTCTCGCCACCCGCAACCGACTTTCCATTCTGCAACTTCAACTCCGACAATCCTGACTTACTGGCTCACAATGGGCGGGCTTTCCCGCTTTTCCGGCCTTCCTGCCACCCTGCTGCCTGTTTCCCCATCTAATTGACTCGCACTCGCCCAATTAGAACTCGTAAGCGGGCACGCTTTGCCCATTTGAATTTATATTGGAAATTAATTTAATTAATAGAGCGACTGGAACGGGAAATAAAGGGGGTATGGGTGGGTGTGGAGTCACCTACCAGGTGTTGTATCCATTTCCCAGTTTCCCTGGGCTATCGCAGCGGGAAGTGTCAAACAGTCAACTCAATAACTGTTTATTTTGGCTGGCACATTGCCAATTTTGGCCTGCCTGAGTCAGTTGGTAATCGTTTCTCCTTATTTTTTGGCCAACTAGAGCACTCGTATATTGTGGCTGGTAGATTGGCAACTCTTTTCTGCTGGGCCATGCATTTGCATTTTCTATCTCAATTGGCGGTTTGCATTTCATTAGCCCGAGCAGTTTCGTTAAGCTTGCCAATTTATGGCAATAAAGGTGTTAAGAGCTCGGTTAGATCTATTCGAATAGTATTTCAATGGTTTTGGTTTGGCACCACCCATGGGACCCATTAATTCAGCCACTAATAAACATTTTCCTGGGCAGGAAACGGATTCTACATGCAAGCAACTGGCAAAAATATCGACAAATATTAACAAATATATTAATCTGTTAGTTTACATATGTATCATAGATCACTTTAATTGCCTCGCAAAGTCGCGGTATAAATCAGACCATTTTAAAAGCATTTTCCGCCCCTTCACTCTACATGACTGCCTTCTGGACTCCTCGCAAGATCACTGCCTGCCCACCTGATGTCGAAGTGATCGATGTCCCTGGACAGCCGTTGCCATCCATAACGAGGCAAACTCCCAGGCCAAAGACGCCTCCGCGCTGCCAATCCGACTTTCCGCTTTCCATCCGCCCATTTGCTACCGTTTAGCCAGATTGATTTCGGGCCAGAAGCCGCACGACTCCGCCGATCATTCCTCCCACTTTTCGCAGGGGGCGGAGGGCCGTCACGCCCACCGGTGCAGTTTTCCCATCGCCCAATCGCCAATGCCGGGCCCATCAATCAACTTCGAGTGCTCGCAGTGAGCGGGAGGCACTCCACTTGCTCCTACCTGCCTCCGAATCGCTGCATCTC
This sequence comes from Drosophila mauritiana, assembly GCF_004382145.1. Lineage (NCBI taxonomy): Eukaryota > Metazoa > Arthropoda > Insecta > Diptera > Drosophilidae > Drosophila > Drosophila mauritiana. The sequence goes on along the minus strand of NC_046668.1, from coordinate 21,564,834 downwards.
CGAATCCGCGAGGAGGACGCGGCAAGAGGCTGCGCCTGGGAGCGCTTTTGGTTGTAAAAATCGTTTCGGCATCATTTTTCATATCCGCAACCGAAACAAAACCGCCAAAAAAAGAACCAAAACCACCAGAAAACAATATCCAGTCGGCGGCTGGGAAATCGAGTAGCATCCTAACTGCAGGAGCTTCATGCGGAGATGGAAAAACAGTGGTACGCACCCAAAATACCCTAAGCTAGCCCAATCTCTATTACAAGTATGGAAAGTCATACAAATGTACGAAAGTAGCTCTAAATCTCACTCTAATTTAATTATAAACAATTTAGGGTGATCCATAGTCAAATTAAACAACAGACTGAAAGCATTTGAATAGGAATACCCTCTGTTAGGGTATGAGAAGGTGGATAGATGGGTTAAGTTTCGGTGGCTAGGGGTGCGTATACGTGATCGCTGCATTTCTTTGGACGTTCCGCGGCGCTTTGTTTGCGCTGCCATCGACACCCCCGTCCCGCCCCTCCTGCCCTTCTTTTTAAGCCTTGTTTGCTCTTGGCAGTGGCAAGCGAAAGAGACGGCTGCAGCGAGACAGAAAGAGACAGCACGAGGGAGACGGTTTCGATGTAGCGCGAATTTGTTGCAATTTCTCATTGTCAGCGAACGCGTTCGCCGGTAAATTTTGATTAAACGCTCCGCGGGAATTCACTTTGGCTTGCACTTTTTGCTTTTGTTTTTATTTTTTATTTTTCCTGCCGATAGGAGGTGGCATCTCCCATCCACAATCCCAAATCCCAGTTGGTGGCCAACTCTTTCATTTGAATTTGATAAATGGCGCTCGTTGCAAAGCGATATGTTATGCAATTTAGGGATTTCCTTTTGGCTTCAAAAATATTGAAGCGATAGCTAAATGTTTGTACAACTCGGAAATAAATGAACTGGCCGACAAAGAGAGAGTGAGGTGACGAGACTTTAATCAGGCTTTCGGAATTCAATTTGCCGAGCATTGAGAAAAGGTGAGCTATCTCAGTGGATTCATAAGAATAAAATACATTGCGCCAATAACTTCCCACTTTGGTAACTTATCTCGAACCTGTGTGCGCAAGATTAAATCGATTTCGATCCACCACAATACCCCATAATAAACGTGCTTAAAAGGGAGCAGGTATAATATGGAAACTACAAATTACTGTGCCCGAACTGGAGGTGAGACAACAAACAAGGCCATATTGATCCCCGGCTGACAAGCGGTAATAATAATTTCGTGCCAATTAATCAGCGTTAAATCAGAGCGTCAACATCCCCACCTGCTGCACAATCTCCTCGTGATTTCGCTTAAAGATTTCCTGTTTTTTACAAACATGCCGCCAAAGATAATCGAATAATTGGCATTCGCATTCTACGTAGGCACAGTCGATTGCGAGTAAGGTCACACTGATAGAAAATGCGGTAAGTTTCTGATTGTTGCAACACTTGGTCACACAAATTCTTTTCCTGCCAAACTTCAACGGAGGAAGTCACGCTGTATTTCTAACCCATTTTTGATACCCATTTTTTTGGAGTAAGTTGATCGAAAGAAAATGTTTGGCGTGTGCTCATGTTTTGCCATATAGGAATGAAGTCGCAGACCCAGAAAAAGAATGCTCCCAAGGCCAATTCTAAGGCGGCACCACAGTCGTCGAAGAAAGCCCCAGCTAAGGTGGCCCCTGTAGAAACCGCCACCCCATCTGCTGCTCCGCCTTTGTCCTCTAAAAAGGTGGCCAAAGCTCCGGCCGTGGCTCTGAAGAATCTCGATTTGGCCATGAAGGAATCGGCCAAGAAGGCCGCCGAAGCTGCTGACCACAAGTTGGGATCGCAGGCGAAGAAAGCCCAGAATGCTTCTCGCAAGAACTTGAAGCAGGCGCCGGAACCCGTTGCCCCTGAGGTGGTCTATAAAAAGAGATCGGCGCCCGCTACACGTGCCGATGCGGGAAAACCCGCGGGTGTTCCCGCCAAAAAGGCGGCCCTGGTGCAGGAAAAGCCCAAGGAACAAGCTCCCGCAGCAACAAAAGCCGAAAAAGCCGAGGTTCCAGCAGCCAAAGCTGAAAGTGTCGCAAAGAAGGTCGCTACCCCGGCAACCACGAAGCCCAAGCCGAAACGCGCGAAGAATGTTCTGCGTGGAAAAAGGCTGGGCAAAAAGAAGGCTTGGCAACGCTTTGTGATCGACTGCGCAATCGTGGCCGAGGATATGATTCTCGACCTCGCCGACTTCGAGCAGTATTTGAAGACCCACATCAAGATAAAGAACAAGCTCAACCAGCTGAAGGACCAGGTCACTTTCGAGCGCTCCAAAAACTTCTCGCTGATCATCCACTCCGGTGTGCACTTCTCCAAGCGCTACTTCAAGTATCTGACCAAGCGGTATTTGAAGAAGGTCAGCCTGCGCGATTGGTTGCGAGTCGTGTCCACGGCCAAGGACACCTTCTCCATGGTCTTCTTCAAGATCCAGGGCAAGGATGATGATGACGTCGACGACGACGTCGCCGACGACGACGATGTGGGAAAAACCAAAACCTTCGCTTAAAACAAAGAACGCATTTGCAGAACTTGTATATCCCTTGAAAGCTGTTCTTCGAAATTAAATTTGTCAGTATACTTCTGTTAAATTCCCACTTGAAGTTTTAATAGTTCTCATACAATGTTTGCAAATTTGCTTCAACATATTCAACCATGAAATATCAATAAAAAACCCTAATAAAAGTACATCATATATGTATTCCCATCGGAAGCTGCAGAGTTCCCTTGAAGAACTTGAAGATTTCATTTAGGGGCCAGGTAGGAGGAAGGAGCGGAGCGTTCCTCCGGCGAGTCGTCTTAAACTTGAACGATTGACATCTCGGAGAGGGCCTCGAGTGGCATTCGTCATGTTTTGATTGGGAGGAGCCAGTCTTGTTTTCCTTGCCTTTTTACGCTTTTGTAAATACCTTAAATTGCCCCATTGGACGGGATTGCGTTCGATGCCAGGCGGCTTAATTGCTTCGCTGTGGGTCTGCCAAATGGCCGAAGCCATGGGTGGGGATCAGAGGGGGCTCCTCTGTCGGCAGTTGGCCTGGCCTGGCCGTAGGTGGTCCATAACGAGCTAATGAAATGCGAATCCAGCCAAAATGCGAACAGCAAGGCAGCCAACCGAGTGGAGTGAGTCAGGCAGCTGTCAAAATCGAAATCAACCTGAGCACTCGCAGGTTGGCTTCTTTTCGACTGGGCCAAAAGAACACAAAGGCTGGGCAAAATATTCACGACTGCCTGGCAGGGAATACAAAGCGAAAATAAACATAAACGTCATGCAAATCGTATGGTAATTGCTGTCATCGCCGACTCTTGTCAAAACGGGTTGAAGTGTTTTGTAAACGCCAGAAAAAATTAAATTCCAGACATGCAGACGAGTACCAATAATAATAATAATAATGTAATAAGGGGCTTGCGCTGGGGATGTCAAGAGCGATCCACACGCGATTATTATTTTGTCAAATGGGAAAACGATATCGGGCCAAAACAGAGGGAACAGCCTCTGTCAAGAGCCAAGTGGCCATTGGTAATTGGAAAAAGCCTGACAGCCAATGCCGATTAAAGTTAATTGAACTAACACCCATAGTTGATAGATGATGGCGTTCTTTGTCAAGTCCAATATACCCACGTAAAAAATACTTTAGCACATGTTAATTAGCATTAAGGCTATTTTATTTAATTAATAGTGCACATTTGTATGATGCATTCCACTCCCTTGAAGCGCCACTTTTTGCATCGTGTGTAGTATGAAGTGTACATTATACCGCAAATAGAGCTGGCATTAAAACAAGTATTAATTTTGAACACCTGTCAGGGCCTTATTAATTTGAAAGCAAATCCCTTTTGACGTGGAATGTGAACCCTGTTCTCAGTGGCAATCAAGTTGGCTTTTAATTGTGCGTCCAACATTCAGATCCAGAATCTTGTAAATAGGCTCAAATCCACTCGGACTCTAGGTAGGTTGATCCCTGTTCCTGCTTAGGCTAATTAACACATCGATTACATCGTTGCGCGGACAGTGTCTTTAAATTGATAGGCTCGTTAAAGTATCTCCCATGCCGAGGCCTTCTGGTCTTGACTTCGCCAACTGGTTGGATCTATTTTTAGGGTCTGCTCCCTCGCGGAGGAGCAGGTGCAGCTGCCTCGACACTCCGCGCATAGACGCGTTTCTTGGCCAGTGCCAACCAGGCGAAACCCCATCATCATCATCATCATCGCCATCGCCATCTGAAGATCGCTATCCAGCGTAGGTGACGCACAGCCTCGGGCTGCCAATATCGCTTACTTCCAGACAATGGATAGCCACGCTTCTGGGCCACACAGGCGTGGACAATTAGTTGGCCTTAATCTACTTGAGCAAATATTTGTTTTGAAAGACACACGAGATCTTTGCACCCAGCTCAAATTTATTATATAGTTCCCAAGCCCTTTTAAAGTTTTAAATAATCTTTGCAGCTCATTTAACTGGCACTCTGCTCGAACGCTTTTGGGAGTCTATTTCAAAATGATGGAAGATGAAAGGTGAGCTTGTGACTGGAACCATGTATTCTCTTACTTACTAGCTATTGATTCCCACAGTTCTATGTCGATCGAAGGCAACATCGTGGGTCTTAAGAGTACCAACGCCGTGATACTGGCCACTGACTCGAAGGAATACGAAATGTATCTGATAGATGACCGCATTTAGTAAGACTACGCAATTTGCATTGGGTTCAAATAACTTCTAACTAATTTTTCAGCTGCTGCGCACCTCGTTCCGGCATCGATCGGAAAATAGTTCTGGAAGTGAGTTCAAAGGTGGAACAACTGGTCCGGGATCGCGGCCAGAAGGTGACCGTGTCCCAGGTGCGGGACATGTTTTGCGACAAGTACCAGAACGCCGAGTCCCCGAATGTCCTGATAGCTGGACAGGACAGCAAGGGTCTCCACTTATTCAGCATGGAGTCTGGGAAGTCCCGCATGGTGATATATGCCGCAAAGGGCACAGATACGGAGAACATTGTGGGCATTCTATCGCACGACTGGAGTGACTTCATAAACCTCAGCGAGGCTGAACATCTGGCCAGGAAAGCGCTTAGGTGTGAGCACGCGGAAATGTGCACCATCTATAGGGCTAAAGAAATCGAGGAACAAGGCGCCAACATGGAGTTCGATATGGACGTCGACCCCTCTGTATCGCCGGCCAGCAGTTTCTAGATCCTCCTACTACCTACATGTAGTAGTTAATCGTATCATTTCGATTCACGTTGATATAAATAAATGGTGGCTACTCCACTGGCCACCCTGTAATTAGCCGCATTCCTTAGCGTTTTGCAAGTTGGCCTGGAATAGATTAGCCGCTCCTCCCACTGGAAATGCTGCAGCGCCAGCACAAGTGATTTATACTCCTCCGACCTGGCCCTTGGATAATTAATAATGATTAAAAGCTGGCGCCCATCAGCGGGCTGGCAGCTCAGAGTCCTTGTACCCGCTATGGATATATAGCTCTATATAGATCCCCACTAACCAGATCCGCTCCGGGGATCTGGGGACTGAGGCGGCGTCCAGCTGTGCGGATTAACTTAAATTTATATGTTGTGGCTGCATTTGAATAATTTCATATTCGAGCTGGCAATCGGGATCTCTATCTTCCACGCCACGCCCCCTTCCTTTGCGTCCATCTCCCCTGTGCGTGACCAGGCTTCATTTTCCCCCACTCCTGCGTCCACTTGTGTGGTCTCCCTGCATTGACAGCTCTTGGGTGGCATTATGCTGTCTGCTCCGGATTTTCACTTTTATGGCCTGCAAACCGGCAGTTGCTAATTGATTTCCACGTAGATTGGACTCGTAGTTAATCGGCTCCTCGTCGTCGGGTTAAACGGAGCTCAAAGGCATATGATGTGAGATACTTATTCTTACAGATTAGTATCTTCGTAACTTTCGTTACATTCCCTTTCCAGTTAGCTCGCTTATCTTAATCAAAGCGCCTTATCAATCCGCTGAAATAATATGCTCTGCACAATTCCATTACGTGCATTATTTTGGCAGATTCAAACTGGAACCTCTCTTTCTGCTGATAAGCTAATATTGTGCTTTTCCCCGAATTCGAAAGTGTCTGGCGAAAACATAATGTCATTGACCAGGCGATAAGAAACGAGAGGGACAAGGCGAAAAATCAAACATCAAATATTCCCAATAAATTAAATGCGGCCAGTTCCGAGAAGGTCCCATCCTCACTTGTTTTTTTCTTTCAACTGGCATTCAATAATAATTCACTTTCGATGCGGCCAAAAGTTGCGAGGAAGCTGGCCCTGGGGATTCGGGGTGCCTCTGAATGCGGAATCGAGTGGTGCTACCTTGTGATATCTTTATTTACCTCAGTCCAGTCCAAAAAAAAAAAGGGCTGAAAAAACACAGAGGTGCAGAAAATGCAGGCAGTGTCACCTTTCGGCGGCTCGAAGTGGAAATATATTTATGTGGCATGCGAGTTGCAAGGTGTGACAACATGGAAATTTATCTGCACCATCTTTGCAGCAACTTTATCTCCTGACCCCCACCTTCCCATCCACCTTCTCCCGCAATCCGCGTTCGGAGCTCCGGGTGGATTTATATGGGATACGAGTCGGGATTGCCATCTTAATGCGACATTAAGTCGGCGGAATCTGGGTGTTTGGCCCGAGCAAATATGAGGTGCATTATGTGCACACAAGGGATTATCTATGGGTACACATGTTGCACGTGCAACGTAAGGTGCAGAGGTGCTGATCCAGAAGAGCAATGGAATTACCCATTTGGGTGCTCCAAATGGGGCTGAAGCACAACTAAAACATATTAAGTTGCCGCACTGATTAATAAAAAAGTTTCAATAATGCCATTTAATTATATTGCTGATGGCCATAAAAACAACTTTGCAAGTTCAACTTTTTTTTTCCAACACTTTCTTGTCAACTGTCTCTGCATAATTGTGCCTTTTTTCAGCGCCGCTGTTGCATTGGCAACTTTAACGAAATTGGACATGCAACATAAAGTAATTTATTTTTAATTAATTTATAAATGCAGCCACATCAAAAATGGCCAGCGATACAAACGGGCGGGGCGAGGCTAGAGGATCGCGAATTAAGCTCCGAGTCGTAAATAATTTTTATATCTCGCATTCCTTTATAGATTTTAATTTTTTGCGCGTTTAATTTCAGCTTTATTTTTTTGTATTTTATTTCATTTTTATCCGCGCCTCTGTCGCATGCAACAAGCGGCACGAAGTGAGTGTCGCTGACAGCACGTCATCAGCACATTGGGCGCGGGGGCGGCGGGGGCCGATTGGCCACGCCCACTTATATCGGTGGGCGTGGCGATGGCAGCAATTTCATTAAAATTTACTGCACACTGCAGCGGCGAAAAAATTGTTGCGGTCAATTAACGTCAGCAACGCGTTGCCATCGCTGCGGCATAAGCCCTGCAAACAACCCTCACTTCCCCCCCACGCTTTTCCACCCCATTTTCGGCCCTTTTCCCGGAGTTTCCCCACACCGCCCCCCTTGCTCATTAACGGCCGCCGATTTTATTCGCATTTCGCATCTGCATGCGCATACGCGACTTTTTGTTTATTATTGCTGGCGTGAATAAATAAATAAGTTCCATTGACATATGCTCAAATAAATAATAGAGCGCGTTTAAATTATAGCCTGCTGGCTGGCCAGGATGCTCCTCCCGTTGGCAGGAGGAAGCAGGCAGGAGGCAGAAGGCAAGGAGCACTCGAGGAATCTCCGATGCGGCTGTGAGTTATGATCCTGGCGGCGAGACCGCAGGTCCCGCAGAGCCCCATAACAATGAGCGGTGGAGCCTGGCGTGGAGTCATCGAGACGATGGCGATCATTTTTAATTTCGCAGGCAACAAAGGCGCGGAAAATGACAATGGCTCAGACTCGGCGAGAACCGAGTGAGTAATTGGCTAAGATTACATTTAAAGAGAAGGTTATGCTCGCAGCTTTAAACACCACATTAATCTAAAGTATAAATATATATATTAAGGTGATTTCGGAATATAAGTAACTAGCCATGACTTTAATTTCTCTACACTTCTGGCCATCAACTTCGCGCGAACCCAATCAAATGCACTTGGCCTAGAGAAAGAAGCCCGGCCACTTAATTGATAAACTTTCCCACTAAACTAATTTGATTTTTACGCAGACTCAATCAGCGCCGCAGAGCAGAACAAGTGAAAAGAATTTAATTAAGCTACAGAAGCCGGCCAAAATGTTTCACAAAATCGAATCTTTTGGGGTTGCGGGAAATGGGAGCTCCGTACAGAGATACCATGCGATGCGTGTGTCGGAGCCCCCGGGAAGTTGACCCCAAAATGGTCTCCCTGCGAAGGAGGCAACTTATTAGGCCTGCTTGCCGGTGGGCGTGGCACAATAACACAGAGCCTCTGCTCTCGAGAGGAAATTGCAGATGACTCGACGGACAGCCGAACCGCAAATTAGTTTCGCTGCGGAGCAACTGGGATGCTCCTCGGGATCTGGCTACCAATGTCAGTCGAGTCCGAGCCTGAATAAATATGAAAATATTGTCCAAGTAACCAGTTACCAGCGACCAGGGCCCGCGGCGTCTTTCCTGGAAACAGAAAGAGCAACCGGAATAACAATAACAACAATCACCCCCATGACAGGCGGTTCTGAAAAAGGGACCGGCTCACTGAGAGAAAATGGTGGTTAAAAGGGGGCAGCAAAGCATTAAGTAGGGTCATCTCTTTAAAGCCTAGCATATAACTACTACCTACTCATTGTTCAAAATGAAGTGCCTTCTGTTTGGTATTCTAAAGGTGTGGAATTTCAAAATCAGCTGGTATTTTCTCTCAGTGCAAGGGTCCAGAGCGAGCTTCTTCCCTTTCGAACTCACTCCAGAAAATTGACGCGAGCCGCGCTCCGAAATCGCTCCAAACGTTGTCATCGTTGTCGGGTTGTTGGGTCGGTTGGTGCATCTGCATCTCCATCTCGGCATCGCGCGTCCTCCATATGGGCGCACTTGGAGATGCCGGAGATGAGATAAGCTTCCATACTCCCTACTCCACACTCCATACTCCAAACTGCATGCTCCTGCCCGCTGCTTTTTGTTCATAAATTATAATTTTATGATCACGAACATATTCGTGGAACACTCGTTGTTTGCCTCATTGTCGCCAGCTCCCAGGGGCGTTAAATATTAAAGTGTCTGGAGATCCGGAGAACTGGAGGTTTGGAGCACTGGCAGCCTGGATTGGCACTGGAAATTGGCTCGGTTCTGTGGCCTTTGGTCCGTGGAGAGTGTCATCGTTTGTGTTTACACTAATTGCAGAACTCTTCGGCTGGGGCCCTTCAATGTCACGGATGCTCCCAGTTTTCAGCTCTCTCCCTTTTTCGCTGGATCGTTAACTTGCTTTATGGCCCTCGTTCGGTTTCTGGCCTGAAATTAGTTTGTTTTAGCTTAGCCGCCTTTGAAACGGGGTGGTGGTAATGATAAGTTGTCTTCTACGGTTTTATTGAAGGTCGTAAATCAATTAACTGGCCCTTTCTGGCACTCTTTCTATTCGGGCGACAGCTGAAAAGTCGCAGATATTGACTTGTTTATGCGCTTTAATTACCATGCGGAGTGCCAAAAGTTCAAATTTAAGTTATGAGACCAACTGGCTGGCAACTTTCCACAGAAAAACATTGGAAAAATTATCGAAATAATTTCGAAATCTCCTTAATTTGCGCCTACAAGTATGCAACACTTTATCCGAAGTCCCTGCTATTTTCAAACACTGGCAGCTTACAATCGATTTTTTTTAAATTATTTTGTAATTGGGAATCCCAAACCCTTTTATTGCCGCCCCCATTGTTGGCCGTGAATTAAACTTTTAAATCACTTTTCGCACATCGCCTGGATGCAAAAATATTTGCATACACGACATCGGGCAACATAACAAACTGGCTGTTTGCTTTTAATTGGTTTCCATTTCGGTGCCGTCCGTTTATTTACTATTTGCATGCCCCGCCCAGTTTTTTTATTTTTATACAAACATTTTACTTTGCTAGCTTCGGCTAAAACAAATTCAAATAGTTGGAGTTCCAGCGCGCTGTCCCTGCAAATGGCTCAGTATTTTTATGAGGCATTTATCGATTTATTAAAGCAGCCCTGGGAGATTTCCGCAGAATTCTCATTAAGTGAGAAACGGGTTCAATTTGCGCTCGCAGGCGCGTAATGAACGTTATGCATGCAACAAAGTGAAATTTAATAGTGCAACACTATTCGCAGCATAATTAGTTCTTCCGCGCGATTTTCATATTCAGCTGCAGCCGGCTAATGAATTTATTGTGGCCCAAGGAGCAGCCAGCACCGCATCCAAGTTCACCCATCCCATCGTTCCCTTCGAAGTTCCGGGTAAGTGATATGGCGCAACTTGGCATTCTTTTGTCCCGCAGAGTCCCTCCATATTTGGCCAGAGCTCCCGAAGTGCGAAGGCATCAGCAAAGTGACACTCTCGTCGAGATTATCTGGGCGAGTCTTGGAAACTTCTTCTTCGGCTGCACGCCAAACTCCACAGAAATTCAAGTTGAAAGTAAATTAGCGCTAAGCCCGCGTCAAAATTAGAATTAAAAGCCAAGGCGAAAGTTTGCCCGAGCAGAAAAGGAAACACCAAATTAGCCCCAGAAAATCTAATTATTTCGCAGTTCTGTGTTTGCTGTGCGTTTGCCATTGGAGTGCAGTGCTTGCGAGGATCTTCGCAGTTTTAAGATACAACTTAAAGATGCATCTTAAATTGATTCTAAATTTTACTTATGAATGTGAACATCTCTGTTTGTCTTTTATATATTATTATTTGTTGGAAGCCCTTAGGGTTTTGAAATATTTCCCTTGGACTTTCTTCTGTTTGCCGTGCTATTCAAACTCGCCAAGCTGTGCGGCTGTGTGAATAATTTGTATTCACACTTGAGCCAAGTAACCACAATGCTGTCCGCCACTTGGCGATACTCCAGGCACTTTTGAAGGAGTTGCAGCTCTTCAGGGTCTTAACTAAATACCACATGGCTGTTGATTTTTTCCCCTGCTGCAAATTCGCTCTTTATGAGCTGGAAATCTGCGCTGAGCGGCGGTGCAGTGAAATTAATTAAAAACGCCCACATCTTGGCGATAAATCAGACGACGGCAGTGGCAACAAGAACCGCAGAGACCGCTCACACACACATGCCACACACACACTCGCACACACTTCCTTGTGGCATTCGACCCCGACCACGCCCCCCTGGTCAGCCAGCCCTTTTGGCCGCGTGTTTGCTTAAGTGCCACTAATAACCCATTGTTGGCTTTTGTCCTTGTCGCCGCTGTTTTCGTTCGTTGTTGTTATTGCAGCTGCTGCCCTGCCATGCCCCCTGCTCCCGCCGCCCCCTTTCTCACCGCAACAATCGAACGTTGCGAAACCGAAAGAAATTGCATGTTTTACGTGCGGCGAGAGGGAGAAGGGAGAAAGTAAAAAAACAACGTCCCCAAACCGAAGAACTTTCAAAAACAAAAGTTTTCGAGTCGCAAACAGCTTATGAATGCAAGTGTGTGTGTGTGCAGCTGGGTGTGCGTGTGTGTTTGTGCTTTGCCGGATTTTGAGTGCTTAAAATTTCAGATTTATTTATGTTTCAGTTTGGCTTTTCGTTATTTTTAATGTTTTCCCTTTTGGCAGAATGTCCAAATGCACAGGGAGAAATAAAGGTACAAATCTGCTGATGGTTAAATGAAAATAAAAACATAGAATACTGCTCTTTGGGTATATATACATACATATATTGTGTGGTTGTATGTATGTTTGGCTATGACTTCGATGGTAACTTCCCTGCAAAAGCCCTCCCATTTTCTCTAAGTGCATCGCGACCGCACCCCAAGGGGAACGCGAAATGTGTTTTAAATTAAAGACACAACTTTTGCTGAAATATTTTCGATTTATGCAGATTCCACTAAAAGCTGACAGCGAACCAGACAAACCGAGCGTAATAAATATTTGGCGCCAAGTGGCAATTTAAAGGGCAATCGAACTTGTGGCCCAGTTCTTTAAACTTTAAAACATGTTCGTTTAAATCAGTGCCGTGGGCACCCAAATCGATTGTCATGCTAAGTGGGTTCAGTTTGTTATTGTTTTTTACTTGTTCCGGGAATGGCATACAACTGTAGATACACATACATTTTCCGCGGAATTCATAAAAGGCGCGAAAAAGTATTGCTTGTGTGCTCATAAAACGAGACAGAATGTTGCTGGCAAGAGTGAAAAGGTAATAGAGATGCAGAGGGGAAGTATGAACTTATAGCTGTCCCTGTCTTCCAATTGGCTTGGTGTTTGGCTTTAATTCTTATTGGAATAAATAAAACACTGAAATGTAAAGGTTATGTTGGCACGTTGGAAAAATGTTAGAATAGTTTAAGAAGCTGGAAATAATGATTGAGTGCAAAGGAGTTCAAAATGGCAAGAAAGTTGGCCCAAACCGACCACTCCTAAAGGTTCCACTCGATCTGGAGCGGCATTGTACAAATGTTGTGCTAATAGCGCATTTGGCCTGTTAGCGTCGGGAATTATGTGACAACTCTATACTGGCCCTGGTGTGGCTGTGGCTGGTGCCTCCTTCCAGCGCCCAGGGAGGTCTCGCAGCTCTCCTTTTAACTTGGCCAAGAGCGGCGATAAATACTCGAGTGTAAATGGATATGGTTGAAGGTGTGAGCGGGTTGGTGGGGGGATTTCCTCAGCCAAGCAATGAACTAATAAAGAAGAGAAAGAGATGGAGAGGGGGGTGGTGGTGTTATAACGCCGACGCTTTATTAGCCAGACTTTCTTGCCTCTACCAAGTTCTTCTTCTTACTCCATGGCCGTAGCAGCGCGCGCCGCAAATGCGTTGCCATAAATTTAAAGCTTTGCCAAGAAGGCGACTGCGGGAATAATGTCTATAAAGACATTTACCGGCAGCGGCGACGGCGGTTCCGCTAATGAAGATCAACGATTCGCGGCTGAGATTCAGACTGCAGGTGGGTGGGTGTCCGCCACCCGAAGAACGCATTTCTATGCACATCGCGCGAATATTTCATAAATTTCATTCAATTTTTATTAAGCGCAAGAAATATGGGCTGCTGTGGGAGGAGGAGCACCACGCGACCATCGGGATCTGGCCGAGGAGAAAAAAAAGGGACGCAGCAAATCCTGCACCGGAAATCCCCTCATTACGCCAGACTTGTAATTAATCTTTGGAAAATTAAAAGAAAAAGGGGCCAGAAAGGCGGTGGAAACTTTTGGGCCCATCGAGCGGGGACGCTGTTTCGTGTACACCTGTTACACTCATCTTTTTCTGGCCGGGATCCGGAATCCGGGATCCGGGATCCCGATCCGGTTTCGGGTCCGGTTAAAAGGGACTTGGCTTAGGATGTCTGCGATTTGCTGGGCTCGGTAAATATTTGCAAATGAGTTTGGAATTAAGCCGGTTTACTGATTTTCGGCCTATCTTCTCCGCTTTCGGATTGTCTAATTAATTCTTGCCCCGCTGGTAGCTAAGCAAATTGCTCAGAAGAATCAACATTTCCAAAGTTAAACTATGTCGGTATCGCTTTCCCAACTTTCCTCATTGAGAATCCTCTCGATTATCGATGGCAAAATGTTTCGTTGCCTGCTTCTAATTTTTGTGGTAGCTGTATTGGCTTGCGAAGGGTATCTGAAGTTCGACTTGGTGGATGCCGCGTTCCTTGCCATTTGTTATTTATGAGCGGCCGGAGGCATTTGCCGGCTGACATCCTTGGAAATGGACAACAAATCCAGTGGACAGGCTAACAGAAGCTGGCTGCCGCAGAGATTGAATGGCCAGAAGGAAGGGAGCACATAAATTTTTATAATTTTCCTCCTTTTTTTTTTGCTGCGATGGCCGCTTTGCGTGTCAGCTCAAGCCAGGCCAATTCGAGCTGTGTAAGCCGAGTCGTGGAGCCGGGTCTCAGACAAGCAGCTGTGTCTCCGGTTTCCTTTCCCATCGGTTTGTTTTCCTTTTTCCGATTTGATTTTTTGCCTATTTTTAAAGTCTTTTTTTTTTTGACGCCTAAGCCAAGAGCGCGGGCGACACTTGAGTGACGCCTTGACTGGCGCCATCTAGCGGCTGCCGGCTGCGCGTGCATAACTTGCGTTTCATTATAATGAGATTATCCCTTTTGCTTGTACAGTGTTACTGCCTCAGTAGCTATCTGCCTCCTGGTCGGATGAGGGCGAAGGGGGTGGCGGCGGGACTGGGAGTGGCACATTTCCATCTTTGGCTCAGAACTGCAACAGCTGCTTGTGTTTTCTTATTTAAATTATTTCTTTCCCTTTTGACGGCTCTTGTTATTCGCATTCCCATTCGCATTCGCTCCCTTCGTGTCCTGTTTCACGCTCCTTGGCCACTGCAGGATGTCGGGATTATTTGGCCTGGGACTTGGGTCTTGTTTAACTCGAGCAAATAGCTTTTCCCGTGGGCAACTAATTGGAATTGGGCGGGATGAAAGGGAAGTGGTGCCGTCTCACTTTGAAAAATGTCCTTTAAAACTGCAGTCAAAACAACTTGTTTCGATTGACGGGCGCAGGGATCAGGGGTTTAACTGAATAAATGTCTGTCGCATTAAGGTGGATGGATGGCTGAGTTTGAACTACTCATACTCATCTATATGGAATTTCCTTGTTTTTGGGTTGAGCTTTCCCCCATAACTAACCAGCATAACTTTAGCATCCCATTCCACTTGAATTAAATTTGGATTTGTGGGGCTCCCAATGAGACCACCTCCAAAGTAAATTTCCAAAAACCATTTACCATGTTCGAATTATGCAAAAATATGTTAGGCACGATGTAAAAACGCCAAATGACACGAGCTCGTTGTATGTACATACATTAGTCAATTTATTTATGTTATTTCCTTCAATCATTCGGCATATTTAAATTGATTGGGTCACGCCAAGGCCAAGCCCCACAGCCGAAAGACTCCAAGCCCAAAAGCTAATGTTGGAAAACCAATTAGAGCCGAAACAACAATAACGACAAAAATAACATCACAACATCAGCTAACAAGATCAAATCGTGTAATGTGGCTCATTACAACATCGTTTTGTACACATATTTTCGTGTGTGGCCCAAAAAAAGGTGTGAACTTGTGGGTTTTCAGTGAGCTTAAAGAGTTCACGCAAAAATGGGCTTAAATGGTGGCATTAGTTATGGGAACAAGTCATCGGATGAATTTGATTATAAACGGTATGGGAGTTTACTCTGCAGTGATTGAATAATATCTACTTATCTTATTCATCTAAAAACTTGTTTACTATATATATTATTCAAACTGCTGGAGAAGTTGCATTGTTCAATTTATTGCCAGCTGGAATTTATCATACATTTTCCCACCAAAGAGTTCAAACTGATCACTAACACTAAGGCTTATCGTCGGACGGGTGCTGGTGTCTCTTGTTCTGCGGATCGTAGTTGAGGACGTCGAAGGTTAGGATCTTGTAGAAGGACACCGACCAGCCCACGTCGTCCATGCGGTGCAGGATCCTTCCCGTTTGCGGAAGAGCCGACGTGGACGGATTCTGGGCGGATTTCATGGGATCTAGGGCCGACTGAATGAAGGGTGTCTGCAGGGGCTTTGCACTGCCAACTGCATCTGCACTTGTGGGAGCACTGAATGAGGGATAGCTATTCAGGTTGACACCCTTTCTGGCATCCGCCGTGTAGTCCCTTCTGAAGCGAATGAAGATCTCGGCGAAAACAATTCGATGCGGAACAGCCACGACCTCTGGCGGTGTCTTAAGCTCGTTGTCCATCCGGCGGATGATCTCACTGACCTCCACCACCTCGGTGGCCGTATCAAAGTCCTTGGTGTTCCGCAGGCCCACAAAGAGCATGTCTATGAAGGCGTACTTCCGGCCAAAGTTCTGGCGCGTAGCCACCTTCATGGGAATCGCGCGGCGCAGGTGCTCCCGCTCGAACCTGACCAGCTGGAGGCGCGTGTCGTTGCGGGAGAGCAGCATGTCCCGGGTGATCTGCTGGAACCCCACCGGTGTCGTATACTCGCTGATCTTGTCGGCACTCTGCTGGCGGATGATGTCCGTCATCACGATCGCCGCCTGCTTGGCGCCCTCCAAGAAGTCCGGCTCGCTGAACTCGCGATCCCAGAGCCACTTGAGCTTCCACAGATTGAACTTGGTCACCAGGTACTTCCACGGATTGTGCAGATACACCAGTTTCGGAATGATCTTACGGCGCTCGTGGTGCGCCGCACTGCGCCGATCCCAGTCGTGTATTCCGCGGCGGATCAGCTGCGAATCGCCGGGGACGTCGCCACAAACGCATCCTTGCCCGCATCCGCATCCCGACTTCCAAGGGCAGCTCGGATTGCTCGCATGGGTGTTATGCGGATGGTGATTGCCGAACATGTTCTGTGTGCCATATTTACGTAGAATTTTTGATAGCATCGCGACTCCTAGAGTGGGCCACTTTGCATTTTTGTCTCGAACCTGGTCGTCTGTGCCCTGGAGAAAGGTAGTTGTGTTTTTGTGAAACTCCTAATTTTGAGCAATTCAGCAAGAGTAACTGACAGCAACGGAATTCGAAAGCACACTACATTTAAAAGGCAAA
Source organism: Drosophila mauritiana (assembly GCF_004382145.1). Lineage (NCBI taxonomy): Eukaryota > Metazoa > Arthropoda > Insecta > Diptera > Drosophilidae > Drosophila > Drosophila mauritiana. Next base: position 21,548,194 of record NC_046668.1, on the reverse strand, counting down.
AAACAGTACAAGAAATATTTCGCTCTTTTTAAGTAGCATTTGAAGATGCAGCTACAATCACACAATATAGATTATTTATCAGTGCCCGTTTCCAATTCACATCTCTTTTCGATACTGTATATTCATTTCCCATATTTCACTCGAATTTGGATGCGGTTCATGTGGAAATCTCCTTCCAGCCGAAGCGTCCCACGCCAATCTTTGGATCCCAGGTAGCACAGGGCCAAAATGACAGGCCAAGATCGTAAAGCATTATTCCGCCGATACATAAATTATGTGCCGAGGTGCGTGAGTGTGTGAGGGCCGTGTGGGCCGTGTGGGCTTCTTCATTTGGTTTTCCTCCGGCGACAAGTGGCCCTCGGTCAGGGATTTCCACGGGCGACGCTTGCGGAGATGGGGGAACCACTGTGCCCCTCGGGTCGCACGCAAATGACATAAAAATTAACAATGAATATGGGAAAGAAGTGAAAAGCTTTCAATGCAATTGTTGCGCTCGGCTGGAAGATGCTTATTTAAATGGCGCGTCGAATGTAATTATGTGTAAACGTATTTAATGGAGAATTAAACAGTGGTTAAATCGCTTGGCACCGAAGTCACTGAACAGCCGATTAAAACTATTGGTACTTACGTAATATTGAAACTTTAATCTTATATAGTAACTTGTTGTTTTGCAGCAAATAGAACATGTCAATAGCTATTGTTTAATTTTAAGTACCCACTAAATTCGCCATTTCAAACGAACATTTTATGGCTGGCCAATGGCTTCTCGTATGCCTTCCGCATAGAAAAAGGTAACCGAGCAGACTTGAGGCATACAAAGTACCCCACTCCCTGGGCTCCCCACTTCCCATGCTCGCCAGCTATTCTAACGTTTTGAGTTTATCAATTCGATATCCCAGGTGGCGATGGAGGGGGTACTGCTCCAAGTTGACACAAAATGCGTGGTCGTCATCGTCAAAGGGCATCGTCATCGGCAATCGCATGACACCGCAAGAAATTTTCCCAGGTGGGGAGGGGGAAATGAGGGGGACAAGGCGAGAGGGAGCGAGGGAGATAAGTATCTTTTATGGACCGCCGCAGTGCAACAAAAGATAAAAAGATACTGCAGCGGGGAAATTCAAATTCGAATACAAACGAAAATAAGTAATTCATTTCGCTGCGGTTTTGAGGAAAGAGCGAGACGGCGTCGTTTATCTTGCTGCTCATTAAATCATTCAGCTGTCAATCAATTTCGATGCGGTTGTCTTGGGTCTGAAAACGAATTCCAGCCTGGTTTTTCTGCATTGCTGAGGTGGTCAGCCGACCGCAGACTCGTGGATAATTATGCTGCCATCTGTAATGAGCTCGAACGGTTCTTCTCTGCTGGCCCATTAGAAGTTGTACGATTCAATCCATGATTGATTGGTTGGATTACTGGCGAGCACTGTCACAGAGTGCCGCACTCACTTGTGGAGCTGCAGCAGACTTCTGAATATGCATTCGTATCTTGCAGATACATTCCACACTCGGCGATCGACAGCGTTTTAAATTTCGCTCCAAGTGGAAGTTGTTGAGCCCGCACAAAGACCCCCATTTCCACATATCGTTAGCATAAGCGCAAGTATCTCATGTGGATTTCCATATCTTTCGGTTTGGTTCGCTTCGGCTCGCCTGTCGTCGTACCTGTCAGTCCATTCAGGTTAAATCAATCATACACAAAGACTTCGGAACGGAGACCTGTCAACACGGTTCATTGTTCGCCTCAGAGCGGCATTTAATGAAAAAGACCGAACCCGATCTCGAACTCCAACTCAAACTCAAATTCGAACTGAAATTGGAACCCACCGCCGCATTATAGCGCAAAATATGCCATCCATCCATACATAGATTGTAAATTTATGCGCGTATCTCACAGATAGTTCGTGCAGTTATTTGCATTTTGCTCCGCGGCCAAGCGACTCTAACTATTGTCTGCGCTTACATGTTTTCCCCATACGGGTGGTCATTTAGCATATTTTGATATTGAGATTTATTGACAAGATTGGAACGTGGCTGCGGCTTTGTCGGCACCAAAGCGGAAATGTTTCCGCCCCCGCCGCCTCAATTATGTCAAAACGGCGTCCCTACTCCAAATTAATTGAGTTCGTACCCCGAAATTCGTATTGGGTTTCACACTGGGCGCCCTTTTAGGCAGCTTGACCACAGAGTAAAACACAAAACCAGCAGAAATCAAAACTAAGAGCGTGCCACTGGAACAATGCCAAGTCCAGATGGACTGGATTGTTGGAGAATTGAGTGGAAAACACTGAGGAAAACTACCTACAGATGCGAAGTAATGTCATAAATGGTTATACTATTTATGAACTAGTTTTCTCTCCGTGCAGGAATAGAAATGTATATGCTTTGAAACCTTGCAAAGTGCGCGGAATGTGGTCGCGTCATTGAAATGCGATACGAGACCTCCGACTGCAGAGATCGTGAGGAATTGCCCATGAATTCCATGTTCACTTCTAGGGTTTCCAAGCTGTCACTCTGCGGTGGGTACTTCTCCACTGGATTCGCACATTTCGAGGTAGTTGCTGCAATTTGTCTGGCAAATCGATCGCCACTGCGGTGAATGCGGAAATAGCGAATCCAATCCAATCTGGCCGATCCCCGATCAGGTTGAGGTCAGGTCTTTTCCTTCTCCCACCCCAATCCCCATTCCACTTGTGCTCCGCGATCGCGTGGTAATCGAATACTTTCACGTATGCGAGATCCTTTGTGCAGTGAGTCATTTAAAATCCTCCAACTCTTCTAATGTGTCTTCGGGGCGACACCTGAGAGACCAATCACGTGATCGGCCTGCCTTATGGCCACTTAAACTGGAGTTTATGGGGGATTCTCTGGGCTAGGGGACAACCTGTCAATGGCTGACACTTCACTTGTCGCCTGGCCTGATATGTGGGTCCGATGTGATGGAACTGTCGCCGGCTTCCAAGAACTGTCTCCGCACTTTGCACCCCACCAAATTTCCCCACCCATCGCCTCCCAAGCGATCCGATTGAAAACTGGGCGATTCGATTTATTTATGGCCCCGGATTGCTGCGCTTTTCCGATTCAGTTTGCGTGCCAGTCATTGAGTGCCCCCGAAACAAATTCGGGAAATCCCAAACTCTAAAAAGATATAGCGAAAGTTTAATGCTCTTTTCAAGAAATGCTCTTTTTTACTTGGATCAACAGTACGACATCGCAAAATACAGCTTTTCTTGGAGCTTTATCATAATAACTTGCCCAAAAAGCGTTCCACGCCCACAAGAATACGATTTTTGCAAAGCTAGTGATCCATATTAACAACTTGTATCAAATTCTGGCCGAATTAAAAAAAAAAATTTTTGTCAATTTTTGCATTTTTTGTAAGGGGTTACATCATCAAAATTTGCAAAAAATCGACAAAAATTAAATTGTTGAAATTGCATTGCCAATCAATTGGTGGTGTAATTGCGAGTTCAAAAATGTACTTCACTCAAGATTTCGACCAATATTTCGACTATTTTGGCTTAAAAACTGATTTTTTGGTCGGAAAAACACGTGTTTTTCTTTATTTCTCGGCCAAAAAGTGTCACAAACCTCAAGGAATGACTTTTTCGCACAGCTAATGATCCAAACTAACAAACCATATTACAAATCTGCAGATTTTTGAAAATTCGATTTTTGCCAATTTTCGCATTTTTTGTAAGGGGTTACATCATCAAAATTTGCGAAAAATCGAAAAAATTAAATTGTTAAAAATGTATTGCCAATCAATTGGTGGTGCAATTGAGAGATCAAAAATGTATTGCACTCAAGATTTAAACCATTATATCGACTATTTTGGCTTAAAAACTGATATTTTGGTCGGAAAAAAATGGGCTTTTCTTCATTTCTCGGCCAAAAAGTGTCACAAACCTCAAGGAATGACTTTTTCGCACAGCTAATGATCCAAACTAACAAACCATATTACAAATCTGGAGATTTTTGAAAATTCGATTTTTGCCAATTTTCGCATTTTTTGTAAGGGGTTACATCATCAAAATTTGCGAAAAATCGACAAAAATTAAAATGATTAAATTCGAATGCAAATCGTTTGGGAATGTGAATACGAGTTCAACAAGGTACAACATTCCAGATTTGGATCATTAAATCGAATGTTTTGGCCAAAAAACGGATATTTGGTCAGCAAATTACGATTTAATTTGGCCATAGTAAAAAGAAATTTTTTACCGAAAGCTTTCTAAATCTCTTGTCGGATATTCTTAAGATTAATAGTAAATAAATCATTTCTCCGACTTTAGTTGATATACCCCTTGTCGTAGTGTATGTCTACCGAATTTGTGGGCGGTCTGTTGCAGCTACGAGTCCGTACTGCCAATGCGATCGACTTGGAGCCCCTGCTGCCCAGTGTATCTATGGGATTCTCCCACGTCGTTAACATCTCTTTTGCTCATAACTCACCTTGCCATCCAAGACCAACTGCATTACCCACTAACCCAAATACTAGTTGTACGGAGGAGAGGCATCATGGCAGAGCCAAAAACAAAGTTCCGGCTACAGAGGACTTAAGGTTACTTCTTCTGTGTGCTGGCCCAGAAAATAAGTCGTACAAGTGCGCTAATATATATATCAACTGAACTCAACTCAAAGGGCCGGGAATAACACAACGAAACGCAGACCACGAGAGGATGTAAACAAAGCCCAGAAATGCCAGAGCGCTCCGCTGATGACAGTAGCCGAAAAAAATATGTCATAAAGAGATACGGTCTGCGTCAATATTGGCACAGTCAACAGGGGCGCAGAGGGGGCGTGGCAGTCGGGGGAGGCTGCTCTGTTGACTTGCAAACAGCTCGAAAGCGAAAGATAGAGGGGCTGCCCATTTGCCCACCTGCAAACAACTGGGAGGCGAGAGACACGCTCACCCAGACCACGGAACCATTCCCCACATTCAGATCCTCAGCCACATGACCATTATCTCGGTCGTTTTCATTGGTATGCTGAATCTAGAATGTTATAGGTACTATAGGAATAGTCGATATGTCAAAGAAATCCCATCAGTATATTAAGTGTTATGAAACTATCTAGAATATAGATCCTTAGATTAATGTCCTGGCATAAAAATTGCTTTAATTTGATAAGAAATCTCTTGGGGGCAGTTGAGTGATAGTTTCGTGGAACCATATCTGATCCACTGCCCATATCAAAGCACTACCCCCCACCAGAAGGTCTCCTGACATTTGCGGATTCACCCGCCACGCACCTGGAACATTTAGGGTTTTGGGTTAGCCAAGTCAAATTGTGCTACTTATTTGCCCCATCGCCAGCAACAAGGAAACGGGGAGAAATTCCCAAAATTCTTTTATCGCTGGATAAATATTTATGTTCTCAGTGGTCCCTGGCGACTAAACCCCAAAATTCGACACGCGCATAAACAATGAGAGTGGGTGAAAAGTGGGATGGGAATTGGGATTGGCGGTTCGTTTCTGGTGGGCAGGAGGAACCCTCAAGCCACCGATGTGTGTGACCCATTTTCGGAGAGGGTATTCCTCCGCAGACTTTTCAGACTCCTGACGATTCCCCGAACCTTCTAAATCCTTGTTAAATTATTCAATTTGTCATGTTTTGTGCGCGCGTTGCTAGGCGAAAATAAAATTACATTATTTTCCGCATGTACACGTGTCATGTGGGTGGGAATTAGTGAAAGGGCAGAGAAAATTATTGTTCTCAAATTATTTGTTATTTGTGTGGAAAAAGTCATACCCAACGTATATACATATTTGCATATGTGGGAAAGGATGGATACACGTAATAATCCTTACAGACATAGCATAAACGAAAGATTATATGTTCAAGGGTTACTCCATTTAAATGCCGAAGAAAAATCTTCTTTTCTTCAGTGTATTTTTTATTTTTGGCTGCTACAACTGGATCCTCTGACCAGTTTTATATAGATGTGACAATCTGTTGTAATTGCGCTAATTGCAATTCATTATTCAAAGCTAACGCTTGCCGTCCCACTCGCACACCCTGCCCCCGTCCCTTTCTAATGCGCGAAAGAGACGGAGAGAAGCTGAACGAGCTGACAAAATGCCAAACAAAATATCCGCAGGATATTCGCTTGTTGATTTCGCTGGAGACTTTGACAATTTATTTGCGCATTTATTTTTGGTAGATCCCAAGGGGAATCCGGCGAGGGGATCCTTGTAAATACGGATACATGCGGATTCATATGCTGATGCATGATATATGTATATCGCCGACACAGCCAGATACTTGTTTATTAATAATGGAAACCACACATTCGCTTATTTGCTTATTTACACTGGCGCAAGCTCTCATATATTGAATATGCGATGCCAGCGGCAATTTGCGAAAGGAGCCGGCGTTAAGTTTCGCTTTTGTCATCGCTCCATTCGAAATTCATTTGGCATTATGCACTTTTCCTTCAAACAGAAGTGCTCTTCCATTTAACCGGCGAAAACGCGAGAGGAAAGCGTTATGAGCAATTTTAATTTCATTAAGTGCTAAAGTGCCCGCCACACTTTTTCCAGCTGGAATAATAAGCTCAGCCACTCAGCGCAGCCGAAAACGATTTCCCAACGCCTCGCTTAATTTTCCCCCAGCCCCAATATTTCCTTAAACACCCATTTTGCATATACAATCGTGCATGTGAATGCTCTGGTTTTCAATGTCCTAAATATGTGCTTTAATTATGAAACCATGTGCTGGTTAAATATGTAATAGGGTTATCTATTCAGCAAACTTGAAGGATAGGAAGTAAGCTTCATTGTTCTCCGCTTACCACCCACACTCTTCCGCCCACTCGATTGTCTTCCAGCAGGTGTAACAGGTCGTTTTGGCCAAGACTTTGGGCACACTTGACCCAATTAGCGCCAAAATTCCGAAATTCACCCCAGCAACGAAAGCGAACAAGCGCAGAGATACCTACACCCCCACTTTCATATATTTCCACCTTAAGCTGCACAAATATTTCGGAAATTCTGCCCCGCTGCACGGAGAGAAAAATCGTTGAAATCTGGGAGTTGTGCATTGTATTCCAACGATAAGATAAATATTACTTTTGTGGAAAGTGAAACTATAAAAAACTTGATTATTTTATTAAATGCATATAATAGTTTCCATTCGTTTATGTAACATAGAAACCGGCATTTGTTTATAATAGTGGACCATGTAGCTCTGAAATTGGACAGGTGGGCTTGTTGGGGCTTAGCAGTAGAATAGTTACGCTAACTTAACCTCATTTAAACATTATTTTGTGAGCCTGCATTGTTGTTCGCAACTGGTCCTCTCCTGGGCTTCATCTTGCCACTTTTATTTTGGGACTTGGCCATCTCCATTGCACGGATTCCCCATCGCCCGATCCCCAGCCCTTTCAGGTGCATCATCATATATTTTTCTTAATGCCTCGCGTACTTCACCATAAAGTAGCACAGGGCAAGTGGTCGAGAAGGGGGCACTACACTGGGAGAAACTAGGAAGCTTCACTTTTAAGTCCACAAATATTAAATGTATAATGTTCAATGGATTTAAATAATTCTCGCTCTCCAAAAATAAAAAGTTGTATCGAATAAAATATGTTGTATTTTTATCAGTGTAAAGGGTTAAAGGCAGGTGGGGGGGCAGTGGAGTGTTAACCACGCATTTGGGCTGGGGAGCGAAAAAGCAACGGTTGCATTTTGTATTCAAGTACAACGAAAATTGTTGTAAATTAGTAAAAATGTACACATCTCCGTGGTAGTAAGGGAGAGGGAAGTGGGGGTAGAAGACGATGTTGGGACATAAAAGGTGTGCAGCAGGTGCGGGGGACGTTGGAGCCAAAGATAAGCAGAGAGTGCCCAGCTCGTGAAGAGGCTGAAGGGGCTGCCCTGCCGGCTACCAACCTACGCAATTAAGAGCAGTCTCAAAAAAGGGGGATCCCCATCTCTCTCCGTCATTTGCCGAGCGGGAGCGAGCGGGACAGAGCGCACGGCGAAAGGGCACTCTGGTAGCGCCGTCTCTTTCACTCGCTCCCTTTTTGGGGGCTGGAAGTAAAACCCTCATTGTTTGCATTAAAGAGGTTGCTGGCTGCTTTGAATACACTGTCAGAAAATGTTAGTCCCTGAAACTAATGAAATTTCTAAAAAAACACAAAATTAAGATCTTTGTAAGCTTGCCAGATTAATATATTTGAAAAGCGAAATATTTTAAAATATATAATGCTTACTTTCTTGGGGAATTTTGTAAAGTGCATCTACCTACAGCACTTGAGCAACTGCTTCTGCTTCTGCCTCCAAAAAGGCTTTCGGTAACTTAGTTTCCGTCGCTTTTTACAACCTCATGTTTGCATTTTACCTCAACGACGAATGCTCGGGGTCCACACAACAACAGCGTTGGAAAATAAAATAAAAATAAAATATATACACAACAACAAGGGGCAGCTCCACAAGTGGGTTGTCAAGCAGCCCAAAGTTGTTGTCAAGAGAAGTTGTAAAATGCTGCCCAAGTAATAATATACAACAATTTCGTAGCTGGAAGTGGATTTGGAAAGCAAAATGCTTGCACAAGATAAACATTTTGTTTTCCGCTCTGCTCTCATAGCTTTTTCCCAACTCGGTTTTGGGGTTAAATTGCAGCCAGAGATCCGAATAAATGCATTCATTGAACTAAAGATTCTGTGCATCTATGGGGCTTAAGTCTCGGGATTAGATATCTCTATCCAGTTGTTACTATGATCTGATGTTTTATGACCATAGCATGCAACTGAGATATTCAAGCTCATCTCCCTTTGCTCGGCATGAACGCAGCTTTATGGGAAATTCTCCGAGTTAATCCGTTTTATAAGCCCATCAAAGTGATTTAGCGGCACCTTCCGCTCATCTTTCGTCTTATCTCGGCTGAAAAGGAAAGTGTGTATTCTCTTTCGCCGCTCTTTATGTGTTATCGCTTTTATCTGTTTGCGATAAGCTCTCGAGCCGAGAAAGCCTTGTAATCTGCAGCCGAGCTCAGCGAATTGCGTGGTCGATTTATGGCGCGGATTTATGGACTGATCTCTAAATAGTCTTTCGGCTATAAACACCTACCCAGGTGTCACAACGGAGACAGGTGTGATTCTTAGCCAAAGGTGCGGATGCGATCGTTGTGTAATCTACGCTATTAACTTGGCTGGCCAAGGTTTACATACATATTTCGAATTAATTCGAATTCGTTCAATTTTTAATGCGATGCTGGCGAAGAGTAATCCCCCAATAACTGTCTTATCTAGGGTCTTGCATTGCACAGCCAACAGCCAACTCACTCCAATTTCTACTAGGGGGCCCATAACAATTTCCCCAACATCAAATTTAATGCGATTTTAATTTTTGTGCCCAGCGCATTTTCCAAGTTGATGACTGTCGGGGGAGCACGCTGGGAAGGAGCTCACCTGGGATGGATATGTTCGGGATCGCTGCCCTGCCCCCATAAAATGGCATAAGGGCAAATAAATATTTCAAATAGTCATAAATATTGTTGATTGCAGCGGGGAAAAGGGGACTTGCGCAAAAGGAAGACCTTTTAATTAAGGCAATAAAACGGAAATCGACCACGTAACCTAAGGAAAACATAAAGTTTACATTAAATCCACTTAATGTTCGAACAAAGTGCCGTGAATGTCTTCTTTATCGCCACGTGCCTCAGGTTGAGGTCCCTGCCACGCCGGCTTTCAACCTGCCGCCCACCTGGCTGTTGATTTTTTTGCTCATGTCTCAGTTCGGCTGGTCAAAGCCGCAGGGTCGGATTAGGTTACACTGAGCGGAAAGTAGTGTAAATGAAAGAAATAGAGCTGACTTGAGACTTCACAATGTTCTCTTATGAGAATGCAACGACTTTGATTGAATTGCAATCCTTAATTTGTTATGTACTTTAATGGGCATATTTATGGCCAACTATGGGAAGCTTGCTTTGAGCCCTGCAGGCAGCTTATAGCTCAATGCTTTTGGCCAAGTGAGCAAGCGATGTCGTCCCTTCACCTTGACTAACCATCAGGAGTGCCTCATATTTGATTTTTATTAGCCTTCCATTCGCTGCCGTGTCAGAAGTTGCCGCCTTTGGCGCTTCGCCCTCTTCATTCGCCACCCTACTTTTCGCCACATTGCCATTCGCTCATCATCTCCCTTCGTCATCGCCAGCTGCCGACCGACTGGCCATAAAAACATTTGGACCCAAGGTTGTCCAATGTTGATGTAAGTATAAATTAAATATTTCGTGCATTAACGCTCGAGTGTTTATTTTTGCCACCGGGGAAAAGGCGGAGAGAGCGGGCCGAGAAGGAAACTCATTAAATTAGCAATGTCGATTTTAATACCCCTCGCTTTCTTCCCATTTGCTGGGGGGCTTAGCTAGCCGGGCTCATGAATTATTCACCCAAAGTTGGCAGTCCGATCTGCTCGAACGCCACAACTCCCAAATGCACTCACTCTTACCTCAAAGGTGTGTCAATGGGCTAATTAAACTGGGCACGGAACGGAATAAGTTGCAGACTTGGTCACACTACTCAGCAAAACTATGGATTTGGGCACACTTATCGCTTTTATTTATCGATCGAATGGACTGGCCTTCCCCTTCTACTTCATTTTACTTTGTATTTCCTCGAAGGGCACTTCGAATTCGATGTATTTATCTAGACTGGCTAAAAAGTAGGTTGTTTAAGTACGACTCTAGCAGGCAGACAGGTAGAAGAGGTCGGTGGGTTGGGAAATCCGGACGGAGGCTGACCTCTGTGACTTTTCATGACCCAATGACACTTTGACTAATTGAAAACTGTCAAATTGCAGTCGTATCGGAGGTCTCCAGACCCCATACTTCCCATCATTTCTGCTGCATCTCGGCTTCTTAATTGAATTAACTCATTAGACGTAAGTATCTGCACATCCATCTATGCAGTCCGTCCAGTCCAGCTTAGTTCGGTTTACCTACCTTACCGGTGACCTGACAAACAAAATAATTCCGACATTTTTCATTTGTATACTCGTATGTATACACTCGCATGTGTGTGGCAAACATTTTGGTCAAATGTCATTTTGCGCAAACATTGCTAACGTCTGATTTTGGATTGGTCAGCGCTGGGATTTATTAATGACGTTTCGTATTGGGGTTAACATTCATTTAATTTATTTGAGCGCCTCTCCCCTAAATGGCCGCAAATTGTGCATTGTGACAGTCGAAAATGTGGCTGGGATTGACTATCTCTTGCTTATTTGTGAATTGCTGGCTTAGATAATTAATAGCTCGTAGTGAGGCAGCAAACGCATCTTGCAGCTGTCACAGGCAATTTGAAAGAAATTAAGATAATCCCAAGCAAAGGTAAGCATGGCATTACAATTGAATCTACTACTGGGTGGTATGACCTACGTTGCAGGAGAAGCTCTGCCTGACGTGATTACTAAATCAATTTGCGAAAGGACCTCTGATGGGTGGCCAAAGTCTCGGGCCATTTCACTGGGCCACAAACGAAATATACCGAAATCTGTTCACATTTTTTATATAAAGTGGCCTCTTCGTTCTGATTGCCATTTGCGGATTATCTTACGGTCTGATTGAGAAACCTCGCACTCCTCGAGGCGGGGATTCCTCCGCTCTGTTTTCGGAACCATAACAGATGATGATGATTCCATTTGCGGTTTGAATAATTTTCATAATTTAAATAACAGCCCGCCCCAAACCGACGCAAGCCGCTGCAACACCCAGACAGATAGTCACTCACTCACTCATCCAGCCAGCCAGGCGGCCAGCTAGTCCGTCAGGATTCTCTCCATTATTTTGGCCAAAGGGAGCGCGCCTGCCAGCCGAGACAAAGCAAAAGCGAGAGTGTAAATCACGGAGTGAAATGATAAATGGAGCAACGACTTGTTACGCATAAATTGTTGGCCAAAATGAAGGGGCTAAGGATTGAGCGGCGGAGGTCCTCGTCATGTGCGAAGTCCTCCGACTGAGGCACTTTCCCTCAGTAAAAACAATATTTCATTACATTTACATATTCTCACTCAATTTTCATATTTTCGCATTCTCGGTGGGGAATTTTCGTGCGGCAGGATGGAGTCAAGTGGATCTTGCTGTGCCTGCGCCTTTTGTTTCCATTTTTATGGTAATGCCGCCAAGACCCGTATCCCGCTTTTCCCTTCCGACATTCAAACCCCGCGCACCCCCATTTGCTCCACACTGTTCACTGTTCATTTCCCGGCCACGCAACCGCTGGCACAGTGGCGCCCTCAAGTGTCGGTTCATTCGCATTTCGTATGTCAGCATTTTAAATAGGCTTTTCATGTTCGAATTTTATTTTATTGTGTTTTTACGCTTGGCATCGGCCGCACTTCGGTCCGTTTTGTTTTGCTTGATTTTATTTTTCCGGAGTCCTCGACTCCTCAGGCTACATTAAATTCCGCAAGTTGTATGCAAAGTCAGGCCCGCCGACTCTCAACTCTGAACTCTGGCCTGGCTTTATTAAATACAAATATTTTGCTTGTGGGGGGAATTGTTTGTTGGCTCCAGAGTCCGTCCTTCTGTGTGTTTCTGTATGTGGTTATCTCTGTCCAGACCACATTCCTTGAGCAAAGTCTGCGGCTGTCAAGGACACTATATACATACATACCTGCTGGGGTATGGGTCTATCTTTCATTGCCCAAGTGAAAAGAAGTTTTTTTTAAGTGGTTTGGGCTTCAGTTTCAGAAACCAAAAGTCTTCTAGTTGTTGTGGCGAAAATTGTGTGCCTCCTCAGGGAAATACAAAACCATGTTCAATATTTATACTTCGAATTAAAGAAACAAAAATATTCATTTAAATATTCAATATTATATAAATTATATGAAATACAACAATATATTGAGTGTAGTTCATGGTTTAAATATTGAATGATGTGGAGAGCATGGGGAATTCGATCTTCTCACAGAATTTATTTCCGATTCCTGCCTTTTCACTTCTACTGGTGGTTGCTGTCATTTAAAACAAAACAAATAAAATGCCCAAAGGCTTAAAATCGGCACACAGCTGCAGATTCAGACTCAGAAGGACATCGCAGCCCACACTCAAACATCCGCACATCATCAATGCGTCACAATATCGAAAAAAATGCACTGAAAATAAGAACAGCGAGTATGGAAAAGGGTGGAGTATTCAAGGAGTTTCGCGATGGTTGGAGGTGGTGTCCTGCGAAGCAAACGTATGAGAGAAATCCGAGGCAGAGTCAACGAATTTTTCATTCGTCATAAAAACATTTTGCAATAATTTCTGAATTTCACTCGACTTTTCACGGTTTATGCTCCTTCTCCCCCCTCACAAACTTAATCATGACTCTCATTTATCATTTCCGAAACAGTGATGCCCACTGTAGATTAGCAAAAATAGCTAGATATTTATTAGTACTTATGGTATATTAATATACTAATAAGCTTGTGACAGGACTTTAACTAGCATCCGCACTCACTTTAAACATATTTTAAAAAAATATATATAAAATATGTAATAGCCAGCTCTGAGCAACGATCTCTGTGGGTCATAATAAACACCAAAAGTCGCGAGGTAAGTAAAGTGTGGGTGGAAAAAGGGCTGGGGAGGGGACAGGATGTGCCGGGGTGTGTGTGCATTACGTTTGGCTTATTCAGTTTGGGGTTTTGGTTGGCTTGTGTGTATGTATGTGGTTCCTTCTGCTGCTGCGGCGTTGCAATGAACCTTGCTTCCTGGCAATGCAATCCTTTATAAGCCACTTCACTCCGCCGACCCGATCCTTCAGCGCCCTTCGAGTTTCCTTATTGCTCCTCAGGTTTTTGGTCAGTGTTGCAGGATTTCTTTGAGTGCTGTTCGGTTTCCTGTTGTTTTTACGCTTAACTCTGGCTTTAAGCCCTCTTCAGTTGACCTCTTTGTGACCCCAGAATTTGCTAACCGGCGTTCCACTCAGGTTTCGTTTGTTTCATTGACTTTAAAGAGTTTTTTGCAAGGAGTTGGAATACGAGATCTTAGAATTAAATACAAATCATTGAAGCTCCGAATGGTATCAAGTAATTCAAAATGTTTTCATTACCAATTCCCCTAATTTGCCATTGTTGGTAATGCTTTCGATGCCCGGATAAGGGAACTGAGGTGTGTCCTCGAGTCCCTCTCCGATTCTCCGTCATGGTCCCGTATCATCCCAACTCTGTGCATCCTGTCTGTTCCCTGTCGCCAATGCAATTTGGCCAAGTGCGTCCCCAGATATGATCAGAATTGACACTCGGCCAGTGAAATTTGTGCCTAATTTGAGGCCTCAGCGGGTGGCGGACCGCTTCCTGTTCCATTTTCCTCCTCTCGGATGCGTTCCTTTGAGCCATGTAACATCTAAACAAAAGATTAGCTGCAGTTGCCAGAGGGACCTGCACTCAGAGAAATAGGTGCTTCTTGAAAATGTATACCTCACATACCCGTTACACTGTCATTATAACGTATTGTTCTTATTGAAAATCCTACTCACCTTTATAAGTTTTCTATTTTGTGGCATGGGTATTGACTATTTTTCTCTGAGTGCTGGGACCACACAATGGAAATGACACGAACTGCAGTCATCTAAGGATGGATAAAAACTGCGAAGGGAGCGGGACTGGGAAATGGGAATGTGAATGGAGTTGGGGCAGCATGTGCACGCGTTTAATGGCAGAAAACACAACAACGGGACGGAAAAACAATTGTCAACAGACGTGGAAACGTGACCAACGAATTTTACGCACAATTTCACTTTGTGCCCGAGTGTAGTGTCCCAGTGTCCGAGGGTAACAAAGCCGGGCCAGAGTAGGAGACCCTTTGACAATGGCCAGCAGAATCTCCCCCCGCCTCCTGCCGGCCGGCCACACAATTATTGTTTAGAGCATGGCCCAATCCTGGTACTCGGCTACGAAATCCATTCGGGAAATCCAATTAGCCATTTGCTCTCCGAACGGCGAGTTTGTTGACCAGGAAGCGGGCTTCCCGATCGGAAAATATGATTCATATTGGCCATTTCCCCCGCTCCGCGCTCGGAAAAGCGCCTGACACTTTTCGCTCTAATCGTAAAAGGTAATCGCCACTGCTTAGGCGCCTTTCCTTTGTTTTTCACTTTGTTGCAATTACCGCAGAAGTCGCGGGTTTTGACTTATGTTTCTT
Source organism: Drosophila mauritiana (assembly GCF_004382145.1). Taxonomy (NCBI): domain Eukaryota; kingdom Metazoa; phylum Arthropoda; class Insecta; order Diptera; family Drosophilidae; genus Drosophila; species Drosophila mauritiana. The sequence continues at coordinate 21,533,062 of NC_046668.1, read as the reverse complement.
GGGATCGCTTCCTCTGCGATTGCCGATAATTGCCCATGGAGGCGGCCTACAAGGCACCGTCTCTCCACGTCTTGGGACATGGCTTTGGCCATTCGCAAATGGCCAAAATGCACCCATGGAGTTCCTCGGTTCGTTGACATCCCCTGGACTTCGATAATCGCTGACGAGTGGGAGGAAGTTCGCCTGGCTGTGCGTGGAATGGTCAAGTGTCGAATGGAACCATAAAATCCTACAGTATTGCTCATAAATGCTTTTCAGTTTCTAGGAACTTGCGTACTATGATTGGGTAAGACGAGAACAGGAAGGTCTTGCCATTAATAACAACTGAACAATAGGAGGTTTATATAATATAAACAGAAGACCAGTTCCTAGAACAATCTAGGAAATATTTGTATTAAAATACATTTCATTTGCTTAAGTTTCTCTTTAACCAGCTTGCTACTGGATCTTCCCCAACGTTAGAGGCATAAAATGTCACCTTCAGTCCGTCGATTTCCATTGCAAATGACTGCGTTCTTGGCTGGGATCTCCCGGCCGACTCGCATGTCCAACTTTTTGCGGCTACACATGTTTCCCATTAGCCAATAGAGGAGGAGAATAAGAAAAAGTTTCACTGGCTGCGGACCTAGTCATCTCGCATTTCAGACTTCAGACTCGGACCGACAATGAGATGTGCCTGAGCCGCAGTGTAGTTGTCGTGGTCGTTGTTAATGATGATGTTGACACAACTTGTTAACAGAATAATTTATGCGACACTGACTGGCCAAATGCTTTAAAGGCAACAGAAACAAAGTTTGGAGTAGCGGAGGTATCTATTGCATGTTTAATGATGCCACGAGTGGAGCATCTTCCTATCCGGAATCCGGATGCGCGTGCCGCACCAGAAACTGGGGATCAAATTAAGAGCAGTCCCGCAGCTTTTTGGACGGACTTCCAGGCTTGGAAAGGATGGTGGGGGTTTCAGGATTTGCCGCCTGTTTTTTGCCATTTGTCAACGTCGCCAGTTTCAAGATTTTGGCCAAGCTGCAGCTTCACTTTGGCTTCGAGTGTAAAAAATGATAAACGCATTCGCTTATGATGTGCAGAGCTTCCATAAATCATGCTCGCCTCTTCAAAGTTTCTGCAGCTCTCTCCACACCACTGGCAGTGCCGCAAATTTGGCCCGGCCGAGAGATCCCGACGAGATTCCGGAAATACAAAGGACAGGGGACAGAGGTCGGGGTCAGGGGACAGAGGTCAGAGGTTGCCACGCGACAGCGCTCAGACAAACAAGTGTCGCTTTGGGTTCCACGTTGAGCATGATGATGATGGAGGGCATGAGATGGTAACAACCAGCAGTTCTGGCGATTTACGAGCTCCAAGTGGGGCACCAACTAGTCAGTGGAGTTTCAGCTGGCATTTGATAAGAACAGGTCAAGTTGCTTAGGTAAATAGCAAAACGAGTCCACAGGAGGACACTCATCTCCAGGAATTTCAGCTCTTCAAAAAGACAGAAAACGTAAATTATGTTGTGACTTGCACAAGCAAAGAGGTTGGAACATATTAAACCAATTTCCTAGCTTGAGAGAAATGGTCCAGGGAATGTTATATCCTTACAACTTGTATTGACTTTGGTGAATGAAACAAGTGTCTGCTTCACTAATAGAACTATTGTATTTATGCGAAAACTTGACCACAAATTGCCGTTGATTTCCGGATAGTTTTCCCACTCATCAAATGGCTGGTGGCAAGTTCAATCGATATTCTAATAATGTGTTCGACATGTCAGCCAAGTGCCTATGATGGATTCCGAGGGATTGGGGCTACCAGAGTCAACAATGGTCAACAGTGGAGCAGACCACCAAGGTTCTCCGCCTGGACTACCGACGACCACTTATGAAATTGAATGTAAACAAAGCGGGCGACTCGACTTTCCACCCCACTTCCTTGAAGACCCTTCCTCTGTTCGACTTGACATATCGGCGCCACGCAGGCAATTAACATGCGATTGTCATAAATTTACTCAATGCACAGATTATTAAACATTCATAAAATAAATTACCCAGCCAGCCAAAGTGCATAAATTCTGAATTGATTTTAGCGCATTGTGCGGGACAAAGGAAAGCGATTGGGGGAGTTGAGTTCGTTCTTCCCCCGTCGAAGGAGGGGAAAGGAATCTGGTTATTGAATTATAACGATGTCGGCCAGAATGGCCAAGGGAAAAACATAAACATAAATTCCTTCAAAGTCTTCGAGCGAAACAACAATTGCATAGAAATCAATTTCAGAGGCGAAGCGTTCAAGGGTTAAATTCCAAAAGGGGAGTTATAAATTGTGTAAGTGCAACGCGGGGGAAGTTGTGAGTTGGGGAGCAAGACCCCATTTAATGGCGATTGTGGCTTGTCGCAGGGGTTGAAACAAAGACTGTCCATAGTTTCATCTCGATGCGAAGGGAAGTGGAAGAGCGACCATCGACTGGAGGAGCACTTGCCATTAGAAATGGGATAGTTTTAACAACTTCCCCATCAAGTCTTGAAGAGCCACAAGAAAATGGTGTTGTATTGCCCGCCTTTAAAGCTCTTTTTGAAGTTTCGAAACCGACTTGTTTTTGGGGTCTATGATTAGAGATTGAAATTGGGTTTAGACTAAACTAGCAGATTCGCAGTTAACCACACAGTTCTTAAGGCTGCTTGCATCCGCAGTGATTGCATTTCAGCTAACTGCATTACCCGGCTCCTTTGCCAACTCCAAGCAGATAATTTCGGGCGGAATATCATTAGGAATTCCCTTTCTGGCTGCAAATCGGAGGAGGGGCGCGGCTCCTGCGAACTTAAGTCAACTGCATCACAGCACAGGGAGAAGCCCCAAAAAAAGGAGGAGCTGCCTGATGTGAAGTGAAATGAAATTACGAAGAACCAGCTGAATGTCAATGTCCTCCCACAAGAAGCCGTCTGCGATGGCAAAAACAAAGAGCGAACGGAATGTATGTACAGCAGTATGTACAAATATATATCTTTTTTATGACATTTCTGACAATTTATGATGCAAATTCCTCACCCGAAAACCGAAGAATGGAGCGGGGGCACGAGAAGAAGGCTCCGACAAATTGTCGAGAAATTGCATAAAACTATAAAAAAGCCAAAAAACGAGAGCATGAGGGCAAAAAACAAATTGTTATGCTGAAATCTGTAATCTGAAGTAGTTGCGGATGCACTCGAGGGATATTTATGGTGGGAGCGAGAGGGGGAATAACACAGAGAGAGAGAGAGAGAGACAGCCACACTCCGGGCAAAGGGCAAAAGCTGTATGCAAAATTGTTTTATTTCTGCTTTCATTATTTTGCTTTATATTTCGTGATGGCTTTTTATTTTCTGTTGACTCATCAGAAAATAAATTGAAATATTCTTGTTGACAAAACCGTACCGAATTCGGACAGAGAACTTTTTGCTTTTTGCCATTGCATGATTTATTTAATTTACTAAAACTAACACAACATGGAAAATATTTGATAATAAAATCACGTTCACACGCTTAAGGCCACAAATCAATTGGTGCCGCCGATATCGAAATCGAAATCCAACGTAACGAACCCATCAGCCATCAATGCAAGCGGCCCGAACCCAAAGTTCATTATAAAATTATTTGTCCTCTTTTAATTTGGGTCCCGAATTCGTGGAAAGCCTTTTGACCGCAAGTGAGGACTTGGCCCCACCTCGCAAATCTGCCTTTGGCCCCAATGGGAATCAATAGCAATCTATCCCAGGCACAAACTCTTTCGGCGTGTGAGGTCTCCTTTGCTCGTTAATATGCCAGTGTTTTATTTAAAAGTCACGCAAACAATCCAGCAAAAATATCTATAACCGCATGGAAAACAAACTATTGGTAGTCAAATATATGTGGACATTTTCGAAAATAAATACTGAAATTTAAACGGCTCTTCGACATCTGGCGGCTAACCAAACAAGAATTTTTTTACGAGAGCTTAATTAACAAAACACAAATTCGCGCTTATTTTTCTGAATGAAATATCCAAATGGAAATGTTGACGAATGGGAAAGCGAACGCGGAATAAGCCTGGCTAAAATGAACGGATTTGTTATCTAATTTATTATGGAATTTAATTCGCGACACAAGATTTCAACCAAATCATTTCAGAATGGCAAAATCAGAAATCTTTAAGCCTTCAAAAATTATCAAATTTAGATAAAGCTGCATAATGTTATTTACTGTAGAAGAAAATAAATTTAAGTAGCGGCTATTATTATTATTGGTTATAATGATAACACTTTTATTGAAGTGATATTCCCACGCAACCCAACCAAAAATTCTCTTTTGGCCAGAACGACTTTAAAATGGGTGTGGGTTTTGGCCTCTTGACTGATTTCCATTTGGCCAAAACGCAGACGTGGCACAATATGTTATGAATTTTTATTGAGTTGTTTGTGTGCCAAGGAAAAAATTAATTTATCGCCTTCGTCGTTATTGTTCAAATAAAAGGCCGAAATCTAAATGGGTGATCGAAAAAACGGAGGGAGGGAATGTGGAGTCGGGGCTTTCGTCATCCTCATCCGGGCTCCATGTCGCCATATCATCGATGGACATCAATGTGGGGATATGTCAGAAAATCGGCGGGCGGGGAGACGTTGCCTGAATTTAAATGGACAAATTAATTGCGTTTGTCAGGCTTGTGGACAGGTTCTGGCCATTGGAACCTCGGCAGCAGCACAAACCCAAGCGGCCGGACAAAGAATTAATTGGTTTTTGGACACTGGGTGAAATATATTTAATTTAGGCTTAATGCCGGACAGAGATTGCATTTTAGTATGCACCATCTCAAACTCCTCGCAAGTGTCAATTTGGCATTGAGTCATGACTGGGACCGTATCTGTATCTCCATCTGTATCTTTATCTGTGCGCGATCGCCGGGCCATCAAATAGCCATTAAACAGTAGACCATTATCCTAGCTGATGGGGAATGATACCTGAGAGCCTCCACAAAGGATCTCCCTCCGATCCCAGACCGCAGGCGATCGTGCGGTGCAGTCGATGATCGAGGATCGGGACATAAATTATCACTTGGTTGTGGGTTCGACAAAGTTGTTTATAGGGGGTTATGTGTGGAATGGTGACGGGTAGAAGGGAATCCACTGAGGGAAAAGTCAAGCATTTTATTCAAATTGATTCCTTACCTTGTACTTTTCTTCGTACCTTTATTCAAATACTTCGTTCTGTGCATCGTTATGCAAGCAGGATACCTACGGTGAATAGAATAGTACTCCCCTAAAGTTGGAAATCCCTCTTTTGTCCGATCTGAGTTGACAGTTTTATTGTGTCGCCTTTCTGAATTAATTGAGCCGCCCCTCAGTTCCAAATGAAGTCGTTGTCGCGTTTCCGAGGAATGCGGCGAGGATGGGATACCCGGCTCATCCCCTGCGGGAAGCTGGGCTCGGAGGACCACACATCGCGATGGAGACACACGCAGCTCCGAAAACGAACCCAGAAAGCATGGCCTGAACAAATTGCTTCTTCTCTATTTATTCGGCCTGCGGGCGAGCCGTTGCCAATTAATTATAATTGATTGGCGATATTAACGGAAATTATGATGATTATGATTATTCGCTGGAAATGCACCCGCAGATACGTATGTAGATACGTTTTTCTGTCGAAAGATATAACGAGGCACAATGAAAGCTGAAAACTATCCGGATGATGTATGATAAACGACTTAATTGTTTTTTATTCAAGCTCCCCGCCATTGGCATCGAATACATTAAATGATAGATGTGAATGCTGAATGGAACAAATTTGCCGGATTGCAGAGAATTTTTAATTCGTTAGACGTAGACAACAATTAAATTTACGTTACGATTGTTCGATTAAGTGTGGTCACATTGCTTGTTATCGATTCCCCCAGTTGTCACACTGAACTTTTTAATCGGAGTAGCTTTTATTGTGATTTCATTTTAGTTCACCAACAAGGCCTGGTGCTCAGGGATTTCAGCTGAAAAGTATGAGACGTTCTCGGCCCACGGATCGTTCCTGGAATGCTCTGCGTTCGCGTTCACGTTCGCGTTCGCCATTCCGTTCGCAATCCATTTATCGATCCCGGCCCTCCCGTTCGGATACCATTTTCACAGACAGGCCGCGACTGCAGCGACGTTTCGGCCGGCCCGCCACCTCCTGGGACATTCCACCCGAGGGTTATAGCCACCTGACTCCGCAGCAGTACAAGGCCATGCAGGCCAGCGGGCAGATTGCCTCCAGGATTCTTTCGGATGGCATACACGCGGGGGAGTCCGCCGCGATTTCGATGATCACTCGACAAGCTCGCCGCCTGTATGTGGGTAATATTCCATTCGGAGTTACGGAGGAGGAGATGATGCAGTTCTTCAATAATCGGATCATGGCTCTGGGATATGAAGCAAAAAGCTCGCACTACATGGACGGGAAGGCAGTGCTGACTTGCCAAACGAATCTGGAGAAGAACTTTGCCTTTCTGGAGTTCCGATCCATTGACGAGGCCACCCAGGCCTTGAATTTCGATGGGATGGTCTTCCGCGGACAGACCTTAAAGATACGAAGGCCACACGACTACCAGCCAGTGCCCTCGATTTCATTCTCTGCGATGGAGAACTACAGGTCATTTAGGGTCCCGGCCACCACCATAGCCAATCCTCCAAACGTTACCATTCCTGTGACCACTATTGTCCCCGATTCCCCCAATAAGATCTACGTAGGTGGCTTGCCCACCTGCCTGAATCAGGACCAGGTCAAGGAACTGCTGCAGTCCTTTGGGGAACTGAAAGGACTGAATCTGGTGATGGATGGCAACACGAGCCTGAACAAGGGATTCGCCTTCTTCGAGTACTACGATCCCTTGGTTACCGATCACGCCATAGCTGGATTGCACGGCATGCTGCTGGGGGATCGCAGGCTGGTGGTCCAGCGTTCCATTCCAGGCGGAAAGAACGCTTTCCCCGGCCACACAGCACCAATAGTCCAGGTACCGGGAATATCCACACTACTAGACCCTGGTTCACCTACCGAAACTCTCTGTCTGCTGAACATGGTGCGGCCGGAGGAGCTCCTGGACGACGAGGAGTTCGAGGACATTCGCACGGACATCAAGCAGGAGTGCGCCAAGTTCGGAGAGGTTCGCAGCATCAAGATCCCGCGTCCCATCGGACCATTTCCGAAGCGGGGCTGTGGCAAGGTCTTCGTCCAGTTCGAGTCCGTGGAGGATTCGCAGAAGGCCCTTAAGGCGTTGAGTGGTCGCAAGTTCAGCGATCGCATCGTGATGACCTCGTATTACGATCCCGAAAAGTACCTGGCGGATGATCTTCAATAAAGTCGTAATAATAAACCATATTAACATATCACATATGTATATTAAAATGAACATGTACAATTAATAGTCAGTCCATCATGATGCCTGTTGAATCGGTCCGCTGATGTGGCCAAGGCCACGAGCGATAAGGAAGTTAATACCCAGTTCTCCACTATCGTTGTTGTGATATCATCTGCTTAACGCTTTAAGTTATCTGGGCCCAGAATGTGGGGACACGCCTCCTTGCCCCCAAAACGATGGCAGGAATTCAATTAGGCAGACCGACTTAAGCTGCAATCCTTAAAGCTGCTCGAAATCCGACAGCTCCTGCAGCAGCTCCTCCGCTCCCCTTTTATTTCCAGTTCCCCTGGAAGGGCCAGGCCAAAGCTCTTGCTTAATTAAAATTTTAAACTTTACGCTTTATCGCCGGCATTTCTCGGCATATTCACACCTACCGTCCGCTTATTACGAAGCCCAGGTAATGCCTTAATGCCTTTTCAATGGAGAAGCTTCTTCGGCTGCTTATCTCGCCGACGAACGGTTGCATTTTCTCAGGTTTCACGTTTCGAGGGTCTTGGGGCATCATCATCCGTCCCGCCTGGGGCTGGGTCTTTTCTTATCTCGAAGTTTGGTCATTTGGTCGACAGCCGATCATCAATACTCGAACGCGTAATGAAATGGTCAGCACACGGAGAGAAACAAGTTTGACAGGTGGCAAAGTTGCATTTATCTGAGTACCAGAAACCCTATACTTCTTCCTCACAGTGAGTTACTCCCCATTTCTCGCAGTGCAGTGCTAAGAGCGTTGAAAGCCCATCTGCAAACGGAGCGATTTATCAGTGGCAACGACGAGCACAGCTAAACGCTTTATCGGACTGGAGGAGATTGTGCCAGGAAGGAGATGGGAAAGAACTGAGAACTTGAGTGGACCGTGGCCACAAATTAATCCAACGCCTTGGACTTTTGTCATTCACCGGAGGAGACGATCTGAAGGCGAGCCTTTCATTCCGGGGGCACCAGAAAACTAAGAGACTTCTTTCGAAGCCGCTGCTGCTGTCCCATGAAAATCAATGCCTCGATGGGTAATTAATAAACGCCCATAAAGATGCGGATACAATAAAAATTCCAGACTTTCGTGGCGGATAGTGGTGGGGGATAGGAATCAACTCCAAAAGGGTTTCTTTGATTGTGTAGTTTTTTCCTTCGTTGATTTTTATGAGCTGGCAGCTGCGCTTTGGGGATTAACTGGATTGACTTCTAATCTCGTCCAGCAACTTCTCCGCCCTCTATTGTGTCCGAGGTTAGGGTCTGGATGTTAGGTAATCGAAATTGAGCAATCAAAGCCACAGTTGAGTGAACCCAACGCCGAGCCCTTCATCCCGGCGGCTTCTATGCATTTTTAATTGCATTCTCATCATTTCATTTGAATATGATGTAGTAGATAATCACTGGGCTCCTGCCAGAGCAACGCCTTCCTCCAAAATCGGTTGTTAAACGACTCTTTTTACCCATTTCACCTCCGTTGATTGTTCCATTCGGTGGCTGGGAGGGAATCAGAAGCTCGTTCCTTCACTTATCGCATCCATCACTTGATTTGTGTCCCAACGAGTTATCCAACTTAATTAGCTGGATCTGCAGGACGTTGTGTTTCACTAATGATAGTTTAGATGCCCGGGCGCAGTATAAATTTGCCAAAGATACTGAGATACAGATACTCTATGCAGATAGGGCGATCCATAAAAATTTGTTCTTCTAATGATCGCGAGATAGACATCTATCTCGCATGCGTTCAATTTGTACGGATTTAATTAAGATACACGGTGAAGTTCACAGACAAAAGCGGACTTAATGAAGTAAACTGCTGCAAATCAACGGCCAGAAGTTAATCTCTGAATTATTTAAAAACCAGGCGGGCCAAGGAGGCAGCGTTTTTCTGGTTCTCAAAGGGCAGAAGCCCGAATTCAATTAACCAGAACCTGTTGCTTTGTTTGGTTTGCCCGCAATTCAATTCAATTCACATTTCCGGGGCCCAAAAAATGAAAAATAAGAACTGAAGAGGCGAACAGAACACGCGAATAAAATCAAATAAACAAATATTGTTGTGCAGTTCAGGCGAATCTGTAATTTCCCCTTCGTAGTCAACAACAAAGGCTAAAAACAAATTACCAGCGAGAATAATTTCACCGAAATTTCAACTTGGGGTTGTAACTGAAAGGCAAGGGTGGGGTTTTTTTTGGGTGGCTGGATGGTATTCCCCGCCCAGCCATCCTGTCACTGCCATTTCCATACCCACACCCACACCCACTCGGAATCCCAATCCCGCTCCAGAGTTACACGTCGCTTCGTTAATGGCAGCGCAATTAATTCGAGCAAATCGTCTGTGAACCCTTTTTATGACCTCTAGGAGTCCCCGGAACAGCCCGTCTCATTCGCAGATAAAAATTCATTAAACGACATCATTGGAGAGCTTTGTTTCGCTTTGAACTGTTTGCCCGGCGATAATAAATGCGGAATAGGAGCGCAAATGCCGGAAAAGCGTTCTTTAAACGCTTCGGAGTTTTCCATTTTCCGGCGCGGCGAAAATTGTTTCGGTTTTATTTGCGTAAACTGTTCAACAGCCGAAAATAGAACATAAAGCAAGAATACACCTGGCGGTTCTAAATATAAACGGTTTGTTTTTAGGGTGAGCCAAGCCTTAACTTTGAGTTTGGCTTAGTTCGACATTTATAAAACAGTGAGTGGGATTTCTCTCGTTGTGCTGCTTTGAAAGGACAAATATTTCCACCATTCATCGAGCTACCTCGTTTTCAGGGGCATAAATCTTGCCGCCTCATCCTGCGGAGTTATATTGAACTAGTTCCCCTAACAGCATTAAACTAACCCATTAGCTGGCTATTCAACTCGCTCGAGCACATTGTTACAAGATAATTCCGCTGATCTATTACGCGGCTCAAGAGCCATTTGTCTCTCTAAACTCTTACACAATTCCAAAACCGAGTCCCGAATGCGAGACGCGAGTTCGAAGAACCCATTTGTGGACACCCTGCGGCGCCGAGGGAAAAACAAAGGAAAGCGCTGGGCATCCGAATGGGTTTTCCCGAGTTTTCCAGCAGCGCTGCGAGGGAGGGACCAGCGCGAATAACCTGCGAGCTGAGCGCACTTAATGAGGGTCATAAAATCAAGCGCCGGTCCTCAGCCTCCAGACGGAGGGAAAAAGCGGCTCAGACGGTCGGATAAACCGAAACTAAAGCAACCTGCGAAGGTGTAACAGGTGAGACGGCAATGAAATCATAATGCCGATTACACCGAGCAAGCATAACGAGGCAGTCGTGCCCCAAAAGGACATCTAAGTGACCCAGAGCTTGTGATTCGAGGCGGCAACCGTTCCGTGGCATTTAACCCTTACTCCAGTATTTGCTTTGATATTGTGCCGCAAACCTTTTAAATCGCTTGTTTGTGAATTACAGAGCGCGGCTCTGTCACCTCGCTCGAATGCAAATGCGTGTCAACTTTGACCCCAAGTGAAGCCGAATCACATAATCCCCAAGAAGCGACCAGATGTGGAGCAACAATAAGGGCAGCGAAACAATGGGGAAAAACACAATTTAAGCTGCTCGAAATGCCCGACTTTTTCGACTGGCCGCCACTTCACTTGGCCCGGCATAATCCAAACTAAATGTCCGACTTAATTTTGTTGTTCAACTGTCCTGCTTGTCGTGTGCACTGAGAGAAAAGTTCACAATTCGTCTCTCAGGGCTTTTAGCCAAGTTAAAAGCCAAGTGCTTTCATTGTTAGCTAGTGTTATTTCATCCCATTTATTCGAACATCGGTTTCTTGATTTGTTGTATCCTTTTTCTGATACAAAGGATGTTTTCAACCCTCTTTGCCACCTCTTATTTCTCCCCTTAATTTCCCCATTCCAATTTTGTGGGTACCTGTCATTTCCTCGATGACCGTCAACTTGTGAAACACGCTGATAGTGGAGTGAACTTATGAGTGTAAGTGCAGATTACATACCTGCGAATAGCTGTGGCGTAACCCAAAGGTTCACTGACCTTCGGCAGGGCGTGTCCTCCCATTCAAAAGGACTTCGGCTGACTTGTCCATGTTTGTGTATTTCTTTTTTTGCCGTGTAATGCTGTGAATGCTGTAAATGCCGTGAACTTCGAGCTCCGCCCACTGATGAATGCCCGCTGCTCCGGGAGTCATCTTCATTCTGCTGGCGAGCATTTGTCCTGCCGTTTGTTTGGATGCTGCTGCAGTGCCACTACACCCCCCCAACCATCCTCCCCCTGCCGACCTTCGCTGCCCCCTTTCCGCCTGTCGGCATCCACACAATTCAACTTCAACTTTTGATACTCATCTGAATTTGCATTATTTTCTTCTGCTGCTGTTTGCGTTGCTGCTGATTTTAATCTTTCAACTGCTCCTCTCCGCTTTGCCTGCCCTGCCCGTTGCCCTGTTTTATTTAGTTTGGAATCTTTTTGCCGTTCTTCCTCACCGGTGATTTGCTGGTGATATGTACCTGCCGCCCTTCTGCCGTCCAGGTGAACAGGTTTCCTTTCCTTTGTTTGTCGCGCTCTGCAGGCTCCAACGCACTTGCCACTCCACTCGGGACTCTTTTTCCCATTTTCCCCGGCGGTCTTCATTCATTCCATTCCATTCGCATAAAGAGGCGAGGACGGAAAAAAGTATCCTAATTGGTATTAAAATTGACGTTATTTTTTCCAACCATTCCTGCGATCCAGCCATTGTGATGCGATGCCTTAATAGCTTGGATGGTGCCGCATTTGTCTTCTGGCCTCTGCTTGCGCACTTTATTCAGATTGCATTGAGCCGAGAGTCTGATTTCGGCCAAATTCGGGGCACTTTGGGCCAAACGCATTTCTCAGATGACAGCGAGATTAAAATCGAGAGATAAACATGATCACCATGCCCTTCAGATTCCACTGGCTGATGTGACCATTGCATTCGGTTTAATTTTCCCGTGTTTTTGTTTCGTTTTTATCATTTAATTTTTTCGTTACCTGATTTTCATCTTTTGTTTGGCGCTCGGGCGTAATGCCATCGGCGTTTTTGTTGGCAAGTTATGGAAAAAAATGGAAATTCTCTGGAGGATTAAATTTAAATGTGGCCACTTACACGTAATTAAGTTCACTGCACTTTATTTAAATGTGTATTAAGCCATTTTTCGCAGCACCAATATGCAGAAATAATTAAGCCGGTAATAAAATTTTATTAAAGCTTAAATGGATGTGTGCAAAAATTTGCTGTATCGATTGCATAGCAATTAAATAAAATCTCTTAAAGTCCTTTAAATTAGCTTGAGTTCGGCACATCAGAATGGCATAGGTCAGTTCCAATAAGAAAATTTAAGTTAACAGTGCAGTACTCCGAAAACTGTTGAAATTAACATCCTCCTTTTACATTTCCTTTTGTCAATGGCATTACTCCGAATAAATGTTAATGTTTATGTTGTCAGTATATTTTGAACTACTCCAAATTTATTAACTAATATATGCTTTAAAAGGTTTTAATTTATTGTTTGTTTTGCCGAATTTTTTAATTTATTTAATTTCTTATAACATTTTATATTAATATCATCCAAATGGGTTCCACTTCGATGCTCTCCGAGAATCTATGTGGACTGTGTGGTTTTGTTTTTGTTTGTGGAATTCATCCGAAATGTGTGCCATTTTGTGGCCAATGTAAAAGTAACTTTTATGCAAAATAAATGTAAACGCAATTTGATATTATAATAAATTAAGAAAGTATTGAGTGCAAATTAATAGTAATAAAGTTATACTTTTAAATTCAATAATCAATTAGTTTACTGAGATAAATTCATTAAAAGATGCCAAAGTAGAGATTAAAAATCCCAAAAAAACCTTCACCGTAAATATAAATCAATTCCTGCTTATTACAGCGCAAACAGGTTTTGTTTTGGCAGCAGAGACAAGGCTCAAACTCAGGGAATCAAGATCAAGAATTTTTGGCCAGCAGAATCGAATTAAATGTTAACATAGCTTCCACATGTTTCTCCTGCGCGACGCCTGCGCTCTGAGAGCACTGTTAGCATGCGATCCACAGGCGAGCGATGCGATCCACACGCGATGCAGTCGCCGACTCGATTCATAAATTGCGTTTAGTATTGCCGAGAGATTCAAGCGTTGTGGTACTCGAACTGGAAATCGCACGACGCGCGGCTGTTGCGTTCAAATAGTTGTGTTCGGTCGAAAATGCTTTTGTGGCAAGAAGTGCTAGAAATCGAGTCCCGAAATTAGTAGTCAATCCAAAAGTGACCAAATCCAGTGCCACCGAAAGCCCAAAAATCCCTTGAGTGACTCGTTCGCGGTCGCCAGTTCGTCGCGAGTTGTGGCAACTTCGTGAGAGAAACACAGGGTAGCAAATCGAGTAATTGAATCCCCTTTCTGGACATCCAAGTCGTATAGTCGCAGTTTTCTGCAGTTGGTGTGCCGTGAAATGTTGCTGCTGCAACTGCCGCAGATCGGTGTGGCACAGTGTCAGTGATTGAGAATTATAAGCGCCGAGTTCAAGGTACTGCAGCATGACGCCAAGCGGATTACACACAAGGATTAAATAACAAAGTAATTTGCATATCTGGAAAATAAATTCGAATCATGACAGCGAACTAGGCACAAGTTTATGCACGAATATCGGCCGCTCTCCCCAAGGATCCTGCGCGAGCGGATGTCCGTTCATGTCCATGTTGCGAGTCAATGAAACTTTTAATTGTGCACGCGTGCCCCGCCCCCTCCAGAAGCCGCCGCCCCCCTCATTTCCACCCCCTTTGGCCCCACACCTGTTCGCTGGGGGCCTTTCGTGCCCGCCAGCCCCGCCCCTTGGGTCTCATGTTCATGTTTCCCGCATATTTGTCATGGACATCGCCTGGATGAATGCATGACTGGCTGAATAATCTCCTGGGGGACGCAGTGGAGGGTGGTGGGTGGAGGGGATCCCCCGGGAACAGGAATAAAAGTGCAACCATCAAGCCAAACACACTTTAAACTTGTGCCAGTGAAATCGTTTTGGGAAGAAGGGAGAAAACAAAATTCAACTTTTCATAAAGTTGTGGAAGAAATAAAAACAACGCTATTTAAAACTTTTGGACATATTCCGCTATGCGAGGGGAGATCCCTCCAATAAAGTCGGTGCATAATATTTTGAGACACATTAGTGGTTAAATTTGATAATTTAATTATGAAAGTTGTAGTGCATGCCAGTGTTCTTTAAACTGCAATGGGAACAATCGAATGGACGACTGAGTTCCCATTCAATTAACTCGCAACTTTAAACTCAATCCCCAAAGTTCCTGATTTTTCCACGCAGTTTGCTGCACTAACTTTATTAACCAGCAAGTGGAATCCCAGATTGTTCCGCCCTTAAGCTCTCGGCCAAATCTCAACTTATTTTCAATTATCATGTCATCTGGTGGGAAACCACTCGCCCCCCAGCCTTTCATCCCCTTTCCTGCTCACCACCCACCACCAGCTGCACTTGAACTCCATGCTGGTAATTCGGAAAATCCCCTCGCCAAAAAAGCGAACAGCAGAGAATTTACTATCGCCACCAACGCCAATTGAAGCACTTGTCCACGCTCGCCGACCTCCGCCCAGCACCCTTCCCTTCCCCCAGGGTTTTCCCAACTCCACCCGCTTTTCCCGCCCCCTTCTTTCTTTCTCTCGGTATGTTTTTTGCGGTCAGTTGAGGCCGCGTGCCGAGTTCCCATTGTATGTGTGTTCTTCGTGTTTACATTTTTTTTGCCGGATACCCAGCATTTTTAGAGGTTGGGGCATAACGTGGTAAGGACAACTAGAAACTCATAGGATATGAACCAATAAAAGGGACACAAGTTGGGATCCTATATCTCTGACCAACCAGAACTGAAATAAAATACTTCAGATTGGCAAACAGTAGGTACTGGGTATTATATAGTCGCGACACACTAGCTACTTTTGCTTTTGGAAGGGACATGTATCCTTGGGCCATGCGTGTGTGTTCGTGAGTCAAAGAACAGCGGCAAAAAACAGCGCAAAACGATGGAGAAGCAGCAGAAAGTGAGTGAGGTGGAGGAGCAAAGGACACCGCCAAGTTGACCTCGCGTCGCCTGCAGCGTTAATTTATAATTTACTCTCGGCTCACTGAAATCGCCTAGCACCCCAAACCCCCCCACTCCCCTCCGTTTCCCGCGCTCCCTCTTTTATTATTATTACTTCTGTGCGTTTCCACGCGCTTTTCCCAGCCCGACCGCAGAAAAGGTCCTTTGCCCCATCATCATCCACCAACGTTTTTGCCACTTTTGACTTTTTTACATTTGCCGACGGGTCTGAATGTTGTTTTTTCCCCGCTATTGTTGCCTCTGCTGTGTTTTCCTGCTCCCCGTTGTTGTTGTTGCTGCTGGTGCGGTGTCCCTTGAATTTTTGGCAAACAAGAAGGACGATGGAGGATATCCAAACCTGCTCCCAAATTCGACGTCCCCATCCCGGTATTTTGGCCTTCTCAACTACTCATTGTTGTTGTCTGCCTGGGTTTTTAGTGCCTTAATTTCGCTGTTTGTCTGTGTTTTTTGGGGTATACTTTTTTCCTTTTGGCCACGCTCCTGTTTGAAACATTCTTGACTTTTGGCCTCGCGACTGTTGCGCGTCTCACTTTCTCCTTCCAGCGTTTTCAGACTTTTTTGTTTGTTGTTTTAATTAATTTGTAAATTTACTCGCCCAGATTAAAGCAAAGGAGAAGCAAATTAGCCAGAGACTCCGCCAACAAAAATGCAGATGGACGGCAGATGTCATTTGCTGAAAAGAGAAGCAAATTCTTTGGTGGCGAGGGACAAACCAAAGTGGGGCATTGAGGAAATAAAAAAGCCAAGTGGTGGAAGGAGTTTGGAATTTTACCACTTAGGATTCTTTGTCCCCGATTTCAGACAGCTTAAATATTTAAAAAAGCCTGGCACTGTTTAATATTCTAGTAATTGAGTTCATGAAACAAATGCAAATGAGGCAGAAAACCATAAATAAAACCTCTAACACGAATCGCAATAATAAAAAAAGAACAATTTAAATGTTAAACAATACATGGGAAAAATTATGGCATTGTAAATAGTGTTCAGTCAGTTTTTTGACCAAACAAATCCTGATTTTTTGTGGCAAAGATTTTTTAAATACTATTTAATTGAATGATAGTTCAATTCCATGGCAAAACTGTGAGGCAAGTTGAATGTGCACCTTGTTGAAAACACATTTGTCTCGAGCAAATCGTTCGTTCCCCAAAAACATTTGCAACCCGAGTAGTAGACCCTCGAGTTCCGTAGACAAACAGTGTATTAAATTTGTATTTGCTTTCCAGTTAGCAGAGGCGTCTATCAAATTTCCCTGTCAATCTCGGCTTTCATCGCCAGAACTCGCAGTCTCGAAGTTTGCCAATAATAATAATTTAATTTCCAGCCGAAGTCGAGTCACTCAAGAAAAACACTTCTGTGGAAAACTCGGTGAGCAGCAGCACATTCGCCCGCCGGGCATTTAATTGCTGCTCCAAAGCTCCGGAGCTGCGGAGCTCCGTTCCTCCAGAGCGAGAACAAAGGCTGAATAATTTTATATGCAGTACAAATAGGGAGAATTATTTTTGCAGCTGCTTTTGGCCGGAGCATTTGCTTAAAGTATTTAACTTGGGTTTAACCGCAATGACAAAACTTTGTCCTGGCCGCTTTTCCGAGATATTGACACATTTGTTGGCAGCATGAAGTCGGCCAATAAAGTTGCTTGCGGTGTCTGAGCCAGAAACGAATTTCAAATTAAATAAACGGGAAAAAAGAGGCAAACTCCCAAATGTGCAATTAAAAAATTTTACAGTCATAACTTTTTATTATGGAACATAATTCAGACTTTTTATGCGGAGGGAACCGGAGCCGAATGGGGAGGTAGGTGGCTCCACTGCGCGTGTTTAATTTCGTTCTTCGTCCTGTTTTTCCAATAAATTTTCTTCCCTTTCGCACGCAATTTCCCCACTTCAACTTTTCCCACTTTCCCTGCCGCTGCTGCTCGCCCCCAGTTTTCCTTTTTGGATATATAATTGCATTAAAGCCAACCGAACTGGCCGCACTTTTATGTGTCTGTTCCATCATTTTTGGGTGGCAACAAATTCTCGGCTTGTTTACGTTTCATTTTTGGTAGTTTCAGTTTCTAACTATAGATTTTTATCACGACACGAGGGGCGGTTCGTTTCATATTTTTTATTGGACCTAAATGTCGACACGTGGATACATTTTTTTAGATGCATTTTAATTGGCGTTTTGCTGGGCCTTTTATGGTGCACATGGTTAGGCGAATGATTATCGTGCGGATAAAAAACGGCACCAAAGGGGTTTCATATTTGGCTCACAGATCTTAAATTACCATCTTGTTCTAGCCTGTGTGCACATAATTTAAAACTGGCCAGCTCTGATTTTATAGAGCTCTCTTTAAACTAGGAATCCCCTGCTCATAACGGGTGCTAAAGTTTCGTAATACCCCAGTTTTTCACATGTGGGGCACATTAACCCACGCCCATTAAGCTGTCCGACAGCCAATAATTGTCGCTTCAACTAAATAATGCATAAATAATGCAGCAGGGATAACAAACTCAAACGGGCACAGGATCGGGGGAGCGGCTACATATACATAAATGGGGGATATATCAACCCGTTCGGGGCCAAAGGGGTGGCTTTTCGACATGTTAGTGGATTTGTCGGCCAACAAAGTGAGAAAACCGCAACGGAGCGGCATAAAAAATGCATAAAACGAGGACAGAATAAAGTCATAAAGTAAAAATTGCAGACGGGCGGGGAAAAGGGGCTGCGAAGGAGCGTCCTCTGAGTCCCAGGAAAGTGAAGGGGTAAAAGCGGATGAGGGGGCGAAAAGGGGGAAAAGTGAGTCTCTGAGTTGCTGTTGTTGTTCGGCATGGGTCTTGTTTGAGGTTTCAATAGGTCATAATTCACGCCTAGTCGCCGCTTTTCCCCCTCGCATTTCCCTGCCGTTGGGCGCCTTGAAAAAGGCTCACCAGGAAACCAATTGGGCGGGGTGAGACGAGTGGGTGTGGGTGTTCGTGGCGCCAGCTACTCTCGTAAAAAAAGAACAAAACACGTGTGTGCACAACCAATATGCGCTGGCAGAACAGGTCGGGTTACTGTCTATACATGATCCCTAAACAAGACTGCACTGTGGTCTCAAGATTGGCAAAATGTGCTCTCTTTTTTAAAGATAAGAATACTTTAAACCAAATTTAATAATCCTATTATTATGTACTGAGAATAGTTAATGCTTTTTGGAACTATTTTCATATGATATGATATGATATGGATATGGTTATGGAAATTAATGTGATGCCCTTTCTTTTCTCATTCAATCCATTCCACTCTAGTGCATTGTGCAAATTGGTTTTGGTCGCTGGTGTCGTGTTTGTTTTTACATTAGTTGTGGTCTGTCTCCGGCTGGCCACTTTGTGGAAAATGGAAAATGGGGGAGGAAATGGCAGGGGGGCCCGGAGAATAGAGATGTGGAAAAGCCGTGGAAGGGGGTGGGTGGTCTGATGCCTGGTTTTGTCTTCTTTATGACTGCTAACGATGAAAAATGTTTGCGTGGTGCGTGTCGCAGCGCCTGCTGAGTTTTCCCCACGACCCCTTTTTCCAAGTTTTCCGCAACAGCACCCTTCCTCCCCCCACGCTTTTCCACCGCACCCTCCTCACCACTTTGCATGCGTGTTCCTTTGTGCATATGTCGTAGTGGCACTTAGGACGAAAAAAAACGAAAAATAAACCTGACACAATGTATGCAAGCTTACGTACTACAAAGCCGAAAATAAAATACCCTTCTAAACTAGTTGGTTTTCTGCAGAAATCATAAACAGTATCATAGTCAGCTTAAAGATACCAAGTTAAAGATATATTTATGTGCCCATTAGTCCCACGCCCCTGAATATACTAAAGGGGTTGCAAAAGTTATTCATCTTTTCACGGTTTTATTTAAAACTAAAATA
This sequence comes from Drosophila mauritiana, assembly GCF_004382145.1. Classification (NCBI taxonomy): domain Eukaryota; kingdom Metazoa; phylum Arthropoda; class Insecta; order Diptera; family Drosophilidae; genus Drosophila; species Drosophila mauritiana. Next base: position 21,513,729 of record NC_046668.1, on the reverse strand, counting down.
CCCTGTGCAAAGCAGCTCACGCTTTATCCTCTTCGCCGTGGCCATAGTTAATCCCCTAAAGGGCGGGAGTGGGTGTGGTCTTGGGGTTGTCGCCCGCAGGTAATCGCAGCGAGGGGCAAGTGGCAGATGGCAAATGGACGGGGCCCCAGTCAATGGCACTTTCAGTTATGGCCATTAAGTGCCCGCCGTGTCCGGAGTCCCAACATCCAAGTGGTCTGCGTCTGCCTCCTTTCGAGCCTCCACTCTCTTCTCCACACAGATAGAAAGTGGGATTCATATTCCTAGTTCCCCCAGTTCACATGTTTCATCTGATTAGTATATTTTTTTCACTGTATTTGGCTGGGCTTACGCAATGCGACTCGCACCCCTACATAATTAAGATCGCGTGCTGAACTAAGTCCGCTTAACTAACTTTGCATTAGTGGGAGAAATTAAAATTCACCGGACTGTCGCAGATAGCCGTTCATATATCAAAAAGTATTTTATTTGCTAATGCTAATCCTTTGGCGTAGATGGACTTTTGGAAAAGTAGGGCTCTCCTTCTTGGGGGCTGAGTAAAAGCATTTGGGGTTAGTGAGCTAGGTGATAAATGGCTTGATAAATCCTGGCTGGTTAAGTGAATTTTCGGATTTAATGGAGGGAAACTCACAACTCGTTTATTAATTATTAAAAACTATACATTATTGAAGCCGTATATGGAGAGCCCCATTAAAGTGTAATCAAATCTCAGCCAATTATGCAACTCCATCTCAACTACTTCGTGTGGTAATTAAAAAATAATAAAAACAGTGATATAAAAAATAAAATGCAAAGATAAGGAGCAAAGAAATCCAATTAATTTCACACAGAAGCCAATTAAGTTGACAGGCCAAAAGGAGCGGGGAGCGGCGGGAAAGGTGAATAAATCTGTTGCTCTTCACACCTGAGCAAATACGCGAAATCACACACAATCACACACCTAGACCGCCAATTAACACACTCGCAGGAAAAGCGGAAGCCAGAGGAAAAACGGGCGAAAGAGATGGCATGCGCGTAGGCAGGAAAACCGCACAATGCAAATGCAGCGAGACTTCCGGTTCCGCTTCAAAAAGTCAAGGCAGTGCAAAAGGTTGCTCCTTCCTGCTCAACTATTCTATGGATAAACTAACTAAAAAGGGAATAAAATATCCCAGAAGTCAAAGCCCATTTAAACACGCTCCAATCCTTTGGCTGGATAACAAGTAGCAGGATGGGAAATGTGAAAAATGGGAGGAAAATGGTTAGGAAGAATAAAGGGGGCCATACATGAGCTCCCTTCGCGGTTCCCTTTTCTTTTCGCTTTGGCGGCACATTTTAAAATAATTTTCCAAGCATTTGTTATCCATGTGAAATGTGCCAAGGATACGCGACGACCTCCTCGGTGTCTGTGTGCTAGTGCCCATGTATTGGTTTACTTTGTGCATGTATGCGTGTAGGTCGGGATCCACAGCGAAATCCCAGGAGTTTATAGGCTGCTGTACTGATGCCACCCTGTAAATATGTTTTGCAGTGGGAGTTTATCAGACTGTTTATACTTCGCTTCTTGACAATTTTTGTTAGTCAGGATGAGCAAATAATTTATTTACTTGCCTATACAATTTGTATCAATACAGCATGCAAAATGTGCTCCAATATTAGTATAGATTTCAATATTAAAGGGTAAATATTGGTCTATTCTATCTGTTTTATCCCGTCCTTTCAGTTTGTTATAAATATGCATTTTTAGTACATGGAAAAAAGTGAATTGTAAACAGGCTTAAAGTGGAGTAACATGGATGGAGGATTTGCTTCCATTAAATAAACAATTTTTTTTTGTCATGGATATAGATAGCATCAGCCACACAGGCACATACATATATATATATATATAGCATATATATAGCATATTTTATGACTCAGTGTGTGTGGAAAATTGTTGACATTGAAATTTTACGAGCTTTGCAATGCTACTGTCCCTGCTCAGGGGAATCGGTATGTTTTTATAAATCCATTCTTATCCACGATTTCAACATGCTTGGCTTTCTGCTTTTAATTAAAAATATATGTTAGCAACTGAAAATACAATTGCTATAACTTGTATAGGCAGAAACACCAACCTTTTGGTTGAAATTTGATAACCAGATTTCTGTTTGATTTCGATTTTGGCTAAGTACTCAGCTCAATGTTTAAACATGAATCTGTTGACTTATAACTTGTTTTTAATTTATCTATGGCAGCACTCAAACATAAAAAAATGATATCTTTGCAAATAAATATTGTGCGTTGCCTTTTGACAGGCAATGTAAGTGCAATTAGTTGTGAAAACAAATGAAAGCTCAGATTACAAGTGGTATTCATATTGTTTTTACCGACTGGCACTGTCTGAAATATTTAATTAAGAGCTTAAGAAGGACGTGCAATTATTGCACGGCAATCCGTCGCTGGAAAAAGTCACTGCAATAAAATATTAGGCTCCATTATTTAAACTACCAGGCGGGAAAGAACTCCTCGCCACTTCCCACGAGACTTCTCAAGGGGCGAAAGCAAAGTTTGCAGGAGTGAAAACTCCTTGTCGAGTGCAAGGAAAACAAGAAACAAAAAGCTCGCAGAGACGTGAAACTCGAGCCGAGAAACGACATTCTCTCCTTGGCCGAGCGAACGGAGATTGCAACGCGAAGCCGGCTAAAATAGAAGTAACATTCTATTATTAACAACGCCACTCGTTCCTGCCACTTCATAAACAGCAGCAGACTGCCAAGAGCCGAGAATGAGAAGAGCAATATGAAACAATGGCAGCAACAATGGATGGGTGGCTAGGAGATTGAGAGACGGACTGAAAAGTGGGGACCAAAGGACACCGGGACGGAGCGGACTCCTCACAGACAACAACGTGACGACGACGTCGTCATCGCCAACAAAGTGTTGACATCTTTTTGCCCATTCATTGTGTGTCCCAGTCCATCCATCTGCCCCATCGGGCAACAATCCTTGACTAACGCTATTCGTCCTTTTTAATTAATTTCACTTACTGGAGTCCCTCTGTCCTACGGCTTCCCTGCATCCTTTTCGGATGCACAGAGAGAGTGGAAAGGCACTTTTCAGCTTAAAGCCCAGTATTCAATCCAACTAACAGAACAAAGCACGTAATTCCCTAAATATAAAATATGTATTGAGCAGATATCGTGGGCTTTATGGGTTTGTAATTGGGGATAAGTGTCCTCTGTGTATGAAGTATCCTGTATTCTCAAGTTGTCAATGTGACACGGTCCAGTCTCACGCTGAACTCAACGGGAGGTCCTTAGGGGGCTGGCACTCACTTTTTTGCCAGCAGAGGAGTTTTCTTCATAAATTTATAAGCGTCACGTTGCTGACACTCACATATCTCACACACACTTCTTTCCTTCCCTTCTCACCTGTGCCCCAGATAGATAGACAGACAGACAGACAAAAAGAGCGGTGAAGGCCTTTTGAAACCCCACAGGATGCGGATTCAAGGAGGCATCAGCAGGGAGGATGGCACCCAATAAAGCCCAGTGGTGGGGAATGAAAAGGGAGAGCAAATCACTTATGCAAATTGGCTAAGAATTCTCGCAATGTTCACACGGTTGTGTGGAATAAATGTTAACGAAAATCCCAGAGAAAATGTTGAGAAAGGCCATTTTAAAGCGGGCCTAAACTAGATTTTACGAAGGATCTTTTAAAGATTCAAAATGTAACTAAAAGCTGGCTGGAAATATTTCGGTGTTTTCCTGATTGTATAAACAAGTCAGCTTGAAGAATTCACAACTGCTCGAGAAGGACAGGAGTACGATAATAGCCCCAGAATTACTCTGCTAATCTCTGGCACACTCAACACCCTTCTCAGAAGATATGCAACCGTATCTTATCTGGGAGCAGAGTTTCCTGGGCCACTCCGCACCTGGTGGCCATCCCGCACACCTGGCCATTATTTTGCTGGGGCTGCAGAACGGGCAAATTAAATAACCATGTGCTCCTGCGCCGGCTGAGTTATGGGCCAAGTCGCCTCCGTGTGGGAATGTCGAAAATTAGATTTTCCGGACAACAGGTTTCCATTATTGGTGCTCCTTCGCCTCGCAATTCGCTTTGCATAATACATAAATATTTTCTATTTGCCGTCATATTCCGTTCGCTGGCTTAAAATGGGGTACACACTCGTCTTGGGTCTCGAGTGGCAGCAATAGGCGCAGCATAAATAAGCAGGCTTTTCCGAGCAGGCCAGGCAGGTGGAAAACGACTGGGCAGGGTGGTGGTGGCCCACCGGAGCTTGCCACTCGTCACTCACCCATTTCGCCATTCGCCATTTGCCATTCATGCGTCGTCCTGGCCTCAGACATCATTCATACAAATGTCTGAGCCAGGTCCTGCTCCTTCTGCTCCTCGTGCTGCTTCTGCTACTTCTTGGCCCTCGGATGCTCCCCCACTGCTTTCTTTATTATTTATGTTACTCATTCGACTCGTATCCTGCTTGTTGATTGCTTTGCCTACACGTGTAGTTTCCTTGCCCGATTCCTTTCGCTCCTCCTCCGCCGTTTTGGGGGCGAAGAAGGGGTGGCAGTGGCTCCTTTGTTCGACTCGCCCCGTCGCGATAATATTATGAATGGCAACTCATGCATTGTAGCCAGTTTTCCTCGTTCTCAGCTTCAGTTGCTGCTTTTCTGTTTCCATTGCTGCAGCTCCACGGGAAATTGTGGTCGCCCTCTCACCTGCAAAGTACAGGGGCGAATTCAATATTCAAAAAGTATAGAAATTAAAAATGTGAAATCCCTTTTACATACTAATTCGGAAATTTTAAGAAGGTCTAAACTGATTTGCTCTTTACTGATACTCTTTACATACCCTATCCTCTAAGATTACCCCTCTTCGTCAGCAATCCGCTCCTGCTTTTCGTTTTCCGTAAAAGTGTCAATGTGAGCCCCCCCCGTGTGTGTGTGTGTGTTCGTCCTTGCGTGCGGGCATGTGTGAGTGTTTATATTAGAGGAATGGTAAGCCCTTTTGGCCAAACAAAATGCTGCTAAATTGCTTCAAGAAAGCGAAGAATAGAGGCAAATAAAGTGGAGCACATAAGTAACACACACACACGAAAGGGAAAGTCCCCGGTAAAGCCGAGGGGAAAGTGCCTGGGAAATTGGGGCGGAGGAGCCAGATACTTAAATCTTAGTATTTGGCCAGCATTAGGTTATGTATTTCACCTGGAACTCGGAACTCAACCGACGGAGTGCGTTGTTTTCCCCCAAACCACCCTGCAAACAATTCACTTTTCCTGTGCATTTCCATCTGGCTGGATCGGGGGTAATAAAAAATTGAGGTCAATTTGTTTTGGCATGTTGAAAGGTTGACAAAAATGTACTTTCATATTCCATATTGCAACGCTTTGTTTGCAGGGCAACCCAGCCGAAATGTTGCCCTGCTGCCACCGACATTGTTGTTAAATACAACAATATTTATTTATTTATTATTTACACTGCCCTCGGCGCAACTGCCAAGGTTGTGGGTCACCCGGTCTGCCGCTCGTCCGCTCGCCGAGGCTCCCCTGTAATCCATCACAGATACTGCCCCAGGCCTTTTGGCCCCGCTGTCTGCTTGTCCGTCTGGCCGGCACTTTAAATATTTAAGTCATTCCCGTGCCCGAAAGGGAGCAACATCATTAAACTTATTGGGTTTCGGCGCTGGGCAATTGCATTCCAAATGAGTGGGCGGCTGGACTTCTCGGGGGATACCTTTTGTGCTCCGCCTTCGGAGGGCGTGTCCGAGAAGTTTGTCCCGACGAATTTCAGTGAGGAGGCGTCGACGTACTGATCCAATTGGTTAGAGGTGAAAATTGGCCAGATCACAGCTGGAAAGTTTACGTGCAAGTTGTTGGGTAACACAATGTCCAACTATTTAACGAGTTTCAAGAACTTGAAGAGGAGCTGGGGAGGCTTTGTTGGAAAGTATTCTTCGTCAAGAGAATAAAACCGAAATAGAGGGAGGTCCCATATATGCATGACCCATTTTTTGTGCTATCTAATTACTTAAGATTATTAGATCCCACGACTTGACATTTAGTAGCATAAAATTGAATTAAAAGCCTCAATACTGGACAGATTCCGCTGTATTTTTAATAAAGCTCCATCGAACACATGGCAGTATGCTGATTTTTCTTGGAAACCCCTCCAAATCTGGACCATACTATGCACTTTACACCAACATCGAAATTTCCCGCAAAAGCGGAAAATCGGAGAGGCGGGGCCACAAGTCTACATGAATTTCTCCGATTCAATTTGCAATTCAATATTTTGGTGCTCTTTTCTGTTCCTGTTGTTCCAAATTGTGCATAAATGAAAACTAATTCGTGCAAATGTTTTTCCATTGTTTAAATTTTGGCATTTTCTATTTTCAGTGGCGAATGTCAGTGGCAGCCAGCGATTGATGATGGAAAAATCGAACTGAACAGCAAATCGCAGTGCGGAGAAAACCCGAGTAAAAAGATGAGATTGAAAATGCAAGCAGCTGCAGGAAAAAGCGAGAAAAACACGAAATCCCGGCCAGACCAAATGGGAAACTTATGAAAAGCACTACAACCGAACAAGAGCCAGGAAAAGCGAGAAACAACGTAGGAAAGCGGAAAATTAAAGCAACAATTACAGGGGAATCGGGGCCAGGAACCCTAGAGAGCACACAAAAATAATAAACGGTCTTCAGGAAAAGTCGCGACTGCAAAACAACGCCAAAGCTAGGGATTCCCATAGAAATACCCGCGAAAATGGATACATTTTCCGCTGCGGTTTTCCCCCGGCAGCCGGTGGCTTTCGTCCTGGTCCTGGCCACAGCTCTTTCCCTGGTCCAAGGTGAACAGCACCCCGCCACTGCAGACGAAGGTAGGTACCGAAACCCAACTTCAAACCCAAATCCACTCCCGAACTCGAACCCGAACCCGGACCGGTCCACATAATTTGGGGATACACGAAACTCACGGAAGTGGCACGGCGTAAATAAATAAAAGGCATCGCAGAAACAGCAAACAAACACATTCCGAATTGCGTGAAAACCTCAATTGAAATATAAACAGCGTAACCGCAGAAAACCAGTTGAAAATGTTTTGTATTTAATGCAGGGTTGCCACAACAACAGCGCCAGTAACAAAGCGCCGAAAACAACCACGATAAAATAAAAGCAATTCAGACATTAACACTTTCCACTGGCCAGTGCCATAAACTCCAATTAAAGCTGGAGAAAACCTAGCCTCGATCAAAAAAACAGAACTATGTGCAATTCTAGACTCTCGACAGGACATTGTTTTTAATTTTTAATGGAATTTTTCGGATTGCAGTGTACGACATGAGCCGCTCCCCATAAAAAATTCAACATTTCAAATTGTTTCTGCCCCCCATCCGTTCTCCGTTGCTCCGTAATGACATTTCACGGACATCCAAATGAAATTAGAGAACATGTCAATGAGTTTGTTTATATATGATAAATGGGGCATGGCCCGAACCCGAACCCGAAGCCCAAGCCTCGGACCACGCTTGCGTTTAGTTTTCCTATTTCCCAAAACGGAGGCGTAACCCAACACACCAAACATCTGGCGAAACAGTCGGCATTGAGGGTTAATTGCACGGGGAAATGGGAAACAGGAAAATTTAGTTTTTGACTTTCCGGATCTCGGGGATCACTGCTCGAGGAATAATGTCGTGCCTCGCTGGCAAAGCCCAGCGGGAGCAACTCGGTTGTGACTGCAGCTGCGATTGTAAATTTCAGTAATTACCAAAGTGTGACCATTAAGCTCTTGCAACTTCAAGGGGCACAACAATCGAATGACTAAAAAGGGAGGATTTAATTTGAATTGAGGAAGTGATCGCAAGCAGCTAAAATGTGAAAATGCATAGGATATATATTAATTGAAGAAAGGGATCTGTACGCATCAAACACATGATTTAATATGAATTATCGGAATAGGAGTATGCAACTTGTAGGATTGTTTTTGACAGCTCTTCCGCTTGATATGTGACATGTAGAAGGTCACAGTGGAACTTTTCCTCGCCCTTGTCACCCCTCAGCGCTTCGTCACCCTCTGCTTTTTTGGGAACCCCTCGTGATCGGGATCATCATTGTGTCTTTGTCAGCAGTGTCAAAGCCAAATGTGATTTAAACTCGATTATTCTCAATTATTTCGTTACATGCATTTCATTTCCAGTGACTCAATCCGGCACCAAAGAGGAAAAAACCACCCCTCGGTGCTGTGGCAGCCAGAAAATTGTGCCTGGCTCGAATTATTTCATGTTTTTATTGGTACACTTGAGTGGATTTTGTCTGGGGACTCCTGCTTTCTCCGCCTTCGACGCGCTGCATTTGTTTGATTGAAATTGATTTTGTCTCGCCTGCGGGGATTTGTCGAAACGGAATGCCAGCCAGACTCCGGACTCCGGACTGCAGGCTCCAGAAACAGAACCAGAACCAGAACCAGAACCAAACCAGACCTTATAAAGCATTATTTTCAAGTACTTGCGCACTTGACTCACCCTGACTCCTCCAATAAAGATTAAATTCATGCCGAATGGCCTCTCATTCAGATACAGTGGAGCTGGGGAAGGAGGAGGTCCTAAGTGCTTTCAGATGCTGCCTCGTTATGGTAATCTGGTTGGGTAATCCCCCCTCGCCCACGCAGTCTGACTTATTTATAACACCATTCGAAGTGATTACGATCTTAATTGTAAGTGATGCACTTGCTCACATGGAAGTACTCCAGTCAGGGCATAGTTTTTCACCCCTGGTTTTCCAGAGGGTTGGAGGAGGGTCGCAACTATGCCACACACACACTCGAAAGGGACAGCCTTTTGCCACGCTGGCCAAAAGGTTCATGCCATGCCCCTAACGAGGCTATATCTAATCAAATATGCAACCTTTTTTAGTCGGCTAAACTGATTTCATGGCTGCGATAAGCAAATATCTGCCATTCCCAACAAATTACTTGTTAACAAGTGCATTTTAATGTTCGGCTTTTTGGCCAAATTGTGGCACATGTGTGTGTGCTTTGTGATTTTATTTCCCCGTCTGTTTTTGCGGATGGAGTGGCCACAACTGAAATTCATGTGGCCCATAAAAAAACCGACTAAACACAAGCCTACAAATGGCAATGGCCAAAGCCCCCACTTAACGCTTGTTTTGGTGAGTGTGTGTTTTGGCCAATTGGAACAGAAAATTGTGAAATGCTTTTTGTGCCCTGTGATTGCGGCCCTTTTTTTTCCGGCTCTGCTGCCCGATTTCAATGTAATTTGAACATGCAAACGGTATGCTTAACTGCAATACTGATTCTGGCCAAAAAAAAAGGGTGCTACAAATGGAAATGGAACTGAGAACATAGTTGCAACTCATTCCATTTATTTTGGCATTTTTAAAAGAATTTTATTCTAATTTTTAAGCCCTTCAATGACTACCATTTACAAACAATTTACTCACCATTCCAAATTAGTCACACAGATAATGGCACATAAAAATCATAATGTTTTTTATGGGTTGTCCATCAAAAAGGGCGCTCAATCATAGTTCACCAAGTTAACTGGCACTTTTCACATTTCCCTTATGACACTTTGATTACCCCCCGTATAATTGAAAATTGGATTCAACTTCTAAAGCATTTCATGGATTACCACGTTAAATTTTGATCTAATTAAATGCATTGGCTTCGATTTCCATTCAAAGAACTCCTGCTATTTACGAGAGTATTTCAATAAAAAAAAAGGTCGGAAAACGCTTTGAATAAAATAATCCGGGGGAGGCTAAAAAATCAAAACGCGAAGAGGTCGCAGCTGTTTTGACGCACAAATAATCCATTAATTCAATAAATGTGTAGCGCGGGTTTTTATCTTTTTACACTTTTTCTTGGCACCATTCGCGCCGCTCTCGCTGGAAGTCAAATATTTGTACAATAATTTGTGGAAAAATGCTGGCGACGCTCGGGGAAAACAGCAGCATCTGGTGACGAAATCAAAACCGATCCCTGACCGGGCCTAAGCACTCCTGCAAATACGGAAAGGACCTCCGCCGCTCTCGCTGCTCATTTTAATCTTTGATTTTCGGCGATATTGGCGGAGGACATCCCAGGACATGCCAGTACCCTCGGCCCTAGAGCCACAACAGGAGCTCAGCACACAGACATGGTCGGGAAATGAAAACATGGAAATACTTGAAAAATTACTCACCCGCAGCGGCGGCGCTGAGCCCAGATCCCAGCAGTCCCAATGAATGAATGAAAAATTTGTGGAAAATCCCGGGGAAAACATGTTGAGCAAACACACACACACACATATGCATGTGGGAAGCCAGCGGGTGCGGGCGAGGATTTGGGCATGGCTACGGTTACGGGCACATCGGATGGCCAGCGGGTGGCTCAAAAATCAATGGGCTCAAAATATTAAAGCGCTCGATTTTCATGTTTTCCAGTTTGCCAAAGAGTCCTACCCCTTTGCCACGCCCCTCTCGATTTCCGTGTGTGCTCCGATTTCGATTCCGATTCTGATTCCGCTTGAGATTGCCGTTTGTGCATTGGCGGCTGCCTTTTCGATTTGTAAATTGGCACTCAATGAATCAATGGATTTCGCCTCATTTTTGGTTCAGATCGCAGTGGTCAGCGAGGGTGGACCAAGCAGTTGGGGAAAGTGGAAACAAAGTAATGTTCAATATTAATTAAATAGAATAGAATATAGCTCTATAGAGTAGAGCACTTGAGATACTAAATTGAATTGCATAAATCATATTTGTTATATATTTCCATACCCTATAGAAACTTTTCGTTCCACCCCCTGTGCACCTCCATGTGTGCTCCACATACAAATCAGTCAAAGTGTTTTCGGCCTTTTCACCGACTTTATTTCGAACACTGAACACCCTTGATGTGCTGAGCCGCCTGCTCTCATATTTGTGTGGGGATTTCGAGGAGATTTTGTGGAATGTACTTGACCTGGGCGGATATTTTAGCAGGGGCAGGGACAATAAACTGGTAAAAGTGCAGTCTGGCTTCAAAATCCGGGCGAGTGAGTGCGTTCTGGTGGGATGTCCTGCCTTTGAGCCTGTGGCCGTGACTGTGGATTCGCCGCGAGTGTCCTTTTCCCCGTTTTAGCGAGCGAACGTGTGGCATGCCCCATTTATGCGCTGATATGCGGAATTATGCTGAAATCACGTTCCCACACAAAAATGTAATGGAAACAGCAGGAGGCTGAGGAGAAGGAGCAGCAGGAAGGGGTAAACGGGAGCGGGTTAGGATAAGAGGTTTCCTCCTCTGCTGCATGTGGAAAATCTCAGCCACCAAGAAAAGTGCTTCCTGCATAAGCGATTTTCCGCTTTGATGTTGTTTTTTGTTATGCTGTTTTTGTTTTTCTGTGTATTATTGTGTTTGTGCCTTGTTCTTTTTCGGGAAATGCTTTCAACTATTTTTATAGCAGCAGTAGTGGCTCAAAAATAGAGAGCAAGGAGCAGAAAACCCAGTATTTACTTAGTTCCCTTCGCTTGGAAATCGATAGTAATCCACTTGATCGATACCGTCGTCTTGCGGAGTGAATTGGTAATTTGACAAAATTATATGACATGGGAAAACCAATTTGGAGCTAGGGATACTAATTTGGCTCGACTTGTGTGGTCTCACAAGTCATTGAAATCAATTTTTAATGTTATTAGGGGGAAAGTTCGAGTGAAAGTGAGAAAGAAGGCACTTGGCTCAAAATACCCTGCAATCAGTACTTCTGCTTATTACCCACTAAATAATTCATTGAACTTCGAGCAGCCACGTTAAATCCATAGCTGTCGTTTAAGTTCCTTATCTAACAAGATTAGTTTCAAGGTTTATATTTGGAGATAACCTCGCTTAATTCTTGCTACTAAAGGGCTTAAGACTGAAACGTTTATAAAAATCTGATTTAAAATCAATTGGCTGACGCTTTTAACCCCTTTTTTCTGGCTTATGGCCAAGTTAACGATCACACCTCGAAGGGGCAGTAACTGTCACCTCATTTCCATCACAATGTGGGCTGCAAACGACTTGGAATTAATGGGCCAGTGTGTGTGATTGGGCTAGAATTCCATCCGACACATGATGCCAATCAATGGGCACTTTTATTGCCCCTGCCGCATAAACCTCGATTTCATGAGAGTCACTTACTTAGATGATGGTGCACACTGAAACAAACTCTTCATCCCAACAATAAAATGGTAATTAAAGTAATGATCTAGGGTTGCATGTCATATTACACGTTAAATACTTGTTAGATGGATAAACCAATTCCTGGATTTCCTGAATGCCAAGTAAATGCAAACATTTTTCCTTGTGCACCATCCTCCTTCGCCATGATAAATGGTGGGCGTGTGGAAATCAGGAGGGAAATCACCTCTCCGGAGGGATGATGACATGGCAAGTGACATGGCCAAAATCAAATCATTGTCTCAGCGGCGGAGGGAAAATCGCCCCCGCATTCCGATTTCCTTCAAATTAACTCGAGGAAAATGGAGAGAAAGGATGCTGAAAAATAATGGAGATTTATCAATCGCATTATCTAGCCATCAATCTTGTCAAAAACTGATAGATGAGCCATTATCTGACAAATTATCTGTCGCGCGTGTGTGTGTTCGATGGGTTTGAGATTTACAAATTAGAGTCGTTCGGCCCATAAATATTCTCCAACCGATTGATGGGTGGATTTTCCAGGAAAAGTCAGCAATCGCAGTGGGGGTACAGCTCCCTTCCAATCGCTGCATTACAAAAACAGGACAAAAGCGTGTGTTACTGCCTTGGAATACATTTATAAAAGCACAGCTCAAGAAGTATCTACGATTGGAAACGCTATAGTTTTGATCTTTCCGCCAATGACGTGGACTTCGTAGTGAATGTTTTTGACGATCATAACTGTGGTGGTCGGTTGAGCTGGCAGTTTTGGAACCTTGATGGATTCCTTGGTGCAGTTGAAGGTCCACTGGTCCACCTTGTGCACCCTGGTGAGCAGGTCGAAGCACTGGGCCAACTTGGCTGACCACACGGAAATACTGTCGAAGTTCAGACCTTCGCGCGAATGCAACTTAACCACCTCATTCATATTTCGGAAGGTGCTCAAAGTCATTACGGCCGTCGGCTTGTCGCCGAAATAGAATTGGGGAAAATCCAAGACTATCAGAGGGGATCCCTTCATCCGGCGACCATAGCGCTTCTTCGTATCCGACTCCTCGAACTCCTCGATGTGAATGGTGGAGCAGTTCATGCGGTCGATGAGCTTCACTGTCTTCAGGTAATTGGGATGGTGTTGGATGCGCTCGCTCATCGGCTTCAAGTTGGCTCGGATTTTCTTGATCATCTCGTCCCGTATGGACTCCTCGACCAGAACACTGGCCACCAGTTCAGTGCCAATCGGGTGGATCATGTCCGCGACTATGGCGTCTATAACCTGATCCATGTCCCCACTGGCGAACAGAACCATCATGCGCGGCAGGACCCACGACTTGTGGCTTCCATCCTCCGGATATCTGTGCGCATGTCGCGAAAGTAGGGACATGTAGATGTCCCCAATCACCTCCTCCTCGTTTGGATGGGCTGAATGGTCGGTCATTTTATATCCTCCTCTCACTTGGAATTTAGATATATTGTCTCACAAGCAAAGGCTGCTGCTTCGCCCAAATGGAATCAAATGCTTGAGCTCACTTAAAAATGCAAAAATCACTTTCCGTGGGCCATAAATAATTTCAAGTCCACAGGGAATAAATAATTTGTATAATGGTATTAAATTAAAAAAAAAAAACCGTCGGGCCGGGAAATTTATGAGACGCCTTTTAAAGTGTTTTTGAAACGTTTTTCGCTCCATGAATATTCACGAATAATTTACAACTAGCTGCTCTTAGTTCGGCGCATCTCGGATCCAATTTGTTAATGAAGTTATCAACGGTTGAAGTTAGTTTCCCTCGGATTTCCTATTCCAATTCATTTGCATATCTCGACGAGCACCGCCGCTCTCGTTGTTTATGTTTATGGGTCTTTATAATCTGCCTTTATAGTTTGTTTACTTAATTTTCTGTAGCTTTTTGACATTTTGCTCCAAATTAAAAAGAAGCACATACAACAGACGAGGGTAATATCCAAGGAGGCGGTGGGTGTGGAAAGGCAGGCGCTGACGTATAAATATTCCCATTGCCCATTCCAAAATGAAAATGGAAAAAATTCGAAACAAAAGCCCGAAGTTTTTTTTCGAGCGGAAGTGGCTGCGACGCCGAAAAACAAACAGAATGAAAGCGGGAAAAAAATGCAATGAAAACAAAAATAATAATAGCAGCCAAAAATGGGAATACGAATATTGCTGTTCCACTTTTTTTAGGACTAGATCGTGGAGCGTGGAAAGTGAAATGAAAATGCAGCGAAATGCACATAAATTTAGTTTCAATTTCACATAAATCGGCATGGCTTTAAATGTTAAGCGGACTTAGAGAAATGTTGGTAACTTTATTAAACATTGACTGATAAACTTAATTTAACTTTTAAGAAGCTGCTGTGATGCATGGCTATTTCTCCATATTCTCGATGGGAGCTGTTCCCGTTTCAATTGCGCCCATTCATGGCTCCTAAGTGGCTGAAATGTTTTTGTGCCACATTATTAATGATCAACAAATTCCCCTGGCATTTCGCGCGTTTCATTTTGAAGTTGCCACGTGCGCGGGGGGAAAAGCGAAACGGAAAACTTGACACTGTGCCGCACGATCCACCCCCGAATCTTGGAATATATATGCGTATATATTTTTGTCATGATCCAGTGCCCAGAGTCACATGGCATCCATCCCCCATTTCAGAGTGTCAGTCCCTTGTTGCGTTGGTGAGACGAAATGATTTTGAGTAATTTATTTTATAGTCGCGCTGAAGTATTTATTATTTTGAAAAGCGCCGAACAATGCCATGATTAATTTCGCTGCATGTGGAGCAAGTGGCCAACCGCACCGTCCCCCTCCACCGCCTGCCCTGCCCCAGTGGCTCCCCTAATCCCTCGGAAAATTCCTTGCGGCATCGAAAGTTTTTCTTCTCTTTTTCGGCTGCCATTGATTGCCGAACATATTTGGGTTGCTGCCGCTGTTTCTTTTTTCTTTGGGGGTTCTGCGTGTTATTTATTCGATTTGATTTTGGGTCCTCCGTTCCGTCTCCCCAAACACACTCCCCCTCCCCTCCGCAGTCAGTAATGCGGGGTAAACTGATGGTTCCACAACCAAAGATGTAATATCAAATGATTATAATTTAACTGATTTTCATATTCCTTATAAATGTATCTAGTTATATAGTTATGCATAAAACCCACATATGCTGTTGATCTGTATGTATACAGTCATTGATTTTTTTCAGTGTAGCACAATCTGGCCTAATCTAAGCATCTGGGTTGTATTCTTTCTACCACCGCTGTATGCTGTTTGTCTTGGTCTTTTTTTCATCCGCCCCTTGGGCTATAATTCAGAATCAATCGTTATGCTTTTGGCAGCTTGCAAATTTTTCTTTATTATATCATATTAATTTTATGAGTCTTGTTTTTCCTAAACCGGCTTAGCCGCCCAACCCCAGTCGCTATCGTTTCCTCGTTGGTTTATTGCATTTAAACGATATTTTTCATATCAATGAAGCTCTCATATCGGCTAACACACACACACACACACGCAGAAGCAGCAGGAAAGGAAAACAAAAGCGGAGGAAAAAGTTTGCTAAATTTCCTAAAGTCATGCAAACATTTTTTTACATATATCGATTTTCCGCTGGACGAGGTCGACGGGGGTGAGCCCGGGGTCGGTCTTGTTATGACAGGCTCAAATTGGGTGCTATCAAAATTATATATTATTTTGCATAATATCTTCTTCTCCGGCTCGAAGTCTCTAGGATAGGTAATTTGATGCGGCATGAATTTCATGTCCCACAACGATTAGGTTTTCCCGACGCCCACCCACCCCACCGCCCATCATCAAACGACGGCCTCTTTTTTGAAGTGGGTGCACTTTCCTCCGCGGCGACTTTAAGAAAACTTTTGGCGAAACTTGGAACGAAGTCCCATTTGTTTGGGGAGCAGCACTTAAGCACTCTGATTGTCTGAGCTTTGTCAAAGGTGGAACGCCAGGTGTCTCGCTGGCAAGCAGAAGGGGTCGGGAAAACCCGAATGAAGTTCCCACTTACTCATCTTAATGCAGTCTGAAAGCTTCGCTTTTCGCAGACAAACAGGAAAAGCAGCAAAGGATGCACTCGGAAAATTTAATCAGTCGATAAGTGGAAAGCGGCGTGGATGCTACTCCAAAAGTAGCATATGAAACTAAGTACCCGTTTCGGTGAAAAATTCAAACTAACTTAAACTGAATGTTTAAGGAACTTAGTATAATCCTTTTAGCTAAAAAATGCCTCGTTTGAGTACATTTGGAGTAGAAGTGCTGCAAGAGGGTAGAAAGCTTAAATAATATTTCCATTTACGGCATTGACTTTTGCTCTGTGTGGCACTACAAAAGGAAACTACCGCCAGGGAAATGGGCCAAGAGGGTAAAAACGCAGCGAGAAAAATTCCTTTAGGTGTCGAACCATTTATGACCTGCCATAAACACGTGTAAATCCCGTTCATTATGGAAAAGTCACGATTTCTAGTGTCAATATCGTAAATACAGACAACCCCGACTCGGAAAGAACTCCGACCTCTCCATTTGGCTTTCCCAACTTGCCCCATTGGGGCAATAAAAGCGAGAACCCAATTGCAGCTCCCACATATGTAATCGGGATCCATCCATCTATCTATATATCTATCTATCTATCTATTTGTCCGTCCATCCATCCGGCCGTGTGTCCGTGTAACCGCGTATCCGTATCTTGAGCGCTACACTCGATTACCCGCTCGGCGATCTAATCACTTTGAGTGATGGCTCCGCTGCACCGAGACTACTCCGTCTGGCACCGAGACTTGGACTATCCGTATCCGAGTCTCTATCTGGGCACCTCCACCGCCTTCCAGACGGACTATCTTCGGCCGTTGCGTGTTCTGTTTGCATTTTACAAATGTCAACAAAGGCAAATGCACTTTGAGGCACTATTAGTGGTCAGGTGGGGTTGATAAGTCGGCGGAGGAAGGAGACTGCTGATGGATGGACGGCCGGGTGAAGCGATAAGTGGAACCTTCAGCACCGCGTCAACACTAAAGCGAATGTTTAACAAACCCAAAATTCTCAATGTTATAGAACTAAGGCGAATTACTGGCGTTTCTCTTGTTTATTACACATTCAAAGGTTTATATCGCAGTGTATCATATCGGTGGTGGGTGGCTCTAGTGCTATAATATATAAGATGCCCCCGCTCGGCTAAGTAATCCATCACAAAATTAGTTCGGCTGCCACGAATGCAGCGAGAGTTAGATTTTTCAACCAAGATTATGATAAAGTTAAGCCAAGCGGTGAAAATATAAGTACATATATACCAAGTAGTAGGTGGTGTGCTGTATATAAATATTAATTTAAGGCAATGCCAACTAAGGTAAAAAAGTGGATGTATATGGGTTGGATGGGTGATGTGGGTCAGACATGGCTACTGCCGCAAAAGTAGTAAGGGATTTCTTTAAATTATATTTGCCGGTGTGCTTAGGAACATAAAATCCAGGATCTGCTTAACAATTATGCATTAAACAAACATCGGCGTAACGATGGAACTCACTTTACATTGAACGCATTGACCCACAGCCAACAAAAAGCTGAAACTGACCTCACTTATCCCCAGCCCCATTTCCGACATTTATCCGACCTCAATTTCTTCAATATTCGGACGTATCCCCAGAGGATCCCCTCGGGCTCCTCTTTCCAATTGAAAAATACAAAAATACCCCTGAGAAGCGGGCCAAACCGTCTTCATGTTGCTCCTTCATGCATAATAGTAATTTGCCAAGGGCCGAAGCCCAAAGTCAATCCAATGAAAATCAAATAAAATAACTCAGAGCTTCTGCGAGGGAAAGCGAGGGTCTAACGAGTATTTTCCATATTTTACAACTTCCCGGGCAGTGGGAATAACAAAGCAACTTTATTGGGAACGGGAGCCACTCAGAACCAAGCCCTGCTAATTTCGGACTTAATTTAGGTGACTCTGTCACTCGTTCCACTGGCCAATTTCCCCCACTTTGGGCCATAAAGCAATCGGCAATCGTATTATTGGCATTATGAGCGACCCCGCCCCCCAAGCCATTTCAACATCCGCCCACGACATTTTGATGGAGGCGCCTAAGACTCGACAAATGCCGCCTACAGGAAATATTAAAGCTCCAATCGACAACATCGACTGAAACGACTGGAACGACTAAACTTGGGGTCATAAATGGCCAGTGGATCGCAAATTGTCATTGGTCACGTGCAGGGAAAGGGAAGTGGCAAGCAAGAGGGGGGACTGGTTGGATCCCTGCCCACTTTGTTGCCGTTGTTATTTGACAATATAGAAATAAAGGAAATAAAGCGAGCCAAGACAAGGCTACAAAAAGAATGGAAAAATCAAAGGAACATTTTACGACAATTGCCGTTGCTGTGGATGTTGCTGTTGCTGTGTTGCAAGTTGCTGCTGTACAAATTGCTGCTGTTGGCGATGGTGTCGTTTGAGTCATTGGCAATTTGTCGCCAGCAATTGTTGGTGGAGCAGCAGGCAGGTGCCGTGTTCTGTGGGTGGGAATCCACTTGTGGGCACTGCTTTCCAGCTCACTATTTGCGCCCCTCCTCCATCGCGAGAATGCAGTGTAAACATATCTAATTTGATTTATTTCCTGCAGCATGGGCTGCTGTTTGTTGTGCTCTCGTTGGCGCCAAGGAAAAGCTTCAAAGATCTCACACTGGGATTTTCACAGGCTTTCGCCCATATCTTTGCCCAATCCCCCGCAGCGTTGGGCAATACAAATGATCTGAACAATTGCCCCATCGACAGGAGGGGGCCAGCGATCGGGATCACTTGAGGCTATTGTCAAAATATTTTCACAGTTGCAGTCAAAGCAAACAAATAAATAAATAAATAGCCGGCGGCGGATGGACGCGCTGGCTGGGATTTAAATGGATGACTGATTGACTGGGTAATGGCCAAGTGCCGTGGCCATTGTTTGTTTTCATAAAAGTTCTAAATGAGCTTAGCGAATGGGGCTGCATGGATGCTTTTCGCCGCGGGGATGCAATGGAGCGGGAAAATCCCATCCAGAGGTTAAATGCATTTTCCCGGAATATAAATTCGATGTTTTTCTATTTAGCACGCTCTTTCCGCCACGTTTCATCCGCTTTTAATTTAAACTGAATCTCTGCACTTGAGTTTTTTAAATTTAAATTTTTATAGTTAGTTTCTATACGAAGCGAGTGAGAATTGAATACAACGCCAGTAATCTTTATATACTTTTCTTAATTTTCCAAAGATTTTATTCCTCTGTACATGACTATAAATTTTATTCTTTGACTGAGCTGTGAACTGATAGGAAATATGCGGAAGGGGTAACTCCCCCGACAACATCATAGAATGAACATTTTATTATCGCTTTCCAAGAACCCCGAACACAGGAACATTGAATATGACACATGATTCCATATTCCACGAACCTGAATAAATTCCCCAGCTGCCGCCCGCTGCCTCCAAAATCGAGTGCTGGGGAAACCAGAATTGGTTCTTCGGCGTGGTGATCTCCATCAGTCGGAAATGTATATATATGAAAATGTCTGTTTTTGAGGAAGAGGATCCAACAACTTGGCCCTATCATGTTGACGCCCACTTAAAGTGGCACAATTATGAGGCGACAACATCGGACGCGTAAGGCGCAACATCTTGAGGCGCGGCGATCCGCTTAATTATAGAATACATGATGCGGGAAATTTGTTGCACGCACCATTAGCGGCCAAATGTCCGACAGTCAGGCAACAGACCCGACTAAATTTGTCAAAATATTGCCGTTCCGATGGAAATAGAGAATTGGAGCGAAAAAAAAGAAACACTGAAATGCACTTCTGGCACACTGGGCGATCGCTCCATCAATACGAGGGCATGTGACAATAAATCTTTTCAGAGGCCCCACATCCCGATTTCCATTTCCGACGGACTTCAAAGTTTTCGGACAAAGATCGATTGCAAAAGTTGCGAGTCGAGTGTGTGAACATTTGTTGCACGGACTCTGCAATTAGTAATTGAACTCTTCTGAAACTAATCACTTTGATCTGCTGACCCAAATCCAAATACAAATCCCATTCCGGAGCCATAACAAATTGCATTTGGCCCCAATGAGTTATATCATTCATCCGATTACCAATTGCTTCAATTTTATTTTATTTTTGTTTCGTGGCGCCTCGCCCTCTTGACTCTGCCCCCTCCCCCCGCTCCATCGACCATGTGGCATCTAATTTATTTGAGTGTGTTTATGCATATCGGTAGAGGATTCCGATTTCGATTCCGATTTGGATTGCCTAATGGCAAATGTTACTTATGGCGCTCGGAAATCCGGAAATGCCTATGAAACCGCGCAAAGAAATGGAAATCGATGAATTCGGACATTCTAGATTGGGCAATTCTATTCATTATTACCTAAACAGATTACAATTTTCATCGCCGTACTATTCTAATAAATTGTATGATTTCCATAGCACCCAATCAGACCCATCTGCATTGCATTGCGCATATGCCAATAATACGGATTCCCATTTTCATACTCCCGTGTGCTAATCGTTATAAAATGCCCATTAATCGAACTGAAACGCATTAAAGTAATTGAATTTCAGTACAAATAAACAGGAAGAGCCGTCCCATCGCCAGTGCAGGGGGCACCTAGCCAGCTAATCTAGATAAATATTGATTAATATTTGGAAAGGCATTCGATGGCTCCCCCATTGGGGTGGGGGGGCCCACCCAATAAAGTTACGGGGGACTTGGCGCTGGGTTCTCCACATCCACATATAGGCACGTACGACACGCCCTCTGAGGCCAAGCCGTTGTTGCTGCTGCTGGTGTTGCAATACAAAATATGGAAAATATAATTTGTATAATTACAATGCCCTCTGATAATACCAAATACCAATCAACAACAACACACTGCGTTGGCTCAATGAAGTCTAAGTTGTTTGCGGGGGGCTCTAAGCTGCCAACACCCAAAATAGTGAGGAGTCGTTTAACGAGGTTCGATTAAAATTAACTGACAATTAAAGTATATATGCGGACTAACGAACTTAGAATAGTTTTATAGAGGCAAGGCTTTTTTTTGCTTAGAAATTGCCGCACTTTCGTGTCACGCGCCCATCTCCAAATAGCGACGACTAATTGAAGACCGCTCCGCCCCCCATTTTGCCCCCCTGGGCGGCGGCACGCACAGCGCGGTGCCATCGAATGGAAATAGATGTCGCCGCAGAGGGAACCTCGCCCAAATCGACCTGGTCCGTGCGGAACTGCGGTGGAGCGTGGCGCGGAGGCGCCACTCGCTGCGCCGATGATGTCTCCATGTCGGAATCCGCACAATGGAGTGACCGCCTGGCGCTTGAGCCCTTTCAGCGAACCCGCTTTATCATCAAAGGGAAATCAAGCTGTCAGTCAATTTATAGTTGTACCCACATCCACGCACGGAGGACGGGTGGCGATGTGGCTGGTGATAGGGCCAGGTCAGAGGTCACATATTTCAATTAGGCGAAGCCGCACGAGCGAATAAAGCCATTGGAAATGCGATAGCCGGGGCTAACTCATAAAGTACCTTGACCTATGCTAATTCTACAATCTATTTGCCTCTTTCAGGACCCCTATCCGAGATTCTGACTGCCGTGGGTTCCGAAGTGGCGCTCCCATGCGATCTGGTGCCCGGAACTGGGATCGTCGACAAGGTGCAGCTGGTCATCTGGTATCGCCAGGGAAACGTGAAGCCCATCTATACGTAAGTTAAAATCATAGAAATCTCACATTAGACTCACTTTTATAAACATTTTAAAAAATATTATTCATTTTTCCATTTATCATAGGACTTTATCCGAAATTAAACCTCTTTCCTTATTTTTACTTACGACTTTTTAACGCAGTCATCTTCCCGCGAAATCCCCTCCAAATCCCTCTAAGCCTTCTTCGTCTCATCACCTAACTTTGCAGCCTCATCCAGTTTGGATTCCGCACATCCCTCGCCCCTGGGATTTCACAGTAACGCCCCGCTAAAGTGTCAGCTAAATGAATTTCACTTAATATTTTCGCTGGGGGGTAGGTTGTGGGTTGAGTTGATATTTCTCTGGAATTAGCCGAGGACCCAAAATGGATTTGACTTCGATACCGTTGGGAACGGCAGCCAATTATAAAGAAACTCCCGGTGTTCAGGGGGCGGGGGGCGTGGACGCCAGAAATCCGTACTGCGGCAGCCAAAGTAGGCGCTAGCTCATTATAAATTCTATTAACGTGAGGCATTTATGTTGAATTTGACGATATATAAACATTACTTACACAGAAGAACCAACGTGAGGGGCGGGGGCTAAAAAGCGATGAAGGTGGGGTTAAGGTAAAAAAGACCCACCCCCTCCTCCTCATCGCTTTATTAGCACTTGAAAAATAATGTGTACGTAATATTTAGCAATTACCAAAGTCATTTGATTGGACGGTCTAATATACATTTTGAGTACTATAATAGTATTGTAAAGTTTTTGTTTATTAAAGTGTCAGCAGTTTCATATGATTTTTAAGCAGGAATTTCATTTTTTCATTATTAACTTTAGTGAATTCTCTTCCATTTTCCCGAGTGTCTTGCTCGCGCATTGGCAATTTTTAACGAGCTCATAGGAAAAGAAAGAAAAGGCATTTTGTGAGGCAGTGTGCCAGGAAATGTCGCAAGTAATGGCGATGCAGGAGATCCTGGCAGATGGGAAATATGTGTGTGTGTGTGTGTGTTTATGGTATGTGTGCTGTATAGACTGACTGATTGGCAGCAGCAATTCGGCTCAAAGGTCTCTCGTTGGCAACTTTATACTTTTGTGCCATTTTCCAGGGAAATCCGAAGAGGTTCCTGAGGTGGGGAGCTGCCTGCCTGGCTGCCAGGTGAAGTCGAGTGGAGTCTCAAGTAGACAGATGCGCAATAGACCAGAAATTGAATTTTATTTCATTTTCCATTAAAATCGTTCGTCTGTTCTCGGGCACACAAATCGATGATGTCAAATCAAAGTGTCAAAGTTCGCTGCCGTAGAATGTGCACTCCTGTGGTCTCAGCTACAGTGCGGCCTCGATTGCAATTACCATTTGGAACGGGGGGAGGGGGCACTTTTACGACCGCATAAAGTTGAGGTTTATGCAGATATCCCCTCCCCAAGCTCCTCTGCACTCAACTGAGTTCTCGCCCGCATTTCCTCTTTATTGTTTTCCATCAATTTTAATTTGCTTTTCCCACACTTCATAAATTTTCCGCTTTCTGTTTGTTGCTTCAAACGCTCTGTTCTGGCTTGCTGGAACTTTCAATATGGCCAAAAGGCTGGCTGGCTGGCAAAGGTCGAGAGATTAATTGCACGAGAAATTTGTTTTCCAATTGCCATGGATTACCCATGGATAACCTCTGTCCCTGTCTCACACTCACTTCGCTACATAATTTAATTATGTTTAAAATCCATTAACAAATTTCCCATCCATCTTGTGCCACTTACTCCTGTTCGGTGGACGCGGTTTTCTCGTTTTCGAGTGCATTTCTCGAAAGTGTGTTTGGAACACTGGCTCCAATGATAAATCATCCAAAGTGGAATGGGGTCTATGATCTATTTGAACTGTGGCATAATCCGGGAGGAACTAGATGATAGCCTAGAGTTTGTTTATCTGAATCGAGTGAATAAAAAGTAGTACAGCCATTAAATGGGTTTTGATAATATTTGTGTGTTTTATTTAGACAAAAAGTTAAATTGGCCAAGTCCCCTAAGAAACTAGAAACCTCAATCTTTGCTTTTTTAGCAAAAGTGTCCCATTTCAGAGCAGTAAAACAAAAAACTTTAAAGGCCAACACGTGCTTTTTATAGCATAAATACTCCAGGCAGCATTTGAATACTTTGTGGGCTCTTTAAAGCTACTTAAAAAGAGGCAGAACAAATAAAAAAAAGCAAAAGAGTCCACAAAGAATTTAATTCATTTGGAAAACAAAGTGATATAAAAATTCAAGGAAATACGAAAATAAAATGGTAATCCGCTTAAGCCAAGAGCGAAATACAACAGGCCTAAATTGATCAATTAATTAATTGAAGTGAACTATAAAATGAAAATGGAAAAACACGATTTTGTGGGCCAAGTGGGCGTGGTGCCTAGGGGGCGTTCGAAGGCATTTACTTAAATAGCAAAAATGTGTTTCTGCTTTATTTTTTATTTTGCAGAGCCCTCACACCCAAAACCCAACAAAAAGAGCAAACAAAGTGCTGAAAACAGGGAAAAAAAAATACAGAACAAAATGAAAAATCAAATTAAAAGACTGAAACCAAATGAAATGTGACCATTTAAAAATGCTAAAAAATGCGGAGATAAAAGCGAAAGCCAATGGAAATCAAAAGTTCTGTAAATGCACTTTACGATTCC
The DNA here is from genome assembly GCF_004382145.1 of Drosophila mauritiana. Classification (NCBI taxonomy): domain Eukaryota; kingdom Metazoa; phylum Arthropoda; class Insecta; order Diptera; family Drosophilidae; genus Drosophila; species Drosophila mauritiana. The sequence goes on along the minus strand of NC_046668.1, from coordinate 21,489,209 downwards.
TGGTTCTGATTTCGGATTGGGGCCTTTGGGCTGTGCTGACATTTAATGCGGCACTTTGTCAAAATGCATTGGACAAGGCCATAAAACAAAAGCGTTTGGCCATAACAATAAAAACAAAGTTCTCCTCGGCCATTCATGCCCTGCTCCCCTTCCCCGGTATCTATTTTAGTCCACGGATTGTAGTGTAGCTAAAATAGTTTGCCCCAGGGGAAAGCTAATTAGGTATTCCACTTTCAGTGGATTCCCCGGATTTGACACACATTTCCCTGGCCGATGTTGTCTCAATTGTTTGGACAATAAAATCAATGAGCCAGGTTAACACAACTTGGCCTTTTAAGGCCCGGTAATTGAAGGTGTGTATTGGGTATTGGAAAAACGTGTCAAAAGGCCTTTTATGTGTCATTAGTTTCCAGGGAGAAGGAACAAGTTGTGTAGGCTCTAATCAAGTCATTCTTCATTTACAGGAAATATCACTATAAGTATTATGTTATTTATAATTTTTTTATTTTTATTTATTTTATTTCTCCTTACAGCTTCGATGCACGAGGTCGTCCGTTGAATCTGGGCATTCCCTGGGCAGATGAAAGTGTGTTCAACAAGAAGGCCCACTTCCACCACGACACAGATCCTCCTGCCCTGCGGATCAAGAACATCCAAACCGCTGATGCTGGACTCTACAAGTGCCGAGTGGACTTCCACAAGTCACCAACTCGCAACTGGCGCATCAATGTGACAGTGCTAGGTGGGCTCAGCATATAAACCATTTGTTATGTACACAGCCAACGTATTGTCATCTCTACTCCACAGTTCCACCCACTGCACTGACCATCCTGGACCACCATGGGGCTGAGATCCGGGACCAGACGGCAGGACCTTACCTGGAGGGCGACAGCATCGACCTCACCTGCCTCTCGAGCGGCGGAGTTCCTCCTCCGCGGGTCTCCTGGTGGCGGGAGCACGCCCTGATCGACGACTCCTTTCAGGTGCTGCCCGACGGCTCCGTGCGGAATGTCCTGCGCCTCAAGAACATCCAGCGGAAGGATCTCCTCACGGTAAGTCATCCAGCGCTTTTGGACTGCTCGCTTCAAATGTCGTGAGCCATATTTACGGCCTGCACACAAAGAGCCTTCTGGCACAATGGCTCTACCCCAAACCCCCTAACTTTGCTGGCCATCAGTGTTGCCACTGGAATACCATTAGAAACACCTTGTGAACTAAGTCGTTTTAGTCTTAAATCCATTATGAAAGAAGCTAAAACGATGGGACCGAATGGAGTTCTGGCCAGGTGATGGTAACCTGAATACCAAATACCATTTCCAAATACCGATTTCCAAGTCCACGATACTTACCTGAAAATAGCCAGATTCGCAGCTCTGGCTTCCACCCCTTGGGGCCCAGTTGGCCATTTATTTTCGGCTGGTCACAATGGACGACTTGGTCCGTGGGCCTCCGTTAATGACAGCGCTCCGTGTGGCAAGCGATGCCGCACAATGGCTAATAGAAATCAAATGCAACCGGCTGCATTGGGAATTGTTCCCTGGGTGGCTTGTGCGGCTTACCCTCCTTCCCATGGAGAATCCCCTCCCCCTGGAAAGCACCGACTTCCCCGGAGACGAGCCCCCTTTCCACGCCCACCTTCTGTTGTTCAAGACTGCTCTGTTCTGTTGATTCTAAGCCGGATTTTTCTTTGGTCCATGTAATGAACATTATTGTTAGACAGCGCTAATCCTGCCATTCAGATCTGGGTTTCCGTTCAACCAGCTCCACGTCCAACAGCAAATTGTAAGTCGGTCAGGTCTTTTGTGCCGTGGATGAATGGCTCGAGAGGAATCACTTGAGTTTTGTTCGTGTAATACCAAAAGTTATTAGCTTACACTAAGAAGATGATCTGGAGCGACAGTCTTGAGCGATTTTTAGAGTCAAATTATTGATATGTACTTGCCTATTTAAAGATAAATCTGTCAGTATGCAGATTCTACAGTGGAATTATTTAAATGTTCTTTATTTGTTATTTACCTACTAACATTAGGCAATAATTCACTTATTCAAATCTAATGCACTGATTACTAAGAAGCAACTTTAATATATTTAAACCAACTTAATTGTTGGTTGAGCTGGCTAAGCCTTTCAGTTGTTAAACGGCCAACTTTAAGTACCTAAAACAAGCTAAAGCGATTGTGGCTATGAATTGTGGTGGGCATTGTTGGATTCGCCCAATCGAACAAATGTGAAGATCAAAAACCATTCGGGCCATAATAAACACCTAGCTGTATCAATGAGCCACTGGCTGACAGAGGACTTCCTGCAGAAGACCCCCCACTAGCCGCAATATGAGACCCAAGTATCTCCACATAACGCTAGGTATTCTTGTGTAACCGAATAGAAATTTATGACCTAATTTTCCAATCGAAACGAGACTTGCGGTGCGGCGAAGCCCGAAGTTATGCAAATATTTTTATGGCCCAAAAGCGTTACACACTGTTCGTTTGGGCCAATAAAAGTCCGATATGTATATGGCTATGGCTGGTCCGGTCCCAAGAAGTATCGCATTACCAGCAGGGGAATTTATGATATTGATACTTGCATTCGCCGACCTATTGAACTCTTTGTGGCTGCTCTCGGTTTCTGTCTCCAGCTGAAAGCATAATTGATTAGGCTTTGTGGGCTGCTTGCTTTTTGGCCAAATATGTATATGTATGTATGTGCGTGTTTGCTATACATTTGCCGCAATTAAAATTAAATGTTCAGCGGGATGATTTATCATCGATATTTCAATGGAATCCGCTATTATTAGTGAAAGGCAATTATTGTAATGAGCATAAATCATCGGGTTTCATTGTTGTTCTCTCTGTTCCTCTCCCCATTCCAGATGTACACCTGCCAGGCGAGCAATGGCCACGTGGTTCCGGCGCTGACCAAGAAGGTTATCCTCGACATGAATCGTAAGTGTCCTTTTCGAAAGGCTTTTAATAGAATGCATGGCCCCAGTGGTGTCCACATTTCGTATAATTTTTGCGGCCACCCAGCAGGAGGGGCAGGCAGTTCAAGGTCAGCTTTCAGGGATTTTGGGGCCATTGTTTGTGTTTTAGCCGCTGGGCGTGACATTTTCATGGAAATTAATGTAATTAAAGTTTTGTCATTCCGCCGCAAGGACGCCCGACCACTCGCATATTCATCCACATCCATGCATTTATGGTTATGCGGGCGGATTCAGGTGGTTTTCAGGTGGCCTCCAGGTGGTTCGGGGCGCTATGCTAATCGCATTGTGGCTCCCTCGGGTGGGACATCCAGTGATGGGCATAATAAAATGTGTCATAAATAATGAACATTTCCATAAAGGTTGGTTATAGATGGGCAGGAAATTAAGCGGCATCCTTGGCACTGCGGAATGTGCGCGATGTCCTTGTGTGGCAATAACTCAATTCCGCCATGTTAATCAGAGACTACGCAGTATTTTAAATTAGCCCAGTGACTGTACTAGTTTCGTTAGAACAGGCCTTTAAATATTTTATTAATTACAGTTTATACTGTGCAATCTTTTAGCTATGTCATTTCTATAGTTTATATACAATTAGTGCAGTTAAAATTCAAATTATTATTTTGTACTTTCCTGCAGTTCCCCCACTTAGTTTGCTCTTGCAAGGCCTTAACCACGCCGTAATTGCGGGAACCCGATCCCACGTTACTTGCACGGCCATTGGTGCTCGTCCTCCGCCGGAAATAATCTGGTCAAAGGCGGGCCAGATTGTGCGCGGAGCCACCTCTTCGGTAAGTTGCCACTCAATGGGGAATGTAGTGGCAAACTTAGCTAAATATGTTCCAAATCCCACAGACGTCCTCCGATGGGAACACAACCATATCGGAACTGATGCTGATTCCCGTTCCCGAGGATAATGAACGCCAGGTGGTGTGCTCCATTTCGCTGAATGCGGGGATTACCTCCCAGCAGCTGCATGAGGGCCACACCACGGTGATGACCACTCTGGGCAATGGACACACCGGACTCTATCTGAAGGATTCCAGGGTGCTCAATGTGACTCGTAAGTGTGCCCCAATGCGCGAGCTGTAAACCGAAATTGAATGCGACCGTTATACAGATGCACCCATTGTCAACCTGAACCTGGGCGCCCCTCTCGATCCGGATAATCTGCTCAAGGGCACCGATGTCTACTTGGAGTGCGATGTGAAGGCGAATCCCGCGATTACCCGTGTGGAGTGGTACCACAGTGTGAGTTCCATTTGTTACTTAGTTAGTGATTTCATCAGGGTCTCGGCCTTTTAGTTTTCATTAAATTACACATCGCAGGACAAGCAGTAATTGAATAACATTTGCTTTCTCCTCCCAGGATAAGCAACTGCATTCCTCCCGCGGCATCATCATCTCCAACCAAACCCTCGTTCTCCAGGGCATCTCCAAGTCCTCGCACGGCCAGTACTTCTGCAGGGCCTCCAATCTGCAGGGCAGTGTGTCCAGCAACGAGGTGTACTTGGATGTGAAATGTAAGTGCTCCACCACTGCAACTCTTCCAAGCTGCTTACACAGCAAGGAATTATGAAGGAGTTAGAAGTATCATCCCAATTTATGCTATACTCTTCGTTTATAATTGCTATATGAACTAATCAAATTTTCTTCTAATAATTATATATATTTAGTAAATATTGTGTTAACACCTCTTGTTTTTCCCTGTGCACTTGCTCCTTTCCAGATCCCCCCGTTTGCAAGTCGGAGTCGACGATTATACGTGCCGCGCTCAAGCAGACAATCAACATCACCTGCGAGGTGGACGCGAATCCAGTCGATAATCTAAATTACAAGTGGCACTTCAACAACTCGCTGGAGAGCCTCATCGAGCTGCCCCAACTGGGCCAGGGGGCTCCGGTGATGCTGGCCTCTGGATCGGACCTGAGCGGATATTATCAGCGGAGCAAGCGGAAGCACTCGCACGGAACGCAGCAACGCCTGCTCCACGGCAGGCATGGCCGCATGGCGGCGGTGAGGTTCGAGGATGAGGACGAGGACGGCTACGGCGAGTTCGAGGAGTACGGCGACGAGGTGGGCCAGCCCTTCACCCAGATGGTCTACTCCAACATGGTGCACAAGAACCACGTGGAGAGCAGCAAGCAGCAGCAGCGGAAGCAGCTGTCCCCTCAGCAGCAGCAGCATCAGATGGCATCCGGCGGCTCGTCCGGAGACAGCCACACTCCCTCCGGCGGAGTCCTTCAGCTGGCGGAGCGCAAGCGACTGGTGGCCCTGCACAAGCAGCACCACCGAGGCGGCGTGGCCACGCCCCCGACCACCACCGCCGCGCCCCCGCTGAACAACGTGTACAGCTACCACGTGGAGAGCTACGAGAGCTTCGGCGCCATTTCCTGCGTGGCCAGCAGTCCGATGGGCCACAGCGCGCCCTGTTGGTATCACATCCAGCCGGCAGGTGAGTGTGCGCTTCTTTCTGTCCAAGTCGAGTCGAGCGCTGAAAAATGCATGGGGCGGAGTCCGGAAATCAGATAGCACGGGCTAGCTGACGATACCCTTTTTGGGGGTATCTTGCCTGGGGAGTTGGGATTGCAGTGTGTTCTATTCCTGGCATAGTTGATGTGTAAACTAAAAGAAGAGAAGACTACAAAGTATTCATTCCGAGTAAATTCCATAATATTATATATATTATAAATAACTAAAAAAGGATGGACCTTGTCTCAATCCTTGTGTGCATACCCTGCGAAAAAAATTAATTAATTGCAGATCGAGGCGGCGGACAAGAGCGAACAGCCAACATGTTGACTCGATCCGGCTGTTGGCCTGGCCAGTAGATAATTGTGGCACGCAGCACGTACGGAAAGCGGCGAGTGAATCGCAGCGCGTTATTTACATTTGACCGGATTGGAGGAGGGAAGGTGGCTGGGCAGATCCTGGGGGCCAAAGGATACCTACACCATCAGCATCCTCCTGTCCGTCCGGCCATTCCCCGATTTGGCCCGTGACAGCCATAAAAGCCATGTTTACCGACGCCATCTGCATGTTTGCTGCGCTCATGTTGCCGCTGCCACTGTTGCAACTACTGCAATCTGTGTGCTGCGGCCCGATAATCTGATAATCAAATGCAATAAATTGCCAGGGCACATCATTTATTTATAAAACCTCCGCCGACCATGGCCCAAAAATAAGCGGCGATTTCGGTTCGTGGCCACAGGAAAACAACTTGAAAGGCCATCAGCTAGAGTGTCCTGGACATGGCAACTGGAATTGGGCCAGGAAGCCATCAACAGGCATTCAGTTGGGCAGTTAAATCAAGCGTGAGTGCAGGGATGCAGTGGGGATTTTCAAATGTACACGGTAATTTAACTTAAAATAAATATTGAATGCAGGGAAGGTAGAGTTGGGGGTTTAATTGTATAGAGTCCTTAATTATATGAACTATTATAAACGTATTTTAAGGAACAGACTTAGATTTTCCCATTGGGTGTATGACATACTTTATTTACTTAACTATCTTTTCATACCAGACCTTCCTGAACCCGTGAAGAACTGCACGGCCTTCAATGCTACTGCCAACTCGCTGCAGATCCAGTGCATACCCGGCTACGATGGGGGCATTCCGCAGCACTTCCACGCCCAGATCTATGATGAACTGAACCGGCAGATCCTGTACAATGCCTCGTACAAGTACTCGGAGTTCACGGTGAAGCGCCTGCCCAGCGACTCCGTGTTTGTCATCCGGATAACGGCGGTGAATGCCCAGGGAGCCAGCAAGGTGGCATATCGTCTGCGGGGACGCACGCTTTCGGCTCCTTTGCTGCGGACAGGTGAGTTGAAGTGCCACAGAGATGTCACTTCTAGCCAAAATTTATGGCCCAATTAAATCACATGATGAGCTTATTTCGGAAATAATCTTGGCATTTTATTGATCAAAGCTCTTTAACAAATTTACTGAATTGCAATGATTTCGTATTTGAACTCTTAAATGTTTTTGCATTTACTAATCCAACACGAAATCTGTTTATATAGATATTTGAAATGCCAAAATGTAATTTATTAACCACCTTAATTGGCCCAATTCGATTCGCGAACGAGGTCAACACTCTCGAAAGCGGGTTCATTGTGCCCCGACTTTGTGTGCGCCTACTCGTTCAGTTTTTCACGATTTTCCCGCATTTTCGCATTTTGACATTTTCCGCAGCCTCATCGACGGCGGTGCTGGTGCAACTGACACCCCTGCTGGGCGCCCTGGTCGGCGTGATTGCCACACTCATTCTGGTGGCCATTTGCGTGGTGATCGTTATCAAATTCCGGAGCAAGCGGGGCGGCAGGCGGCACGGGACGGGCGCGGATGCCACCACCACGGAGGCGGACAAGGGCAGTGCGGAGCCGCTGTCCCGCAACATGGGCAGCCACTCCAGCCTCGAGGACAAAAATCCGGACGTGGTGCCCCAGGAGGCCAACAGCGAGGACGAGTTCCACCAGGAGGAGAAGGCCTTCGACCGATTGAACATGGAATCGCAGCGGATTTTGTACACCCCGCCGACGCGGATTAACACCGCTTCTCCGCCGCCGCCCTCGCTGTCGCCCACCTTTGGCAAGCAGGTGAATACACATACATTTCCTCTGATTTCTGATTTCCCACAGATTTCCCACATATTGAGCTCATTGTGAATGGTTTACCACGCCGGTGACGGGGAAACGTGCAGCGTTGCCGACTTTTTGGCTGTCGATTCAAAAAAGAGACCTTAAATTCGTTCAATTAAGAGCGTGTTTGAGGGGCCATGGACTGAACTGGGGATTTAGAGCATAATTTGATTATCCTTTTGCTTAGTTACTCGGTTGCCATACGAAAAAAAAACATGATATAGCAACCTCGAATCTCGTCCTGTGTTTTCCATTTTCCCGCCAATTAGCCAAAAACCGTAAAAAATTAGACAAATTAGTTTCGTTGTTTTCCGCACCAACAACAAGTCAAACTTTTCCTCTGTTTTCACGTCCAGCAACGTTTTATCATTGTTTTATCATTGTTATTTTTTCGTTTTTCTGGGGAGCGTAGCATCATATTTTGATGAGCAAATGCCAGTCGTCGCCAGCAAAAGTTCAAAAATGTTTAGCTTTTTGTTTAGCTTGGCTTTTTGTGAATTTCCGTTGGGCAGTCCTGTCCCTCCGAGTTGAGAGTTCCTAACAAGCTCATTAGAAGTTCTTGGTGTTTGTGTGGGTCAGCTTGGGAACTTTTCGATTAGAAATTGTTTTGTCAGCTCTCGTCATAAATGGAGGTTCGAAAAGGTTGGGGCAAGTGCTCACAAAGTTTGCGGGTCAAAAAGGGAACTAGTTAGAGCCTGAGCAAAAATCAAATTAGTTAAATATTTCGAATGGGAAAAGTAATTACTCTTCAGTTTTCTATTATAATTTTGATAAATAAAACAGCATTCAATTTCACCCAGCGCATTGAAACTAACTTTCAAACTTTTCCCAACCTTCTCTTCCGCAGTACGGTGAACTCTCGCTAACCACGAATCCTGCCTTCAGCCTGTACAACACGCCCCAGCGCGCTCCTGCCGTACAGCGACCCGTTTACACCGCCCCGCCGCCTCTTCTGTCCACGAGGACGCCCCCGAACATCTACACCCGCATCCCGGGTCGCGGGGGCGGTGGAGGCGGAGCAACGGTCACGGCGGCCGGAGCCGGCGGCTATCACCTGCCGGCGTACGAGACCCGCACCTCGCCCACCTCCCCGTACGGATCCACCACCACCTGCACGATGCCCCTGCTGGGCGGCCAGTCCAATGGCTCGCTGCAGAGCGGCGGCGTGGGCGGCGTGGGAGGCCTGGTGGGCGGTGGGGCGTGCAACACGCTGCCCCACCCGGGCAGCCTGCATGTGGGCGGCATTTCGGCGGCCCTGACCAGCTCGGTGACCAGCGGAAACATCACCATCGGAGCGGCCCAATCGCTGCTGACGTCGCCGCGCTCCCAGACGGCCACGTACAGCACCACCTTGGGTGGGGTGCAGTCGCCACTCCTGATGGGCGGCGGCGGGAACTACGAGACGGTGAGCTCCTGAGAGTTAGCCAAAGAGGACATCAAGTGTCAGATCGTGTGTATTGGGGGGAGCAGCACGTGCACCACCAGCACCTTGGGCGCCGAGCGCACCACCATCGTCTAAGGATGATCGCGGAGGTAACTGAATCCCAAAATCTGTATTATAGTAGTTAAGCTGCATTGAAAACTCGACAAGACTTCCACACAAAAGGAGCAGCGGAGCAGATGGAAATTAGGTTTAAGGAATCATAATTGTAGATGTAGCCTTTACGTACGTTTACTGGATTTAGCACTGCTTTCGAACCCGACTAACGTGTAAAGTGTGAGTGGAAGCCACAAGGAGAAGCATTTATTCGGTTTACTACTGTACTGTACAACTCAATTCTGTCTTTGTGCGCAAACAAAACATAACATAACATAATAATAACAACTAAAGAGTGGAATACTTCAGTGAACACAATGAGCTATGCTTGTGAAATTAACGAGAAACTAGTTTAGACTCGAAACTAAGAGATTTACTGAATCGCAACTAGTTAAGCTATAGATGTGTATATATGTAACTTAAATTAGGATCAGGTCAGCTAATACTTAAACTAGTTTACGACTTAGCCACTTAATGTAGCCTAAACTAAATTGAACTTAGTTAGTCACATTGCGAATCTACGAAAAGACTATCCCCCTGATCATATATATGATAAATAACAGAATTTAATGGCATATCTCTATATCGACATAATACATATAGCACAACTCAGCAGCAGCAGCAGCAGCAGCCCACAAGGAATCTGAAATAGGCGCAAACTATATAGTTTAAAAATAAAGGGTATATCGAAACGAAACGATACGATACGATACAATACGATGTGGTGTGGATTGAAATGGATTATATAGTACTTGTATATGGGCATCGAATCATATTTTGTTAAGTGTGGTATGAAATTTTATAAGCATCTGTTGTCGAGAACTTTATCAAATCTATATAGTACGAATATATAAATGATCTGTATGTATCCATGATTAAGCTGCGCGCGAAGCAAGTAAAAACAAAAGTTCAATGTGTCTCCTCCGCCAACCACCTACCTGCCCAAAAAAAAGCCCTTTTCCAATTCAAAGTAGTCGCTCTAAGGTCAAACTCAAAGTTTTCCCATTTACTGATTCTTTCCACGATCACAATCACACCCCCCTCTCCCACCATGAGAAAAACCAACATCGAAAGTGCTTCTTCAATGACAAAATCAAATTGAATTGTGACTCGAATTATAAATTGGACAAACGAATACTTAAGAATGAAATTTAATTTAATTTTAGCAGCTAAGAACTTTCGACTCTACAAATATAAAGTTAGGCAATAATATATTTTCTTAATTAACCCTTGTTTTGTAAGCGAATTGAATATTTATTTTCCGAGTTCGGAGCGAGCATCATTCAGTTTCATTTAGTTCCCTTCGATGTAAAGCAAATGAACACTTAATATTGCAAATGATGAAAAACAAGTGAAAATAAGTGAGCAACAAATAAAGAACAAAATGTGTATTAAAACTGCAGCTTTTGTGCTTAATTCAAACGAGGGAATAAAAAAGTGGCAAGTCCCGACCAAAAGAGCTCCGACTTTCCATTCCCTACAGTGAACTCCATGGGTGCTCGGACAGCTCGTTTCCTCTGATTTATTTGGAAGTATTTCTCATAATTTGCGGCAGTGGGGGCCTGAGAGTACAGACACCCGTAACAAGCCCATTTCACCACAGGACATGAGTCGTGTACGCATATTTGTCCTTTTGGCAGGACACGCAATACACTTTTGGAATTAATTAACGCTACCCCAGACGCAGCACCAAAACCACTCAACCACCCAAAAAGGCGCACTCAAACAAAGCAACCACATGTGTGAGTGGTGCCGGATGGATGGATGGACGAATGGGTGAGTGGGTGGTTGTAGGGATGGATGGATGGATGGATGGCAGGACGGAGGGTTATGGGTGCTTGTTTGTTTGTCCACATCCTGCGGCGAAACTTGTCACAGACTAATTTCGTGTCTCAGCTCATAAATTGATATTAATGAGCCGCCGCCGCCCCATCCTCGAATCATTTTTCGCGTTTGCCTAACGAATATTTAACTTTCGGTTGAACTCAGTTTGGTTTCATTCGTTTTGGTTGTTCGGTTCGTTAGATTCCCTGACAGTTACAAAGTGCCAGTCAAGTAGATGCGTAATTCGAGCAGGACACCAATGTCCTGCGGCTCCTTCGACAAGAGTTGACATTCAAATGAACATGTGTGCTGCTCTCGGCTGGGGAGCACATTTCCACTCCCCCGGGAGAAACTGACGTATTTCGTGTGGCAGCAAATTGAATGGAAAACAGGAAAACTCGGTCAAATATAACGAAAATGTAAATTCATTAACAGGGCATTGAAGTAAAAATCATATATGATGCAGCCAAGGCTGGTTTCTTAAAGTAAGTTTAGATTTGTTGGAACATAGGTAGGATAAATAAAAGATGAATCACTATTCTGAGTTATCATCATCCGTATCAATGAATTCCTTAGACTTTGGCTCTTTCAAAGGCTCGATATCCTCCTGATCCTTGTCAGCATTTGAGGACCTACTATTGGATTTATTCTTGGACCGCCCGTCCCCATTCTCCTGATTTTTCTTGGCACGACCCTTTCCCGCAGACTTTTTGGGCATCTCAGACGCCAAAGGTGCGCTAACGATCTTTCTAGTGCGCTCCAGGACCTCCTTGCGTTGGATCTTCTGATTCTCCCGACGGACTCGCTCCTCCTCCTCACGCTGCAGCTCCTGCTGATGCTTGTGCTCCTCGTGGTCACGGATTCGCTCCCTTTGCACCTTAATGCGGTCCTCATCCGATGCCTGCGATTCGCGGGCTTGTATTGTTTTAGCAACCAGCTCGGTTATTAAATTTTGACAGTCTTCAGCATACATCGCAGATAGATGCACCGAGATTTTGGGATGATTTAGGTTTACATGGTGGAATAAGCTGCAGGTAGGACATTTGTATTAGTACAGATTAAAAAGGATGAATTTGCTCTCAAGCTTACTTGAATGCCATCTTAAGCATGCCATCGAGGCCCATAAGTTCATCCAATTGGGGCCGTGGAAGAGCCAATGCATCTTCTGCCTCTTTCTTAATCACCAGGCCCAGATTAAAGATCACATATGGATCCTGGGGTACCAAGTGGCGCACCTTGAGCAGCCACATCTTGGCCATTCGGGTATCGCCGTTGTTATACAAAGCTTTGGCCAAGTAGTGCATAACGTCCACACTGTTTTTGGGGAGATGGTTCTTCAGGCATCGCTCGTAGGTCTGGATGGCCAACCTGTATTGGCCACTTACGAGCGCTATGTGAGCCGAGTTTATTATGGCGGGAATACACTTATTCCCACCCTCGGTAATTTGGTTAAAGATGGCACCACCAGCTGAGAGGTTATAACAGCTGCTCAACACAGCGCCAATGCCATTGGCTGCCCACAGGTTCTTTGGATTGCAATCGAGGACCTGAAATGTGTTATATCGACTATTAGCCAACAGTACATCACTTTAATGTATCTTACCTTGGCGAAGCACTGAAGAGCCTTCTCTTTCTGTTTACGGGCAGCTCTGAAATTTCCTTCAGCCAACCAATTCTGCAATTTTTCAAGGCAAAAGTTGCCCATCGCCATGCTAGCATAGGTGTTCGTAAAGTTAGATGGTCTGGCAAGGATCATGTTGTAGTTGAAGGTAGCAAACTTGTCCAGGCTGAGCCCTTTGAAGCAGTCGCCCATATAGGTTCTAAAGTTTTGACGAGCCAAGACAATGTAATACATTAGCTGAAAACAATATACAAAATAAATTTGAGTTTGCGACCCACCTGGCTGTCATATTTAAGTTGTCCTCAACTAGGATATCCTTCAAATGCTCAATGGCTTGGGTGTGCTTATTCATCTGGATCGCCATTACCGCCAATCTCAAATAGCAGTCGTGGTAGCTCGGGTACTCTTTGGTAATGGCAATATAGTTTTCCACAGCCTGGGTGAACATATTGAGTTCTTCCAGAACTAGCCCGCGATTGTATTGCAATGAGAGCAGGTTAGTCGTCTTGTGTTCGCTATTCAATACTCTACATTTGGAAAGCGCATCGTCAAGGGTATCGAGTGCCTTCTCTGGCATTTTGGCCATCAGCTGACTGTTGGCCAGGTTATTGAGCCACTCAATCGGTATCTGATGTCCCCGGCTCAAGTAAATGTATATTGCCTTCTGGTAGGCATTGACGACTTGGGCCCAAAGCCGCTTTTGCTCATATGCAAATGCCAGGTTCAGCCAGCTATTGATGTTTTGGCGATAGGATGCGCTTTCCACCACCTTGACTAGCATCTCAATGGCCTCATCGATATTTTCTGGGCATTTTTCCTCAATGTATATTTTGGCCAAAAGGTCCATTACCACGGGCTCATCGGGTTCGAACATAAGGAACGATTCCAAACACCCCTTGGCTTTGCTGAGTTCTCCGTCATTCAGATACATTTGGGCCATTCCCACCAGGGGCAGGATATATCCTTCAGGCGCGGCTTTTGCTGCAAGCAAGTAGTAATTCTTGGCCGACTCGAATTGATCGGTTGCATGGTAACTCTTGGCTATCTGGAAGTAGTTCCGCGACTCGATATGTTTGTTGGCGGTGAACTTAATGGCGTTTCCCGCAAAACTGCATGCCATTTCATGGTTCCCGTCCGTGTAGTACATGCCGGCGATAATACTCAGCAATTCTGGATTCCTGTTGTCCTCGTTATAGGCTTCAGTCAGCAGCATCTTTCCCTCCTGATAGGACTGCTCATCGTTTTGGTCGAACTTTATTAGGGCCAAGCCAAGGAGGGCGTTCAGACATTGATCGTGCTCCAAAGCTATTTTAAACGACAATCGAGCCTTTTCCCGTTCACCCATCTTCCAGAAGCAGTGCCCAATGCCGACCCAAACGTCCGCCATTCCTTTGGATTGGATCAGCAGGACGCTCTTGAAGTAGCCCAAGGCTCCAATATAATCCTGGCGGTTATAGGCCAAGCACGCACGTCCTATCAGAGCCAGAATATTTTTTGGCTGCTTCCGGAGCACGCTGATGAACAGAGCGTCGGCATCCTGGGCCCTGCTGGACGAGAGCATCCAGAGAAAGCCTTTGGTCACCTGAAGGTGAGGATCCTCCTGTTGGCGAAGGCTTTCCAACTGGTCAAAGCAGTTTATGGCCATGGCCTGAAAAGCCGGCCGAGATTTGACGACCCTAAAGGCATGGTTGCTAAAGTAGGTTGCCAGCAGGGAGTAGGCCGTGTACAGGTCTTGCCCGTAGGTGCTGTACGTGGCCATGCAGGTTGCAATGCCTTTCTCAAGGATCGCTTTAAAATCGGCACCTTTGCCAATTGCGTAGAATTGCATCTAATGTAATGCACACATGCGGAATATTAATAAATACATGTCCTTTTTAATAAGTCAAGAAGTGAAGAACTCACAGCTTCCTCAATGTAAGTACTCAGTAGCTTCTCCATTCTGCAACAGCAATTGATTTTACTTGAATGTAACACTTGGTCTGCAATTAATCCCGAAACTTTATGCCTTCAGTCAATGACAATGACCTACGTGTCAAACCGAGAAAAGGGTTGCTTTGATAAATATAGTTGTCGCATATTTCGATAAGTGTTAGGTAGGATTGTCACCAGTGTTTCAGTGCCTATTTAACTTTACATTAATATACTAACATTATTTATATATAAGTTATTTATTTATAAGATTAAAAGGAAGTATAAATGAAGCAGTGTTTCAGTGCCTATTTAACTTTACAATAATATACTAACACTATTTATATATAAGTTATTTATTAATAAGGCAAAAAGAAGGTATAAATAAAGTGGTATCAACGTATTATAATAGTCTATGCAATGTCAATGCCAGGGCTACAATTGAAAATCACTTCGATGACGTAAATTACAATGATTGCCACCCACTTACGCTTTCAATTTGAGCGTGATTATATCATGATTCCGCTGCAACTCGAGTTCGACGAGTTATCGAAGCTTTTCCTCCCATTTTTTGCTTGTCACCAAAACCGACCCAAAACGCGCGGGCTAACAATCAAGCTCTCATTACTGTCAGCCAGTCAGTGAGTCAGCCAGTCAGTTTGCCAGATTGTCAGTCCCACCTCCTTCTGTTTGGGCCAATTGTTGTCGTAGTGTAAAAATAAACAAACATTTCGTCGAACAATGCCAATCCATTCGATATGGTTCACCCGGATTAGCTACCAAGTTCACATCCGCGTGTTGTGGGCAACTTGTTCTTAAGATCTGGGTCTCTTTTGGTATAAAAACCTCGATTCCAGTGGAGAACAGCATCAGTCAACGCACCTTCAGTCTTTGAGATCGTTCGTCGCACGCAAACCCAAAAACCAACAAACCAACATGAAAGTAAGTGGAGTTTGTTTGGGGTATCTGAGGGATATCCTTCACTTGGACTCCTTGCACACCCTTTGATCCTGGATAGCCCTATTAATCCATACTATCCTTTGCAGTTCCTCGTCTGCTTGGCTCTCTTCATCGCTGCCGCCCGGGCTCATGTTGTGGCACCCGCTGTGGCCACCTACTCCGCTGGTCCGGCCCTGACCTACGCCGCCGCCGCTCCTGTGACCACCTACTCGGCCGCCATTCCGCGCGCCTACTCCGCCTACTCCGCCCCCTCCGTCTACGCCGCTCCCTCCGTCTATGCCGCTCCATCCGTCTATGCCGGCCCCTCCGTCTACTCCTCCTCCTATGTGGCCGCGCCCTCCGTGTACTCCGCCTACGCCGCCCCCGCCGTCGTCTCCACTCTGCTCAAGAAGTAAACTGCTCCGATCGATCCAATGATATGCCGCCCACTTTGTCAATGATTATGAACCATAAAATAAAAAAACTTTGAACTAAAGAAGCAAACATTCCGAATGACTCATATATCAAGTGTATATAGGGTAATATATTAGGTAATGGCACAAGCTTCACTCAGCATTCACCAATTAAACACAGATGTCCTTTGAGCTAGTGCTTCTGCTCGGCACTGGCACACCTGAAAGCCCCAAAGTGTTTAAGGTTAATTCGTTGGCATACATATTTTATTTAAACTCGGTGGCTGGCCCAGTTAGCAGCCTGGCATGTGGTTCATGTTATGGCATCCGCCCGCCCGTTAATGTTATGCAAATGAATTACGAGTCGACTCGACTAGGATTGTGCCAAGTTCAGGCACGTGGCTAAAGCACACACACACACACACACGGGAACACACGTATAATCCCTACAGGGGCGGCCCATAAACAGGGTCACCAGCAGGACCTTGGTGGCCCAAGGACTCCTGGAGCTGAGCACTGGTATAAGCGCCGCAGCTAATTTATTGATTGCTCCGTAATGCACATATGCGCTGGAGGAATCCTTTTTTTGTCAGGCGAGACAGTTTCGGGCGCCCCGTTTTCGATACACTTCCGGCAGACGATTATGCAGAACAACAAAAGTTTTCCCCGCTACATTTCCGGGGAAAAAGTTTAGCTCTAGCCTAAATCACTTAGAGCCCAGTCGGAAAACAAGTGTTGGCATGTCGAAAAATCAGAAGCCTCTCTCTTGCCCCGTTTTGTGGGTGGTTGGGAAAAGTTTCGAAAGTTTTTGGCACAAGAGCAACAAGCAGCAGTCAAAAGTTGCGAAATCTAGATACCAATTCATCTGCGGACTGTGTAACGAAGTCCTTGACTTCCAGCTGAAAGTTGTAAATAATTAATCAACAATTTACAACGTTTGGCCCGGTAAATATTTAATTAACCATTTGCCAATGACATTTTGAAAAATGTACAAACACAGCATCTACCCCTGTGTGAGTGCTATCTCTCAGCGATTGACTTGGCAAATAAATTATTTAGCAGTCAACAGACAAATTAGGATTTGTTTTGTCTGTCGAGGGGAAACGGAAGGGTTTTCTGCATAAGTAATCTATGGCAAGTATTGTCGGCAATTAAGTGACCAGGGTAAACGCTTATTTGTACTACTGTTATGGAAAACAAACAAATAAACAAACAAATTGCCTGGAATCACACGCACATAAAAGACGACGAATTTAATCCAGGATCTTTTGTGCATTGGCACTTCAGACGTCAGACCCTTGATTGTCTCTGTGTTTTCCTTTTTTTCGCATTTTATTTTAGACAAGGACGTGACAATCCTGGCACAAGTCGCCATTGTCAATGGCATTTCCAGCGCAGGGAACAAAGGGAAACCAGAAGCGCTTTCCCCGGCCAGATTCTCCCATTTCCCTGCCACTTGAGACGCAGCCAAATGCCCCAGGACGTGTTTGATATGCACTCCATCCTGGCATGGGCTTAATTACAATGGGAAGGACAACAATACAACAATATTTCGAGCCCACCAAATGTATGGCAAACAACTTCCCTGCTGCTCCGGAAGGGGGAAATGAATACCGGATTAAATCCACTTTCCAAAAGCCGCTTTCTACCTCTCGTTCGATTCGATTTAATCTGAAGCGTCCTCTAAGATCCCGCTGAAAGCGATAATAGAAGTGGAGGAGGATGCAACTCCACTGCATCTTCACTTGCAACGGAAATGAATAAAAATGGTATCACACGTTGCTTTCTAGCCATCATTGCCACAATAACTAAATAGTACAGAATACATCCATTTTGTGGTTCTGTAGAGTAAGTTAGAGAATATTCCTCTAAATTCTTGTAAATTTCAAACTGATAACTCTTGCATATCGTTGGCCCAGCTTTAAATATGTATGTATTGCATTATAAATATGCTGTTTCTACTTCAACTCCGCAGTCCTTCTGCTCAAATGAGCCTGAATTTCGTGATGAAGTCCCTGTGATGAAAACTCCTGCCTTTCCGCCCAGCTTTGCGTTTAAATTAATAAAACATTTAGCCAGCTTGAGCACACGCACACTTTCCTGTGCAAACAAACTAAAATTAACTAAAAATGTTGAGAGTGGCTGAAAGCTGCAGCAGAAACATTAAGCAAACAGCCCAAAAGTATGCTTCAACTTTGGGCATTACATAAATTCCACACCCACACACCCACACCCACGCACACAAAACCCACTACAAGTAAAGGCAACAAAAGCACATTAAGGCTTAGATAGCACGGGCAAGGGGCGGGGAAGTCCGGAAAAGAAGCTAACAAACAACCATAACATTTATCACGAACACTTAAGTAGACGCAAAAGGGGGAAAACTCAGGAAAACCGGGGAAAGTCAGGCCAAACTGACGCGCTGGTGGGCGGTTTGTTAAATCAATTTGATAAACTGTCAATAATGAGAAATAATTTAATGCGCAGCCTCCCAGTCAACCGGATGGAGCAGAGCTCGGAAAACAGATTTCCCCCGACCACCCATCGTCGTCATAAGCAATTATGATGAACTTGAGCTGGATTTTCCCTCCCTCTCAACGGATTTTCGCCCCTTTGCTCCGCTTACTGTGTTCGCTATTAGCACTTGCTGAAGCTAAGACAAATTTTTGGTTACTTGGACAAGCGAAAGCCGAGATTTATCAAAGATATCACCGAGATGGACCAGTCAACAATAACGCAAAGTGTCAACAGAAGACAACAAAGCCGGGAAGGGGATCGGAAAACTGGAAGGGAGGGGACTGCAGATAGCAGAAGAGCAGATGAAAATGCCAAGGAAAAGCAGACGGGCTAACAATGGAAAGAATGATAACACCGGGAAAAAAGTGTGTCTACCAAGTGCCCAATACACAAAGCTTTTTTTGCATATTGTGGTGTCATGGTATTGGACTTGAAAACCCCAAAGTAATGCAATCACTTTTCAATGCGATAGGTATTAACAAATCTTGTACACATGCTATGAAAACTAAATATATAATTATTAAAAACTTATTTCTTGAAATGCAGAATTGTTTTTTCTCAGTGCTCTCCGATTTTTGGTGCGGAGAATGGGCCTTGGAGGGCAATACAGCAGGGGGCTAAGGAATCCTCCGACGACACTGGCAATGTCTGTGCGTGCGTGGCCCGAATCCTTTTGTGCGGGCTGTTGGAAACGACCTTCATAAAACAAACACGCCGATAATGAGTGAACAGTCGTAGGTTTCCCTGGGAGGAGAGAACCACACTTGGTGCCAGGCCACGGCACCCCGGATTGGAGCTAGCACTTCGACCGTGACTACGGCTCCCAATTCAACGGATTCGCCGGCTTCCTTTGTGAGTGCAACTAACTGGGCGATAATCGGCATTTGATTTGGTGCCGGCGAAAACTTTTCTTAAGAGTCTACCTCTATCCTCTATCCGGGTTTCCCCCACATTTTCCGCATTTTCTCTCCCATTTGCGACAGCTGATTGTGGAGCCAACTCTAGCTCGGCTTCGGCCTGAGTTATGTGATAAAGGCTCTGCAGAGGCCTCCGGCAAATCGATTTCGGTCTGGCGAAATTTTAAGGCCGAGAATTCCGGAAGAGGCAGCCTTTGCCTTTGAACGGTAATGATGTGTGCCCCCGTAAATGGGTTACGGATAATTGTTGCGGTTTTCGTTTTCGGTTTGTAGTCAAAGGTTTAAATGAGCACGACTTACCGAAAAAGGACTCCTGAACTTTGGATCGTTAGGGCTGAATGAATCGTCTTTATGCAATTTCACTTTTCAAACAAGTTTTCACACTGACAGTCGTGATGGGTATTGACTAGCCTACTTTGTGAAACACTCATCGGGAAATTTGATTTAAAGAGTTGCAAAGTATCTTCTACCTTTGCCCTTTGCGCCTTTGCTCAGCTTTAATCTAATAATGTTTCAGCATTTTCGAGATTCCTTTTAGACATTACCTTTGTTGAACTCTTTTCTCTGTGCCCGAGCAGCATTAAGCCAGTTAAGGAGCGGAAGTCATGTTGGCTCCGGCCTGCCACGCCCGCCACGCCCGCCACGCCCGTCTGCCGGAACGCCCACCGCTTTCCACCCACCTGCTAAATTTGCATAAAAGATGCTTTTCACTTTTCCAGCCAAAGAAATGAAAACTCGGGCTGCAAATATCTCAGGACGGCTGGCTCCGCTTTTTGTTGCCTGGTTCGGTTGCCTGGCAGCCGAGGGAAATAAAATATTTTTTGGCAAAGGAGAGCTAAGCGGCCAGAAGCGCAGAGGGAGACACGCGAATGGAGGAGGGAAATAGCAACACATGGAATTTTCCGTTTTTGTAGGGTTTCATTTTTTGTTTCTCTGTTGTCGTGTGGAATTAACTTAGCGGAAACGGAAATGGAAAATGGAAATGAAAGCTGCTGCACAGAGGCATATGGCCAGTGTCAAGGACCAAGAATGATGGCCGACAGCTGTTGTCCTGTTGTTCTGTCCCTCCATCCTTCGTGCTTTGATATGAGTTTCCTTGCATTTCCCGGCTAATCTTCCACTGATAGCAGCGTGCTCTGCTGCGCCTCGGATGCCTCTTGGTTTCTTGGCCTCGAATGGGGCCTCAAGATTTGGCAGTAATTGCAGCAGTAAATGAGGAGCGCTGGCCGGGAATATGGGTTTTCATTTGGGAATACAGCGCGTTTTTATTGTATCTCTCACTTAAGCAGCTGAGCATCAGCCAAGTCAAGGTGGCCACCACCATCATCAGATTGTTATGAGCTTGTTCTTCCTGGGACACTAAACGGGAATCACTTATCACTTATGCAGCTCGGTTTTTAGAGTTTATGTACGTACCTCCTGGCGCTGTAAAGTTCTCACTGCCGGTCATTGTCTATAAAAACTTTACTGTTCCGTTGAATAGTTATTCCAGCACTGGCTCCCATTCACTTTATTTCACTGTTTCACCAGCTCAACTGGGTGCTCCGAAACAGCTGTTTTGCTATCTATAGCCAGGCATTTATGTGGCTTTATCGCTAAGTGAATTGGTCATAGAAACCCAGACAGCAACTCGGTCAGTTTCGCCTGTCATGAATATGCAATTCCATTCAAGTAAGCCCAGTTGATTCCCTGCAAGTGATTAGTTCTTGGAATATTGATGACAGAAAATTCTTCAATTTAAGGCGTACATATTTTTGCATATACGCGTTATGTGTGCGGACTTGCAACCCACAGCTCGATTTCACTTTCAATTGCATGTGGCGATATAATTTAATTGAGAGATCTATTTATAGTAGCTCTTACCTCACTCAACTGGCAACGCCCACTTCGATGCCGCCCCTCGGTTCGGCAATTGTTACTGTTATTGGAGGCGTTGCTGTTTATCATTTGCCGCATTGCATGACTTCAGCTAGTATATCAATATCTGGGAAGCACCTTACTTCGAGCCCCATTCCAAATACTTGGCTGCCATCGACACGTCGAACAAAAGAAAAGCGGCAGAGCGACTAATAAAAGCCAACTTGCATTTATGGCCAAAACAAACAAATATTATTGACAAAATTATTGCCGGCGCCCAATGTAAATGGAAAGCGTATAAAATGCTGTTTGCTGTGTTGCACACTTCGTGACTTTTTTAAGGGTTGCAAGGCGACAGGCTTTGGGACAAATCAACTGCAGTCCTTGCCTTGAATTCCCATGCAATCGATTTTGGCCAAAAAATGCCACTTGCCGTATGAAATCCGCATCTGTGCAATCCCCAATATGTTTTTTGGCCATCCGTTGACATGACAGCAATATCCGCCGGATGCGACATTTGGTTTCCTGTTGCGGTGTATATCTATGTATATATAAAAAGGTGTCCTAAGGGAGGATATAACTACGCCAATTTAAGGTGTTAAGGTAGATGAAAGAAATTCAGTGAAAGATGATCGTTTTTATAAGCAGTCTGACAAAAAACCCTATTTACCACACATTATATTCAAAAGTGTAGTAAGTCGTCCAGTACGTTATTACTCATTAGAGGAAATGTGTGTCACTCCTTTCAGCGGGAAAGTGAAGAGCGCTGAGAACATGATGTCAAAGGCTCATTTCACTTATTATTAGCAATTTGGTAATTGTAATTCAGGAATCTGCTCCCTTGGGAATTCGTCCTCTTCAGCTTGCAAACAAGCTCTTGGGGCAAAATAAAACGAAGCATTTCACGATGCAGAAGTCATGTCAAAGGAGGGCAGAAGTGGGTTTCCATACGATGTAAGGAAAGCCACATAAATGTTTTCTTTCTCCAGCTCCTTCGCATTTCCCGCTCCTGGATGATGAATGCTGGATATCTCTCAGTCTTCGTTCCTGCGTTTTCTTTGAGTGTGTGTGTGTGTGTGCGAGTCGTAATGAAATTAAATATTTAAGCTCGCAATGCCTGAATGGGCAGGGGAAATGGAAATGCGTGGAAAAGTGGAAAAGCGGAAAAGCACTGCAAAAAGGACACAAAGCACACACATAACTTTGTGCCTTATGTTTCACAACATGCTGTGGTTTTGGCCCAACTGAATTGCATGGCTGGGGATTAGGATTTGGATTAGGGATGCGCAGCACTTCAGACTCTCCAAATGCAACTGCAACATTTGCAGCTGCCACCGCCGGATTAAGCCAACTACTGCGGCATTACGAAACGGTGCCAACGTCATCATAATCAACTTTATCCTGAACTTTTCCTTTTTTCTCTACGTTTCCAAGTCCTTCGGAACGTGCTGACACCTCGCAAAAGTTGCCAACCTTCCTCCGCCGATTATTTGCTGTCAAATCAGAATTTATTTTGGCAATGCATTCGATTTGGCAATTTTCACTAGACCCTGCCAAGGTGTTCTGGTCTAAAGCACGTCTGGGAAACAGTCGAAACGGGAAAAAAGTTACTCTATCGCAACTTAAAAGTGTTTTATAGGAGCTATATAAGTTTTTTAGAGCTTAGCTTAAAAAGTATGAGTGTTTAGAGATCTATCGCTTGGGAATACTTTCCTTTCTTAACTCTTCGAAATCTTAACTGATTTGTATTACCCATACACAGTTTAAATGATTCAAACCAGTTGGAATCTTGCCCAAAATAAACATTCGCAAATGGAATGCTAATCCAACGAAGCTTAAATTCTGTGAAATTACACGATGCCCCGTGCTACATAAATAGCCAACGCATTCAAGCGGCAATGCAACAATTTTTAATTACCATTTAGGCGCTCCAACGAGCATTACAGAAAGGCGAAAAAAATAAAAATAGATAGGAGAAATTGCTGGCAGCATTTTGGTCTCGACTTTTTCCGCATTTCTTCCTTTTGCCAGGCGTTTAACAGAAATGAAAAAGCAAAAAATCGAAATCGAAATAAGGCAAATACGGCGAAAAAGGACGACGAGGAACAACAAACGCCAGGGAAATTAAGTCAATGTCCTGCGGGGTCAGTTGCGTTTTGGATAAATGTAATTAACCTTCAGGATCGTGAGCATTGAGTTGGGTAGCCAAACTTAAACAACGCAGACAGCTGCAGAAAATGGATAACAGATGCGAAAAGCCAGATTATTTGGTGTAAATGATGGGTTAATGTAGCTGCAGCATATTCGTGTTGGGCAAGATTTACTCTCTGCTCGGAGACATTCATCACTTTAAATAGACCACGAACCACATAATTAGGACAGTCGCCTTGCAAATTAATTACAATCGAAGCGAAAGGTGAAAAACCCGGGGGAAAGTCTGGGTGCAGGAAAATCGGGTGGGTGGCACGGCACACATCGAGCATCAATGGTGGGCAAACCGAGTGCCAAGAAACCCCGAAATTCGCAGGCAAAGTTCCCTGCGCTTCTGGCCAACAATGGAGCCCTGCTGTAATTACCTTCTCACACACAAACAGTGGAACACGGATAAAGACTTTCGCATACACACATAATTAACTCGATAATGAGGACCAAACCCGTAGCCACACGTACAGTCAAAGCCAGAAAACCCCAACCCCTCACCAATCCAAACCCAATCCCCAATCCCGCCCAAGTTGTCGCAAATGTATGTAATGGCGTGTCACAGTTGTTGTTCCTGCGGTTGGACAGGGGGCAACAGAGGGTTAACGGGAGGAGCACAGGAGGGTTAGGCATTGGGGAAACCCCCATGCCAACTATAAGGTTTTGTTTGCCACGATAATGACTTCCGCTTCGACAGAGCCGGGGATGACAGAACCGGAATTTGTAATTGCTCCTAAGCGTTCGCATTCTCGATCTCAATTTCCAGCGCCTGCCTTTGATTTTGCCAGCCCAAAGGAAAAACTACCCCTTTTTCCCCATTTTTCGCACAAATCCAGGAATGTGCCTGTGTGTTTCTCGCCTCAAATTTATACGCATTTGACCCGAATGTCGTTGTGCCCAAGGAAAAGCAGCCCGAATGCGAAAAAAGGTGTGAAAAACTATGCAGGAAAATTGCAGCACATAAGATTGGATAGTTGGTTGGGGAAACTACAAAGTGTTTGCTATGCTAATTCCTGGGGCTGGGAAATTATATTTAGTAGTTGCAGCAATTGTCGAAAACGGGGGAAATTGGCAAATTAGAACGTTTCTGATTCATTTGAATGTGAACGAACAACAGGTGCATAACAACATAGGTCTGAAGTTAAAATTCTCGAAGTAGCTTATCATAAAAATTGTATTTTGGCTAAATTTGGACACAAGTCTCACCCATTTAATTTCACTTAGTTTCTTTCCACTCCAAATCATAAATAATAAGCACCATCCGTTGGGAAAGCGAGGAATATTTCATGATTAAGGCCAATTGAATTACACATTTGCATAGCCCAGTTAATTCCTCTGGAGATGGCCAAGATACAGAACGGCGTGGATGGCGTGGAAACCCCTAACATTTATCGCAGTTTACATTCCAATTGCCATTTGCCAGTGGTGGCCAAAAAGGGGTGGCATACACCACCACCCATTTGATTGCGGTAAAATGCTAATTAACGGAGCAATGCTCCAGTTTGGGGAAAACTTTAACCCACTGACAAATGACTAGCAGTCTGGCCTGCGGCAAGGGGTCGGGGGTCAGGGGATAAGGTGGGCTAAAGCCGCCGCTTCTTTAAAGTTTTCAGCCAACTCTTTAACGTGGCCTAAATATTAATGGGCGCATTACGTATACGCCACCGGTGGCCGCGATCCAAAGCTGGCCCGCCCAGGGAATCGCCGGTCTTAAATTCATATCAAAATATATATATTAAGTATTCTCTTGCAGTGGATTCGGGGCTGCTGTGCTTTAATATTTATAGCAAAGTCCCTGGAGGACGAAATGGTTTTGTGCGCTTTCTCTCTATTTGTGAAATTTAAGCACGGAAAAGGTTCGCATATTAAATGCCACTCGGTCGGAGCAGCGAGTTATCAGTCCGTCCGCCTTTGGGGAACTGGTTGTACGGCTCTGGCTCCATGGCTAAACTTGTTGGTTCCACTGGGGGATTCGGTTTTGTTTGGTAATTTGTGGAGTGCAGTTCTGCGTGGGAGTAACCAAACTGGGGGGCCATTTCAATTGGCTGCGGATGGATTTGGTAAATGGATGGGGGCAGATAAGCTCATTCTCTTCGATAAATGCGGCATTCTGCTAATACAGTTAGCTGTGCTCGGAAGGGCTCCATGTCCTCGCTGGTCAGTTAAAATAGGTATTATCATTAAGAAGTTCAATACTGTACATGCAGCACTTTTGATATATTCATAAAGCAAAACATTACTCTCGATTATAAAATCTCCTTGAAAATCTTGAAAATACGTTTTAGGTAAGTTGAACTACTCCATTCCATAGGTTGCGCTGTTTATTTTGTAGTTCGTTCAAATTGCCATTGCCAAAGTCCTTCGGTGCAAATTAATTACATCCTTTACCAGCTCTCTCCGCTCTTGTCGCCCCTTCCTTTGTATGTGTGCGTGTATGTGTGTGTGTGTGTCAGCACTCGATAAAGGCATTGATCACACAACCATCTATATAGCTCATCCGCCCCGTAAGCCCACCCGCTTTTGCATTTGGCTCGATTGCAATTACGTCGCGTGGAAAGGGGGCGGGGGTGGAACAGCCGGTGTGGTGATGGGAGGGGGGGGCTTGCATATTTCATAGTAGCTACGCATAAGTGACACTTGTCAAAACACATTTTCCACACCTCCCACCCGCTTTTCCTTTTGGCCAGAGGCAAAAAAGCATATTTCAAGTGCGGCACTTCATGTGCGTCAAACAGAATGTCGGAGCGGAGCAGCATGTGCATGTGCGAGGGAGAAAGGAGAGCAGTGCACACACACACATACGTACACACACACACACAAAGCGAACCGAACAGTGAACAGAACTGAAAAAGTGCTCAAGTCGAAAGCCCTCGAGTTGTTTTGCAACATTTGAACACGTCAAGTTTTTTAAGGTCAACATGTCGCTGGCAGGCAGGCCAGACATTAGACATCAGACATGGCTAACACGCCGCGGGTGCTGGCGGGGTGGGGGAAAGGGGGGCGGAAAAGGGTTAAGCCAAAGGTGGCGAACGGGAAATATCGGTTGGTCCAACGTGCGGGATGTCATTTGCATCGCCAGCGATTGTCAAAGGACCAGACCTTTTTTTCATTTCCATCTCGGAGTCCTTTGGCACAAAGTTTCGAAATATGTTTAAGTAAAGTGATCCCAAATCACCCACTGAAGATTTATATTATTGCGTGCGTGAGGTCAGAAGTAAATTCAACTTTATTGAACATTTATTTCATGCGTTTTAGATGTAATGTGTTTTATTTTTCATAGGTATCTAGCAAGAATTGCCAAGATGCTAAATACTTACTGCATGATACTAACTTTTGGAGAGCCAGCCATTTTTGCTGGTTTTGGCCAAGCAAGAAAAGCGCTCCAAATCCCACATAAGAACTGCTTCCTTCATTGATATCCCCAAAGTCCACCTACACTTTTCGGTCCAAGAAGAAGCCGTAGCCAAATGCCCCCCAAGCTCCTCCGACCCAACGTTTATTGTTACTTAGCTTTGGGCCAGATCCAAGGCTGGTCCCCAGTTCTCCGGATGGCTTGTTTACCCTTTGGATGTTCACGGCTTTATATGCGAAGACGTATGTGAAAACACATACGGGTGCGGTGCGGTGCGGTGTGGTGTGGTGCTGTGTGTGAGTTTCGGTCTTGCTGGAAAACACTTTTTCACAAAATTTTCTCAAAAAGAATGTTAGACAAACCGCTTTGTTGGCAACAATTTGGGTTAAAACTTAAGTGTTTTGCTTCGAGTTGAAGCCCAGCCACTCCCCGCTGCCGCAGCAGCCCCTTAAATTCTTTGGCATTGCAGTGCTTTTGGCCCGGCTTAAAATAGAACCCACAAGAAAAGGCGAGCGAGAAGGGCAACTAGGAAAAACCAACAAAGTCGAGGGAAACGTGGAAATGTTCTTGTGCTTTTCCCTTTCATGCATTCCAAGCCAAGGAGGAGCAGAAAATAGGGACGCCCGCCACAAGGAGGAGGTAAATTGTCCTTTTAACTTCTTTCGCAGCTGCTGCTGCTCCATATAAATTTCGTTAAAATTCAGCACTGCACTTTCGCTTTTCCCCCAAAACCGCTCCAGCTGACAATGAGTAGAAAGTATCTCGACGAGCTCCTGAAGAGGCTTCCTCATTAGGCCAACTGAAAACAATTACCAGTCATTACCCAAATGAAAAGTGCCGGGCTGCAGTTGGGATTGCTGACGTTGAGCGATCTACCGATTCGATTCGAGCTTACTAATTTGAATATATAAATGTGTTTCCCATAAATAAAAAAGGAGCAATTTGTGGAGCTTAAGCTGTTCTGTGAAACTGGAGCCAATGCGTTGCATTGGGCTAATTTGATTGAAAGTTTTCGGATCAAGTTTGTGTGGGGAGTCTTACATTTGCCGCACATTTGAGGCCACATCAAAGGAAAAGTTGATGCAAATATATGCCCGGACTGAAACCAAAACCAAGACCAAAACCCACACCCAGACCAAACCAACCCGAAGCCCGACCAATCCATTCAAATGTAAGCAAAGTGGAGGAGGGAGACTGCCGGAGTCGCAGATGAATTTGTTTGTTCACATTTTGGGGCTGCATTATTGGATATCTCAGCTCGAACTTAACTAATTTTAAAGTTTTCCAAATGAGAGATCTCTGTGTGTGCGGCAAGTTCTGCTAAAGTTTCCCCAGCTCGTGGAATTAGTTGCAATTTTCAGCATCTGGGGGAAATTTTACATTTACTCGGGCACAGAAATCGGGCGTTTTGCGGAGCGAGCAGGAAATTGTCTACAGCTGCTTGTGGTTCACTTTCATCATCGTCATCCTTAAAGTTTGGCAGGAATTCAGCGAGATCACGAGTCGGTAAACAATTTGCTAGACATTTGGAATAGAATTTGAAGTAATTGTTATTTGCCAAATATTTACAAGATTGTGGGCAAAGTTCAACATACGTCACTCAGGCTAACCTTTGTGATGACGGGTTAATAATATTTGAAATTGATAAGCAAGATTAATATAAGATTAATACCCTAAGAATGTATTAGCAAGGTTTTCATCACATTGATGAGCCAGCCACAACTTCATTCGAAATGAGTTACCACCAGCCATAGTTTACCATCCGCAGGGCTTTAGACCATAAAGTGAGTGCAATAAAACTAGTGACCAATATAAGGGGAACATTACAAAGGAGCTTACCAAGTTTCTTTGACACAGAAGAGCTGGAACCTCTTTAACTCACACGTAACCTCCACTTTTTGCTTTGTGGCCGGGAAAAGTTTGGCACCGTTTCTTTCGCACTTCGTGCGGCTTCTTTCGGATCTGTTACATATGCTGCCGGGAATATTGCCAGTTAACCAAGTTAACAAATCCACCCCAAAGGTTCAGTTCCTTTTGTAGGCCACCGCTCGCTTGCCGCATGTTGTTGATTACACTTTGGACGGTCATAAATTTGTATCAGCGAGCTGGGGGGAAGCTGCACAAAAAAAAAAGTCCGCAGGGGGGGGGCGGGGGAAAAGTTTTTATTTTACCTCGGCGAGCTCAAGTGAAACTTGAGTGCAGTGGGGACTGGGGGACTGGTTGACTGGGAAATGAAAGGAACTCAATTCACGCTTGAATTTTCATTAACTGCTTGTTTATCGAATCGAAATCTGAGCCATTCGGGGGTCTCCCAAGCGCAATTGAAAAGATACAGAGTGGTAGAAAATAAATTCATATGCTAGGGTTATTAGTAGGTGGTGGGAAAATATCTAGTCGGAATCAGCCAGCTCGACCTCCTTATATGCATTCTGGTTCTCTTCCTTCAATAATTTATGAGTGTTGTAATTGTGCGTTACATCCCGTGTTCGATTCACCATTGCTAGCAGTTTCAGTAGTGCGCTTTCTGAATTTTGCGTGTACTGTTCCATTTCCTTATCCGTTTTTAGTTGCCGGAAATTGTTAGCGTAGTTCTCTAGATACTCTACCAAAAGTGCGTGCTGCTCGGCCACCTCTTGGATGTCCACGGTCCTTGAGGGACCCAGAATGTTGAGGGTGTGGTTATAGTTCATGTCATAACTCATGTTGTTGTAGGAGCTTGCCTCCTCCGAGGATATGGTGGTTATATGCTGATTCTCCTCATCCTCCGGCTCCTCATCGCCCTCCTCGTCGGCCATCATTTCTGGCTCGGATTCGTCGTCGAGGTCGGCAGATTTCTCCCCAACCCCATCCACTGACGAGGACTGCAAGAGATCGTCTTCCTTGGCAATGAGCTCCTTAACCCTGTCTGCGTAACGTAGAGTGTTGAGCGTATTCTCCACGCAGCTCATGGATGGCGATATCATGGCAATCATGCAGGTCTTGTTCTTCTTGCCGCCGACAAAGGAGTCGCGCAGCACTTGGGTCAACTTGGAGCCTCGGAAGGGAAGGTGACTCGACTGCCGGCTGAGGGCTCGAATGCACTCCTTGAGGGCCAGCAAGGATTTATTGATATCGGCTCCCTCGATGCGAGTTTGGCGATCGGCGGATTGCGTATCCGCCCCGCGTTCATTGCCTGCCAAGTCCACAAAGGAGCACTTGCCGTATGGGCCCCAGGAATCGGGCATGTGGAGTGCTATTTGAAAGACGGCGTGGGAACGCGATGACTTGGCGTTCGCCGAGGTCTGGCCGGAAGTGCGCTCCTTGCTGCCGTGCTCAATCAGCCTTAGGACATCCTCCACTTTGGTAACCGGCATCTCCGTCAGGCCCACCACCACGACCTGCTGCCTGGCATCCTCTAATACCCGCAGCATGGGTTTGTTGGGTAGCAAGAGATCGAACACCTTAGTGCCATAGATTTCAAAGAAGCTGCACGTAATTTTGGCTCCCATTTTCTGGTACTCCGGGCGCGATACCTCCTCGAAGACATCCCGGGCTGCCATGGCGTAGATCCCGGTTCCGCAATCCTGAACCTTTCCGAAGAATTCTCCGCCCATGGTGTGCGTTTTTCCGCTGCCAGTTTGTCCGTAAGCGAAACAAGTGGCATTGCCGCCCTCGAACATGGTTTTGATCAACGGACGAGCAGTGTGATTGTAGACCAGCGCATTGGAGCACTCCTCGTCGAACGTGTAGTCGAAACGGAATTTGTGGTGCTCCAGGAACTTGGTGAGATCCACCTTGAGGCGTAACTCGTGGACTATCAGGCTGTCGGCACTGGGAACTGTGATGATGTCCAGGTTCTTGGAGTTCTCCTCCTTGCGACTCATGGGTCGTTTTCGCACACACACCGAAATTTGCTGAACAGTAGCTCCATTGGGATCCAGGCATCGAAGTGGAGAAAAGATCAAGGAGGAGCGGTATTGGCGCAGCATCGTCGACACCTCCCAGTTAGGATTCCCCGGATTATTGCGACGCAGCGCATCCTTCTCCTGGAGCTGCTCCGCCTGGCGAGCCCTTCGCTTCTCCCTCTGCTCCTTCATGCGATTGACCTCCCTCACGACACTGGAACAGCGTTGGTTGCTGTTGTTGCCACCCTGTGACTTGCGACCTTGGGTGGGGCTGGCATCCCGCTCCGGCCTACAGGCGGGCACACGAGGGGTCTGCGCTATACCCTGCTCACGATTTCGCGCTCCCACCGCAGCAGGATCCGTCTTTCTAGTGGCAATTTTACTGCGACCGTCCGGTACTCTCATGCGCTCTGCATACGGATTTCCAGTGTGGGTATTAGGTCCTCCGGGCGGACTCGAGCCCCTCGGCTTCGGCAGCAAGGAGTTCGATGGCTTCGATATCGGCGGTTGATTCTCCGCGAAGATATGATGGTTGATGCCAATCAGCGTGCTTAATGGCACTTCCTTACCCTTGACCACCGTGCCCTCGGTCCACTCGCCCGTGATGGAATCCCGTTCCAGGTTCTTGGCAGTGCAGACCACCTGATGGACTCGTCCGTCACTCCTTTGGAAGAGGAGCTGCTCGCCAATTTTTATGCGATCCATGTCTGGTGGTAAAGGATTACGCAGCTCGCGATTTATAATAGATCAGTTTTTTTTTTTTTTTTGATTTTCAGATTATATATATTTTTCTTGACTTCCAGTCCACAAATGAATGATGACCAGATGTTGCCTCTGTAATTTATAGTCGAGTGTGAGTTTGAGGGGCTACTGACAATCGTTCGAAATCTAAGAACGAACCCTTAACGCCCAGCCTACTCCTCGCTTTTTAATACAAATATTATATCGGCATTTCCGTAGTTCTACCAAAATCTACAATACAGCACCGACTAAGGTGGGCTACTCGATTTTGTAATTGACTCAAGGTTCTGGAGTACTCAAAGTTAAAGAGCCTTCTTAAAGTACAACTACATACATACATATATAGGTGGCTCTTGAACCTTTTCCTTCCGCTCTCAGAACAATTTTATGGTTAACATATTTGGGGTGTTGGCTCGTAAATTCCTTGGGTTAGCAGCTTCTTTTGATATATGGCTCTTGGCTCGTTACGGGTTAGTACTTTTCAAATTAGATTTCGGCTCCCTACCTTTTTCCCCTTGTGTGTGTCATAAAGCGAAGGCAGGACCTTTTCGTATTTACACAAGCGTGCACATTCCACAAATAAATAGCTCTCGTTCTGTTGTCTAGACATGTGATTGGAGCACAATTAAAATACATCTGCTCCGGGCAAACCCTTCGAGGGATCAAAGAACGTGCTGCCCCCAGTCGGTCAGGTGTAAAAACTAATTTACGGCAATGCCAGTCCAGCAGCCCCAAAAACCGCAATCGAAACCCCAAGGTGAATGCTTGTTGAGCAGGGGGACATTCTGGCAACTGCGACTGTGACTGTGACTGTAACTGGGACTATGACTAGCATCCTTTTCTGGTCTAGTTTCGCTATCAGCTACTGGGTCAGCACGGGCTATATGGACCATAAATCTCATGGCTGCTGCAATCAGGGCCTGCAATCGCAATCTGCATCAGAAATCAGCGAGCAGTGCCAACTTGTCAGGGCCGCATAGATAGCGACCAAACTGGAAACTGGAAATGGCGTCAAGGGCGCCATAAATGAGAATTTCCGTTTCATTTCCGACCGTTTGTTTGCGATTGTGAATGTGAATGGCAGTGTGTGTGTGTGTGTGTGTGTGTGCCTGTGCGGTTCATTTGTGGCCCATAATGAGCTGGCAAAATGTCGTGGCTCTGTATCGATTTTCGTTTAAAGTGCCGGCCAGGACCACCTAATGGCTTTCGGTGTCCCGAATTTATGGCAACTTGACCTCGGCCATTTGTCAGCATTAGAACACAATTGGATAGCGTGGCCGCTGCAGTCAAGGGCATCATAAATGGTCAACTGCCAATATGGGTCCTTCCTCACTGAACTTAAGCGAGCTTAAGCCCGCCCACGGGCATCGATACCATTCAATTAAATGCCGCCTTGGAAAATTCAAGCCAGTCTGCAGAATATTTATGCGAACTCGAGGTGGAGGAATAGACACATAAATCTGTTTTCTCCCGACGCGATAAGCGGCAAGCATGTTGATGCAAAGGCGAAATAAAATATGTCGCCTAAATGGAGACCAGGATGCAAAGCCCGAAGATTTATGCGGATATAATCGCTGGAGGCCATAAATTATGGCCAGCAGCTAGACGGAAATCTACGAGTCATCGATTTTCCACCGAGATGTCAGTCACAGCAAACACTTTGTTCTACTTAAAAATATGTTAACACACTGTACACAAAGTAAACACTAAACATATACACTTAAATTAGGAAGAAGTAGCGCGGTTAATTTGGCAGGATGTTCTCAGGACTTATACCCATGATGCAGCAGACTCGGAGGGCCACGGTTCCACTAGGTGGGGATAGCCGGTAAACAAATTTATAAATATATATATATGCAACTTTGAAGTCATCCGTACTGTTGTTACAGCAGTGGCAACACCGAGTCCCAAATTGGATCCAGTAAATCTTCTAATTGCAGATTGCACCTGATTTCGCGGTAAGTCTTCCACCTACTTTTCACTTTTAGGCACATTTGCAAGAGTTGGAATCCAATTTCAGAACCGGAATGCTTCTTCTGGACTACAAGCAATACAAGGCAGCCCGAACTATCCAACAGAACTGGCGGAAATTCTATTTTCGAAAGTATTTCAAGGATCTAAGAAAGGCGGCCATCACGATTCAGCGCTGGTGGCGCGGATTCTCGGTCCGGAAAAACCACTTCAGGAATGTGGAGAACCTGCTGCAGAAGCGGGTTCAGGATCACCACCATCGGGCGGCCACCAAGATCCAGGCCTTATTCCGAGGATGGAAGAGTCGGCGCACCATTCACGATCACAGCAAATTGCTCAGGAAGCAGGTGTGCGCCGCCGAGGATCTGCTCAACTGCGTGGCCTTCAAGCTGCACCACCTGCTCCGCACCTTCGCGATTCCAGGTGTATATTCGCTCAAGAACTCAAAGTGAGTATGCCCATATAAGTGGTAATTATTTTACTGAAATATCGCCACCAACAGCTGCATGTCGCGAGTAGAGAAGCTGCTGGCCAGCTTGCACTTTCGGTTTCACAATGGAAGGGTTAAGTCGCAACTGGCCAAAGACCTGGCCGATCGGGGAAAGGATACGGAAACTTTCAAGAGGAGTACCAAGTACAGCAAAGTCCCATTCGAAGGAGCCCGCTATTGGAGCCAATGCAAGCCAAAGTGCGAGGCAGCCCTGAAAATGTCCAAGAATATTGAAAGGCGCATGTACAGGATCATCGAGATTTACGATGCTTCACAGAGAGAAGCCCAAGCGGCGTTGGTCGAAAAGAATAGGGCGTACAGTAAGCTAGCTTCTAAATCTTCCAAAATATATATAGTTATGGAATATATTGAAAATCATTTCACAGGAAAGCACAAGGGGCTCATGCAGAACATCAAGAAAACGACTGAGAAGAGCAAACGCGACTTCTGCGGCGATGTCATCGCCAGTATGAGACGCTGGAAAATCCTGGTGGACAACGACTTGACTGTGGACAAGAACATATTCAAAAACCCGCAAAATCTGGAGAGGTTCGTTGCCGAAATATCGCAATACGCAAATGAGTTCGAGAACTGCACCTGCTATTGCCGCATTCCCGTATTCACCGAAATCTATTGCGGCTAAATGTCATTAAAACCAGTAGTATAGTACCAAGTAGTGAAAATAAATACAATTTTATGACTAAAGATTTTATTAGTTTTGCTATACAGATTATATGTTTTGCCTCTCAGTTGAAAATTGCATTAAATATATCGACTGTGGAGAAATTAGTATATTAGATGCCATTCGTATCTAAGTTCGTTTGGCTTCTCACCAAATACGTTGCCGAAAAATCGCAGAAGTTCGGTGATAAACGAGGGTCTTCGATAATCGGTCCAATTATCCGTCATTTGATCTGTTTTGGAATTTATCGAGTAATCATTTAAGTGTTAAGCCTTGTTGGCTTCGGGCTATTTCTCACCTAAATGCTCGCAATCTAGCCGCTTGTTCAGATTGAAGCTGTCATCGCCTCCGAGGGGAGGGGCCACAGTCTCATCGACGTCATTGATACTCGGATCCGCCATGGTGAAGTAGAAATTTATATGAAAACTCACAATTTTGATTTAAATTTTATGTTTACGGCTGATTTGATTTGGAGTTGGGGAATGTGTAAGGAGTTCTAAGCGGTAAAGCAAGGATTACTTGGTTCCGGGACTAGTTCTCTGAGTAATGTAATTTTATAGGGAAATTCCTTCCCCAGAGTGTTTTAAAAATACCGTGATATCAGGTGTGCGCATTCAAAGACACAAAACATGCAATTTTCCCTTCCAACAGCTGCGAGTTACGAGCCAATGTGCGATTTATGCCATAAACTTTTCCAGCCAAAACATTTGAGATCCGGGTAGGAGGGCATGCAAATGCGGAGTGGAAAGCGGAATGTGGGGCGGGATTTTCTCGGAACCTGTCCCTGAACGAGCATAAATTAAGAGGCCAGTTGCCGGTGCTTTTAATTAGACACTGAAACACGGCTTCGTCTGGCCAATGGCCAGGGGTTCTCTTTCTGGCCAGAACATCAAAACAGGGCTCCGAACAGCAGGAGACTTGGTAATTGTACGGCTGGCCTTCATCATCGCCGGCTCCATAATAATCACCATCCTCAGATATGCAATTAGAGGACAAACGAAAAATGTGTCTTGGTCAGGCGCTGTCATCGTCATCGTCGCCCAGGGATAAATACATATTTCCCAGACTCCGCAGCTCCATGTGTATATACTTGTGTGTATATATACTTATACAAATGAAATTAACCATATTCATCAGGCCCACCACAACTAAATGCAACATTTTCGGCCGCTAATGACGAGCGTTGTCGTCGTCTTGGACAGCAACTTGTGTCGCCCTTGGGCCAGGTTCTTTATCACTTGGTTAATTACTTATGGCTCCCACCTCCCCCGATCCTTTGGGTCAGCCCCCGCATTCGTGGGTCCTTGGATGCTGCTCCTCTTTGTTTAATTTGCGGTTGACATGACAGCTCCCTTGACTTGTTCCACTGGCATTGTTAAAATGAATCTCAGTCCAACCAGCAGGTATATTTCCAATCGTATGTTGGCAGATAGTTAAGTTCAACTGGGCTACGTTTTCACGGAGAGCTAAGCTGGGTCAAATATTATTAAATATATTAGATAAAATGTATTTTCTAGCCCACAAAAGTCCAGACTTCGATGCTAGAATAGAAACAGAGATAACTGAAATGCTGGCTAAAAAATGCCCTAATTTAAGCATATTAAAACTTTTTTGCCAAATAGTAAATCCATTTGACAGGGCTGCCGAAACTTTCTCATTTCTGTACAGCTTTTGGGCCAAATCCCGAGCAGCTTTATAAACATTGGGAAAGTAGGGGGTTGAGCCTTCGCAATGATGCAACCAAACCGAAATGGTTTCCTACAAATAAAGTTGCATTGCCAACAGTTTCACTTTCGGCTCAGTTTTAATGCATTGTGTGTGGCCCGTGGGGCGCTAAAATTTCGGATTTTTCCGCCTCTTAATTAAATGTGTTAAGAGCTCAAGCTGGCCAACTTTCAGCTGGCCAAGATAGTTTTGACAATTATTCGAGCAGAATGTTTCCGCCCCAAAGAGGCGCAAAAACCGTAAGTATTTTTACCTTGCATTGCAAATTAGCCTAAAATAATATTGTCAGCTCAATCGAGTGCCTGGTTTCTAATGAGCTTGCAGGAAAATTCCTACACATTTGAACACATGTCTAGGACCCATTTGATGGGGTTTGTTCGGGAGGGAGGTGGGCCATTTCAACCGCAACACAAGGCGTTTCAAATGTTTCCTTTCAAATTAATTAGAAGTTTGCGGTGAGCAAAGCAAAGCATTGCGAAGCGAAGCCATCCTGCCTGCTGCCCTTTTCATGGACATCATCATCATCGCCATTGATGGCAACCGAGTAGGCCACAAAATGGTTTTCGGCCAACAATGAAATCTGAGTTCTAATTGCCGGCACACAAACATATAATTAACTAAATAATGAGATGAGTGGGTAAGTGGGCGGTGGGCGGTGGTTGGTATCTTAGCCATTTGGCTGCTGTTAACGGCATCCGTAATTACCTTTGATATGCTCAGCTACACTCACAGCAGTCGGGGCTTTCAATTAATGCTGCCATATTGTCGTGTTCTGTTGCGCTTTTTGTAAAAGTTTTTTAATTTATTGGCCATAAATTCAGCCGCGTTTGGCCATCATTGGCACCTGCACCAAACAGGCAATATTAGCAAAGTATCACATTATTCTTTTGTTGAATAATATTTATCTTAATTGCCGTGTTCAATGCGTTTTGTACTGAATTTTGTTTGCATTAGTAAATATAGAATGAAAACTCTCTGTGAAGCTTTCGAACAAGTTAAAACATAATGGTCAAAGCCAAACCAAAGATGGCCAAAAAGTTAGCTAAGGATGGGAGGATGGAAAGCAGACAAGGGTAGAGAAGACAAAGAGCAACCGATTAACATTTATTGGGTCCGAACTTTAATTTGCCTTGTCCGCCAATTAGCTTACCTCTCGCTGGCCTTTTGGCCATTTGACATTCGAACTGGGTCTAGATTTATGGGATTGCCTGTGTCGATTAGTTAGCCATAAATCTTCGCTGTTTGCTTATGGTCAGCAGTCCAGTCCAGTTCAGCTGATCGGCTTTGGTGACCCGAACTATAGGCTTCACGCATTGTACGGGTCTTGCCACTTTCTAGACCTTCTGCTTCTGCGACAGCAAACAAATTTACGAGTCATGGCTGGAAGAAATGTTTTCCTTTCGTTCTTCATCATTCCGGCATTAACAGGTTAACTCATTTTAAATGAAATCAGAAATCTTTCTGAGCGAAATATAAATATATGAACAGCAGGAAAACGGAAAGAAACAGCGCTGGACTACTAATTTGCAAAGTTTTCACGCTGACTGAACTTTAACCCTGCCGCAGGTGCTAAAAATGATTTGCAAAATGCAAAACTTTTCGTTATAAATTCATAGCCATATATAACTAACAAAATAAGAGAAAAGGAAAGCCAGCGATTCGGCGAAGAAGTTAAAATTGCTTAAGTTTTATATACACTTTACGTTTGCTTTGAAATATGTAAAAAGTTTAATCAAATTCCACAAAATCTGTTTGCTCTAAATTCGCTTTTTTAGGTTTCGCCCCAGCAGCAAGTTAATATATCCATCTTTTGAATACAATTTAGTTTTAATCCTTGGTAAATATATATCCGCTCAAAATGTAGCCTATGTTTTCTTTAATCCAATATATAAATTGTTTGATGTAAGATATTATCGGTCAAAAGTAGTCAGGAAACACGTGCTAAGCCAAATAAAAAAGTGCTAAAAATAGAAAACAAATTACCGTTTATACTAGATCCAAAGGGATAATTTCGGAAACTCCCACACAATACAAACAAGAAAAAGAAAAAGGAAAACTATAAAGCGGAATATTTACATTCCTCTTTCGGCTCGATGTCATAAATCTTGTACACCTGGTTGTGAATGTGTAAACGCCCACGAGCTGGCACAGATAAATTCAGTGCCAAAATATTTAAAGTCTATTTGTTAGGGCCAAGAAGCGAAGGAAAACTGCGGCAAAAAGCACGGGAAACTCAGCGAAGGAAGCCAGAAAAACCGCGAGTACCACCTGAAAAATGGGACACAGGGAGCAGTAGCATGAAAGCCCCAGAGAAACCCCAACAATTTAACAACTGACTTCATGTGAACTGAGCAAACATGCAAGTGTGTGCACACACGGACACCCCTACACACACACCCACACACGCACACACGAGCTCATACGCGTGGGTGCAAAAGAGAGAAATGGCAGGAAAATTGCAAGCAAATTTTTTCTCCCCTTGCTTTCCCTTTTTCTATGACTGCTCATGCTAGTTTTCCTGCGCTTTTCCTTGTTTTCCAAGTGGTTCGATCAAAATTGCAGTTTGTTAATTAATAATATTAAATTAAGCTACTAAAAATGTTTGAGCAGAGCGTGGGAAGTAAACTTATTACTAAAATGGCGTTTATATTTCCTAGTAATTCTAGCAATGACTCATTCTTCTTTTTCTTATAAGTTTTATATTAATGGATAGCTCGTAAACTATATATTTATTTATGGAATGTTATACAGCATAAATAGTTTTTCACAAGCGTGGAAAACAACGCAAGAAGTGTTAAAAAAAGTGCGTCACTCCTGGCCAAACGAAAATATTGACAGAAACACGGGACTTAAGCGAAGATTAACTGCAGTCGATGTGTGTGCATTTTCCGAATTTTCCGTATGCCCGGCACGTATTTGAATTATGTGTGCTGGTGAGTCCTGGAAACCCACGCACGCCACTCTCAGGCGGGTAAAAATAAATAAATTAATGTATAAACTCCGAAACTCGGAATAATATTTCCGCTTCACGGAAGAGTCTCCTCCTTTTGCACTGGCGCACAAATTAGTCACGGCCACGCCCACTAATCACGGCGCCAAGGCGGAAAATTGCCAGCCGATTAAATTGGCAATCAAGTGAAAAGACATCAGCAGCCGTTGTCGGGGTAGAATGAGTTTCATGCCTCTCATCTTTGCTGTGAGTAAAATGGCATAATTACATGTAACTAGCCGAAGAAGTTTACATTTATGAGCGACTGGCGGCTCTTACCTGTTACCTGGGGGATCTGGCCAACTTTGGGGCGCGCTAACGGGGACTTTTCCGGCGGCGGAAGAGCAGGAACTAAGCCATCATCCAAGCGGTGCTATTTATGTCGCCATCAGCGTGGCGGAAAACGGAGACGCAGGGAAAACAGCAATGGAAATGCGGGGAGTTTTGGCGGCGTTGACACAGTTTCCCTTTTCGCCCAGCTGCGTCTGATGCTTTTCCCCTTGCTTACGCCATTTTCCGCTCCTCTTGTTTGTATGTGTGTGTGTGTGTGAAAAATTCACACAAAAAGGGTCTAGCAAATTATGAATGAAAGATGGCGGTAAAGTTCGCTAAATGGCTGCTGGAAGTACAGAAGGGATATACAAAACACACAAGAAAAGCGTTGTAGATTTGTGTATAATAAATGGCAAGTATTTACCATAGGAAATCTAAAAGCAATATGACTTTATCATTCATTAAAGATAAGATATAACTTAACTCTCCAAAAAATTGCGAAATAGTAGTAGTATAGTAGATTTTAAATGGATTCTTCATGAGAAAAGTTTGGATACATTTTATTTGAGTTTCATTGGCTGAGCAGAACCGAATCCAATTAAAATTTTTGCAGCAGCAAAGCAGAGTTGAGAATAACCTCTGTGCACTTTCACCGTATTTGCTTACCGCCTGCGAGCTGTTGAAAGAACTCTCTGATTGCAATTGACCTCGAGACTCCTTTTGCCACCCACTCGCTTATCCCTCATCTCCTCGCCGATGGACAGCTGCGGACAAACGGGCAGCTAGACACCAGCTGGGAATATTTTAATTACCATTTAGGCAAACGTCGAAAAAAGCTAAAATCCAAAGAAGAACATTAAAAGCCAAGCGCAGACGTCTCTGCCGCGCCCTCTGACCCTGCCACGCCCCCTTGCCCTACGCCCCTGACGAGACCGCTTTGAACTTCTGGCTCAACTTTCTGGCCGACTGTCAAATGGGAGCGAGTGGAGGAAACAGCAGCAGCCGAATGCGGCAAATGTTGTTCGGAATATTAATTCCAGTTTGGGCCGCATTTAAGAAGCTTAATGAACTCGAATGCTGGAATTAAAGCCAAATCTACACAGAGAAATATAAAGCAAATCGAGGGAAATTCATTTCTGATGATGAGATTTATGGAAGGTAAAATATTCATCTGCTTGGGGATCTTCGAATGAGTTTCTTTCAGTGCACTAAGCAATGTGTTTCATTCTACCCATCGATGTGGCAGGGAAAGGTGGCAAATGGACGAAGAACAAAAAACTTTTAATGCCGCATCGTTCTATCCCTCGGTCCCTTGATATTTGTTTATTCTTTGAACTTCTCCAATTAAAAGTAAATATTGTGAGTAGTTTATCTCGATTTCATTCAGAGCCGAGCAGTTTGCATAGTTGGCTGTTTTTCCAGGACTCTCCCCCTTTTTCCCCATTAGCAAGCCAACTTTGCCTGCATTTCGCACGCAATCTAAGACTGCGGCTTCACTCCATTTTCACTCCAGAGCCTTTGCTTTGTATCCGCATCTGTAGCTGTATGTGTATCTAGATCTGATTTCCACTCGAATCCAACTCAACTTTGGGCCACAAACTTTTCTTTTCACGTAATTTAATGCCTCTTAAAGCGGCAAGGCAGCATGAGCCACTTTTCGTCCTTCGGAGCGACATCTAAAGTGGTAGTAAAAATGCCTAAAATGCGGTCAGTACTTCTATTTCGTAACTATATTGAGTTTTCAGTTACTTTTTCAAAAATCGCACTCTAAACTGACGTTTTAATTCCGAATCAGATGAATTTAATTTAGGTTCTTACCAAATGTATGATGATGCATGTTTACAAATACAAAACATTATACTTAAAAGCCTTCCGCACTTGAAAGCTTTTATTTAATTCGATTTTATTTACCTTTCAGAGCAAACATCGATTTATCCACACAAAACTGAAGCACACATCCGGCTAATTAGTTTATCTCCAGATTGCGAAGTTCGCACAAGTTGGAGCGAGGAGAAAGTGAAAGTTTCCTTCTATTCCCGCACTCAGATACCCAAACTAACCGACAGATACTCGAAATCACGTTGCAGCTTACAAAAACATTGAATAATTTTATTTACGTTTCAACTTTGTAGTCACAAAATCATATGAGTAACTGCCACAAAGAAAAAGTAGGTGGGGCAGAATGTAAGGTGCAAGGCATAAAAATTGTGCTAAAACTTTATGTGCGTATCCCCGAGAAGATTTCAGTCAGTCATCTGGCCAAGTCAAGTTTACTTTATGCTGGAAATAAAAATACAGAGAATTAAATAATAAAAAAGCAAATTAATGTGGGGCTAACGAGGGGCTAGGAGAATGCGTAGGAATATATTATGCAGTCCCAGGAAAGGAATAAAAATCGAATTATGTTCAAGATACTTTAAAAGTGCTTTATTAGGCTACCTGCTGATTTTAAATTGTACTGATGCGTTATTTAGAAATTTGTCTCTTCTGTAAAAACAAAATTGTATCTAAGCTCTTTTCTAACTTTAATTAAGCGAAGCCAATAGTAAGAGCCAAGTATATTTATTTCATAACAACTTTAAATACTAGTACTTTAATCTTTTCCTGCAACTACTTGGAACCCTTTTCCATGTGCCCTTAAAGTGCTGGACAGCCGAAAGTGGACCCTCCTACTTGACTGCAACGGCCTTGGTGGGCTCCATTCCCATCCATTCCCATCCATCGCAGCCCCCCGACTTGGCCCCAGTTTTCCATCGTTTTGTCTCCGCTCCATTGTTCAGTGGCCACCAGCTCGTTTGGCCTTTGCCACGGCAGCAACTCATTAAAAATTCCATTTTCATTTCGCCCATCATCCATTTTGATTTCATAGTCGAGTGGATGGCGCTGGGCGGTTGAGCTGCAGTTGGATTCTGGCCGGATTGGTTGGAATTGGATGAGATGGGGCCGACTGCCAACGACTGCGGGTCGCACAATTTCAAAGTGTTTACTTTCTTGCACATTGATTTCGATGGGACTTTCACTTTGGCTTTCTCCCTTTTGCATTTTAACGCTGGCAATTTGATATTTTATTTAAATAACCGCCGCCGCAGTCGAATTTCTCAGAGAATATTTAACGCCGCCGTAATTAAAAAATAAATATAAGAATTATCCAATTTTTCCAGCATCAGCTTAAATTTGTTGTCGGCAGCCATGAGTGAATCCATATTGGAAATTGGAGGGGAAAACGCTTGCTGCAGTTAATTATTTGCCCTGCCAGTTTGGCGAACGTGACGTATACGTAATTTTTATCCCGCCTGGTTTACTGATGAATTGTTTGCCCAGCACTCAATCAATATATGTATGTACACTTATATGTTCATATGTAAATATGCATATATAATAATACGAGTCCGTGTGCCGGCCCTTTGCGTGCGCTTTAATTTATTGGTGCATTAATTTTTAAGGTTCACAGCCGAAATGATACTGGGAGTCAATTGGAGTTTCCATCTGCGGGGTAAATAAGCTTGATTTCGGTTTAAAAGCTGTATACATTCCAATTATCATTGCCAATAATTCAGGCGCTGCACCAGCAAATGTACAATTAGTATCTTTGCTGCATACACGAACCTAATTGATGGTGTCAATTACTAAACCGTTTAAATGTGTGTTATGCAAGTTATAACAAAATGAAACGAAATTCATTCAGCAGAATAACAAATTGAATTCGGATCATACATTCAATTCCAAATGCACACTTAGTGACGAAAAAATTCCGTAGACTTTAAAGTCATTCAAACGGACAAACACGAAACATTTGATTGAAATTCATACATCATTTGGCAATTTTCATCTCAAGATGGACAAGATAATGATTTGCATCATTGGGTCGGGAAACTGGGCAACGACCATAGCCCGCAATGTGGGCAGGAACGTGCTGAACTCGCAGACACTGGACGAAAAGGTGACCATGTACGTTTATGAGGAGATTGTTGAAGGTCGCAAGCTCACGGAAATCATCAACACCACCCACGTAAATTCCAAGTACATGCCGAACTTTGAACTGCCGCCAAATATTGTGGGTGCCTTTGACTGACTGACGATGTGTCCAATTTTCTAATATTCCGATCCTACACTTGACAGGTGGCCGTGGATGATATTGTGACCACGGCTCGAGATGCGGACATTATAATATTCGCCATTCCGCCGACTTTCGTGAGTAGCTGTTGCAAGACGCTGCTCGGAAAGGTCAAGCCCACGGCCCACGCCGTTTCCCTGATCAAAGGATTCGAGCGCGGCGACGATGGCCAGTTCGTCCTGATTTCCCAGATTATAATGCGGCAGCTAAAGGTCATAACACAAACTAAACTATACTACTGCATACTTATATAGCTTATTCTATTGTACAATAATTTCCTCTTACTCCAAAGTAGATTCCCTGCTCCGTCCTGGTGGGCTGTAACTTGGCCCATGAGCTGGCCCACGACCACTTCGCCGAGGGCACAGTTGGCTGTCGGGATCAGAAGTATTACAGGGTGCTCCACGACATATTCAAGTCGCCCACTTTCCGCGTGGTGGTCACCGAGGATGCCGACTGTGTGGAGATCTGTTCCACTCTAAGGGTTAGTTCCGCCTCACGATATTTGCATTTGGGGAACCTTGTTTCTTCTTCAAATCACAGAATATCATTGCCTTTGCGGCTGGCTGTTCCGACGGGATGGAGCTGAATGAGAACACCAAGGGAGGCATCATCAGGAGAGGATTTCTGGAGATG
The DNA here is from genome assembly GCF_004382145.1 of Drosophila mauritiana. Taxonomy (NCBI): domain Eukaryota; kingdom Metazoa; phylum Arthropoda; class Insecta; order Diptera; family Drosophilidae; genus Drosophila; species Drosophila mauritiana. Next base: position 21,444,999 of record NC_046668.1, on the reverse strand, counting down.
CTCCAGTTTGTGGATGTGTTCTATCCCGGCTGCCGCATGGGAACCTTTTTCGAGTCCTGCGGAATATCTGATTTGGTTACTAGTTGTTATGGTATACCAAAAACGTACCTAAATCTATATAGTTTTAAGTTTATATATTCCACAGCAAACCGCAATCGCAAGTTGGCCGAAGCTTTTGTGAAGACGGGCAAACCCTTGAGCGAACTGGAGCACATTCTCATACCAGGACACGAGCCACTGGGTCCGGTGACAGCGGAGCTGGTGCATCATATGCTCAAGAAGAAGGGCTTGGAGGACAAGTAGGTATAATGTAGATACGTAGTTTGTGATCTAAGGCCTCTCCCCTCCCCAGATTCCCCCTCTTTACAACTGTGTACAGGATCTGCACTGGAGACTATCCACTGCAGCGTTTGGTCGAAACTCTGATCAAGGCACGCGAGGATATGTAAGGATCTGCAGAAATATCTTACTGATCCGGTAGTAATTACAACTCTCCCTGCAGATTTCACCCACTCCATACTTTCCAATTGTGAAGCGGACTCGTCGTTTAAGGTGTAATAAGTTTTAAATAGAAACATATAAGCATACAGCACTGAAAAACGTATTCTTACTGTTTAGCAGGCTAAATGGAGCACATGGGAATGGGTTTTGTCTGGGATATACACTACGCATATACACGATTTGCTCAAACAAAGCCCCTCAACATTTGTATTGTGCGTCTTTTCTTGCTGCAGTTCAAGTGCTCCTTTGCGCGGAGAGTGCACTCCATTGAATGCACCAACGCTCGCAGCACAAGGAAAAACAACGGAAATCACTTCAGTCGGGGATCCGGATCCGGATGAATGGAAAAGAAAGCCGCCCGCTTTTCCATCTCATTGTTTTCCATGGCTCAACTATAAATTTATGTGTGTTTCTCGGTGTCCGGTAGTTATTTTTTTATTTTTCTCCTTTCACCATTGTTTGGCGGCTGAAGTGCTTTCCAATCGGAATTGAGGAAATGGGAGCAACCACTCGAGGACTAGTCGAGATCTAGAGATCCAGGAGTTCATTGAACCATACATCAAATGGAGCACATGTGTCAAGCCGACAGATTCGGTCAGTAAGCCAGTACTGCCAGAACCGATAAGATCTATGCTTGTTCAACGCAACTTTTATTTTATTAAAATGGAGACCAACTTTCGAATAAATCTAAAAAAGAATGCGCACTTCATCTACTTGCTAGCTGTGGCACCACTTATTTTACTTGTGCCATGGATACTACTAAAGAAACCAGAGGATGTAGCGCATTGTGAGGAAAAAACCAGATTCTGGCACTTGGGAAAGCATGCGTACAACTTTATATTCAAAAACAATACGCCCCATGTGCCGCCGAAAGCCAACTTGATGAAAATAATCTGGGACTTCATGAAGAGAGTTTACAAAGCTTAGATTCATCAACACCCATACCCATCGATGTCATGAAGAGTATCTCGAACTACGTGCCTCTTGCCGGACTCAAATTAGGACAAGTTAATCTTTTCGTTCATAAGTCAATTTTAAAATTTATATTTAATAAATGATGCATGCAATTCATTTAGTTTTCGGCTTTGCGACTTGTCGTGCGTTTTGTTTTTTTCAGGCATAATTAAATCAAAGCAGCAAAGGCGGTAATCAGTTGGCAGGGAGGGGGGTGCGGTGGTGTGATTGCATCCGGATTTTGTAAACGGATTAGTTTAAATGTCGAAATTGTCCAATTCGATTACATTAGCGGACAACATTTAATCCGCGCCGAATGACAATTATTGTTTATGATTGCATTGCGTGGATGTGTTCTTTGTGCATTGCTCGCGTGAAACAATATGTAAATTATTTATTATTATTTAAAATGATTGAGGCAGCCGGGTTAGAGAAAAAGAAGCAGAAGAAAAAATGCGCACAATATATCAAAAGATTATATCCATGAAATCATTTTCTTCATTATGCATGCATTTATGATTACGTTTCAGGAGGACCAAAAAATTTATGCAAGCCACATTACGCACATCCAGTCCAATGGCTTTTCAATTTATTTGGAATTAAATTTTTTTTGTGTAAAGCACGGCAAATGTTTTCCATTTCAATTGCTTTATTAGTTCATTTCAGATTTGCAGTTTACGCAAGCATACAGCAAATATTCAGCTTACGTGCTGCCTGCGTACAGGTGCAAAATGCCGGCTAAAAATCAAAATGAAAATGAAAATGGAAATCCCCGAAACGAAATCAAACTGTCCGGCTCGTTCTGACTACGGTTAAACAAATATGCCTGGGGTCCCGGCCAAACAGGACAAAAAGCTATCGAAATTTGCATACTCCTATCAGCTGGGGAGCAGGAGTGTCCAGAGTCCAGCCCCATCGCCCCATCCTTGTTGCACTTTCCAGTGGGTGGTGGGCGGTCTGAGGTGGCGCTGGTTTGGCGTTCGCCTTTGCCGATAATTACACGGTAAATTTGGCAAAATGTGACGTCAAATAGCAAACAAGACGCCACTGAAGACCCAAACAAGTTGCACGTATCTGTGGGCAATGTATCTGTGTATCTGCGCCTGCCTATACCAAAACACCCATACGTTTGGCGGCGGAAACACAGATACGACGCACACAGATACACCATTACACAGTGGCAGTGGCGCAAGCACTTCAAAAAATAAATAACAATTTGGTACGTTACACACGTCTCGGCTTATGCAAACGTATCTGCAACTTGTTCCTCGCTCTATCTCTTTCCGCCCGCGTCTGTCCGTCTCTTTCGACGAAAGAATGCTTCATTTCAGGACCCCGCCCGCTTGGCAAATAGAATACACACAGGACATGCAGCACGGCTGACGAGAGAGGCTCTCGGAATGGTGTTGTTTGTTGATTCGGTTATTGCTGCTGCCTGTTGTTTGCCCTCAAATTGAACAAATAGCTAAAACAATCCCCGCCAGAACAGATATCACTGGAATGGCTCGGGAAGACCAGAAATAGAGTCCTAGAACTACGTGTTTCATTCACACGCAGTTACCAAATGCATCGAAGCATCGACATTGAGTATAATTTTTAAATGATTTTTAAAATTTCGATAGCATTTAGATCTCTAAACGCTTAAAGCAAAATCGAGCACAACACACCTTGCATTGACTGTCACTCCCTTTTTCTGCCTAAATCATAAAACCAAATAAGAACTCGGCCTAAATAATATGCCCGCTCAATTGGTGAAAATTAGCAGTTAAGCAAATTTGTTGCAGAAATCGAAGGAAAGTCGCACTGACTGATTTGCTGGCATGGATAAGTTGTCGATCGAACAGAAGATTTTCATCCGTCGCTCGGACGGCAGAGTCCACTTGGCGGAGATTATCAAGCTGGAGGGCGGTGACTCCAACCTGATTACGGTGGAGTGGCCCGAAGGACATACGGTGCGTGGTAAGGAACTGCCCCTGGAGCTGGTGGTCCTGATGAATCCTCATATCTTCGACCCGCCCCGCTGCAGTGGCAATGCGCCGTTAGGCAATCAAACTGCCTCCATATCGCCACGTTCAATGAAACAACGCATAGTGGCTGGGGGCTTATTACCTGGACTGGCCACAGCCGCGCCCCGCCAGCAGACGAAGGCGCCAGCTCGAGAGGACGAGGTGGTGCACCAGGCTGAAAGAATGCGACAAGAACGGGAACGGAGGCGTCAGGCACAAGCCAGGTCTCGTCAAGATCGGGAGCAGGGAAAGAGCGAAGATCCGGGAAATCCCAACTGGGAGATAGACAGAATGATACGAGTGCAGCGCGAGCAAATGGAGAGTCAGCCGGTGAGAAGTGGTACCACGAACGAACGAGTCAATTCCAACCAAATCATGGTTTGTGTGAGGAAGAGACCACTGAGGCGCAAGGAGCTGGCTGATCGGGAACAGGATGTGGTCAGCATTCCGTCCAAGCACACATTGGTGGTCCACGAGCCCCGCAAGCATGTGAACCTGGTCAAGTTTCTGGAAAATCACAGCTTCCGTTTCGATTACGTCTTCAACGAGGATTGCTCAAACGCCACGGTCTACGAATATACGGCCCGACCCTTGATAAAACACATTTTTGATGGCGGAATGGCCACGTGTTTCGCCTACGGACAAACCGGAAGCGGTAAGACCCACACGATGGGTGGTCAGTTCCCCGAACGGCATCAGAGCTCAATGGATGGCATCTATGGAATGGCCGCTATGGACGTGTTCGCCACTCTGAAGACGGTTCCCTATAACAAGCTTAATCTGAAAGTATCCTGCAGTTTCTTCGAGATCTACGGCTCCCGGGTGTTCGATCTCCTGATGCCTGGCAAACCACTATTGCGCGTCTTGGAGGACAGCAACCAGCAGGTGAACGTGGTGGGCCTCACCCAGAATGCTGTACAGAACACCGACGATGTTCTGGCCCTACTCGAATTGGGCAATAGTGTCCGAACCTCGGGTCACACCTCTGCCAATTCCAAGTCCTCCCGATCGCATGCGGTGTTCCAAATCGTGCTGATTTCCGCGACGGATGAGAAGCTACACGGGAAATTCTCGCTCATAGATCTGGCCGGGAATGAAAGAGGAGCGGACAACAGCTCGGCGGATCGGGTGACGCGCCTGGAAGGATCCGAGATCAACAAATCGCTGCTGGTCCTCAAGGAATGCATTCGCGCTCTGGGCCGCCAGTCGAGTCACTTGCCATTCCGTGGCTCCAAGCTGACCCAAGTTCTCCGCGACTCCTTCATCGGAGGTAAGAAGGTGAAAACCTGCATGATAGCCATGATCTCGCCATGCCTGCATTCGGTGGAGCATACATTGAACACCTTGCGTTATGCGGATCGGGTGAAGGAACTAAGTGTGGACTCTATCTTTTCTAAACGGAAGCAGGATGCCAACCTTGGAAGCACTTCCATGTCAGATATTGTCAGCCAGTCACCCACCCAGCAACTCTTTCCATCTGCCTCCTCCACATCGCTGCCAGGTGGTGGAAACCAAGCGCAGCAACCCACCAACACCACGAACGACTTGAACAGATCCCAGAATCGAAAACCTAAGCCCACTTATGCCACATCCGGTCAGCAGCTGGTCCAGACGAAGGGACGCTCTCCACAGGAGGTTTCCATGGAGCTGGCGAAGTCCCTGGCACAATTCCGAGGGCGCAACTTTCCCTAAAACTCAGAAGTCATACGCCTAATCGATTTCTACAGCAAGTTATTCAAATTAAACAGATTGTCAAAATTATTTGTTTACTTAATAAATGTAGACGAATGAAATGGGGTTTGATATACATTATGTATTGGAGTGCATTTCTTATTCTAGAAATCTGATAAGGGTATATTTCGTTTTTGATGGACATAATGAACTTAAGGTATTTATATTAACTCAATACACTTATCACCACCCTGAAGAGTAAGTAAAACGCGCCAAATTGTGTATTTCCAGTCCTCAAAATGTATATTCGCCTAATAAATTAAGTGAAACCTAGCAACGCAGCTCTATTGTAAGAAGACTTCATTTGAATTTGGCCCAGAGAACTCGCTGACGATTGAGGACGCACTTGTGTAATTCGGCGTCTTAAAGTTGTCACCAGCTCCTTTCCATTCTGGCCCAGTTCATTTGTGTGCCAACCTGCCCTGCTTCCCTGGCTTATGTCCTGGCCCACTTTCGTGTCCTTCAACCAGCACACGTAGCAGTGGGCTCAGTGTGCGACTACATTTTCCCAGGCTGAACCCAAACTAAGCGCAAATATTTTCCGCATAGTTGCGCATTAGGCCAAAAACTTACTGGCTCCCTACACTTTTTCTGTGGCTTTTTTCGTGCTTTACGGCGGAAGTGGGAAGTGGAGAAGTGGCTCCTTTGACAGCTGTCAATATACAATATTGGGGATTATGATGGTGCCAAGACACGTCTTACGACAAAGCTTTGTGTCAATATATTAAATTATGGCTTAGGGCGGCTTTGCCTAACGCCCCGCCTCTCCCGCCCACTCGCTTAACTTTTTGGCATTTTCGCGCAAATCCGCACATAAATGCTCGGGAAACGAATGAATATGGATGAAGCAGCAAATTTTGTTATTCCTGCGCATTTGACACTAATTGAAATCGCAGAAAAATGCTCCTAAAAAGCTGTCACTCGCATTTTGGGATCTGCATAATGCAAAAGGCAATTATTTAAATTACGTTGGCTTTTCTAGGCCCCTTCATTCCCATTCTGGTATACCTTATGTAGATGATTCTCCGTTGGTTAGCCTTGTATTTTCGTTTAATATTGTAAAATGAAATAAAAATGTGAAATCGTCGTATGTACATAAGTGTAGTTAAAGCTTTTTATTCCTCTGCTGGAAACACACCTTCGACTTCCATCTCAGCCTGTCAAGCATTTAATGTTTGCAATTTAATTTCAAGTCCCTGCTGTCTCTCGCATCGTTAATCAAAAGCGTCTTTAATCTTATGTCAAGTTATGTAAATAAACAATTACGAGCGTTTATGTATGCACACTCACACATGCGTGCGCGCACACACACACAGGAGTACAAATTTTGCGGCTTAAAGTTAATTCATTTCGCAAGTGTTTACCTAACCTGGCATTAAAACGGCTATAGAAACGTCGCCCACGGGATGATGGGGTGCCGGAACTCCCACCTCGCCGCCTTCTAATATGCCATTAGCATAGCTACCTAAATAAGTAAGTAAATTCGATGAGCACACAGATACTCACCGACACACACACGTGCTCAAGACGGGTAAACAAAACCGGAAGGAAGTGCGTGTAGATTCAGCGGAGTGCAAACATTTCAATTTGGGGAAACTGATAAGTCCTATAAATGTAAACTTGGCGTCGGCTTCTATACAAATTTCCAAAATCTCCGCCCCCATAAAGTGGCGAACTGGAGGGAATAACTCAAACACATCTACTGATTGAAGGCTTAAAGCATTTTGGCAGAGTTGCTCCTCCGCCGAGTATCGATTACTTTTGTCTAATGCACTTTTCCAACTGGAGGGCTGCAACTGAAGCGCCCGCAGCTCCATCGCATTTCTCCTTCTCCTTCACAACTCTCGTAGATGTAACCGAAACTGTTGGCCGGGAAAACTTTGCTCGCGGCATTCGGAAAAGTAAGAAGCACTAATGGCTGCAGCTGTAGGTTATTGGAAAATTGAGAGAAATGTATCCCAAATGGAATCAGGGATAAGAGCCAAACATAAGAGAGCAAGTGTTGATCCATTATCAACGCCGAAACTGTGGGATAATTAAGTCCCGTTTTCGAAATCTTCAAATGCTTCTTGAGCACAGTATATCTGAAGGATATCGTATGTTAACTTAGCCCTCCATTTTTTATAGATTTCTAGATGCCACTAGTTAACTAGTTATGATTTATTCGACACGAAATATAGTTCTCAATTTTCAAGCAATTCGGTTTGGCAGTTGCACAAGCAAATAGACTAGCAGTAAGCTTTGGCACACATGCTACGGACCTGCAAAAAAGCTGGTTGAATGGCAGTTTAAGTCATCTCTCCCCCTTCGGGTGTCCATTCCTCATTTTGCTGAAGTCATGGCAAAATGTTTACAATGATAATTGTCCTGCTCGGTCCTTGTCGTTGTCGTTGTCATTGTCCAGCCAATAAATTCTTGGCAGCTGCATGTTTGTTGAGCTCCGGGCTCAATCCTTTCGCCCCACCGTGTAGTTTGTGCTGTTTTGGCCAGTGGCTATTGGTGGGTGGCTTTGGTCCATGGGTCCTGTCACGGTTTTGTTTCGAGTCCTGTGTCCCTCATGTCGACGCTTCAACCGCTTGGTTTGGCTGGGGGCGAATTATTTATGTCTCGATTTACAATTGCTGGAAAAACAGCTATGCAGCAAATGCGATTCTCATCTGCCAAGTGCTTTCCACTGCGGAAGGGATTAATCGAAAGGGTTTAATTGTTTTGTAACTCAACATTTGCTGGAATTAAGTTCCCATAACTTGGTGGCGCTCCGTTAAAGGCCTCTTACAATAATTGAAATGTCCCCATTTAAGCTCCCTTTCCCAGCCGTACATATATCCCAGCCATATCCTTTAATCCGGGCCAGTCCTCTCTGCCAGTCGAGTCCAGCTGGGGGCGTGGCCTCTTGTCTTAACCCAAATTGTTCGCCATTAAGCCGTCAAGTGCTAAACATGCAAGCGATTCCCAATCCCGCCTCGCCCTTTCTCTCGTTCTGTCTCTTACTTTCTCACCAATTTCCCCCCCTTCGTTTTCCTTCTTTCGCGTGCCAGTGTATGGAAAACGTTGAAGAGAAATGTGCCAAGATAAAAACCAACTTTGCATATTTACTAACCCTGTCAGATGTCGGTGGAAGTCTATTAAAAATGGTGTGAGATCAACACGGAAATGTGCTGCGGACTACTGGGTTATTTTCAATTTCCACAGGATCATTATTTAGCTTTTAGTTGCGCGAGTTCAGGCTCCATCAAACTGAATAAATCTAGATGTCTCTTTTATCATCTTAAAGGTTTTGGTCCTTTAAGCCGAATCAATAGCAGCAAATCGGCTTTACTGACAGTTGGCTTAAATTTGAAAGTATACCATTTGCTTGCTCATAATATATTATTTCTTTTTGGCCAAAAACAAGAGCAGCTAGAACGTAACAAACATAATTTTTGTTGCACTATTATGCCTTGCGAATGCACATGTGTGAGTGAGCGAGTGTGTCTGTGTGTTTTTGTTTGTCACGCTAACCTCAAAATTGCCGCCAACAATTTAACAAGCAGACGTTGTGTGAAAAATATGTCAAACAGAAGGCGAAGGCGGTGACATTTTGTTCGCTTTTTTCTGCATACGAAAATTGCGTTAGCCCACACACAAACACAAACACAAACTCACACTCACACACAGCGAGTGTCCCCACAGACGAGTTACCAACATAAAAAGTGGCGACACACACACACACACAGGCAACAGAGTTTCCCAGCCACGTTTTGAATTATGCATGTCTGCCACACATGACTCGAATTTTCCCACCCCAACCCCAGCGACACTTCTTTCAACGCGAAGAAAAACATACATATTCGCAAAATAAAAATGACAAAAAGAAGCCAACGGCCCGAAACTATTCGTGGCCGCTTTTCCTAGCTTTTCCAGTTAGAGACGATGGTGTGGGAAGGGGAAGGGGGCGGGAAAGCAGCCAAGCAGGAAGGATGTGTTCGGATATTACGGTTCCCCAACCTCATAATGACTGAATTTCGGTGTCTGGCTGCTTGGAAGCACTCCAAACGAACATGTTGCAGGCACAGGCACAGGCACCTTTGATTGCCCCAGAATGTCCAAGGGTAAGTGGATTATGCATCTGAAGTTCCAGCCAAGGGGAGCTCATTTCAAAGTCAATTACCTCTGCGTGTGGAGCAGAGTTTTCCCTGATGGAAAATATCTTCATGGCATAGTTTTTCGGGTTTTCAGTTCAATGGAAAATAATAATTTACCCAAAAATATTGTTCTAGCTTTAATACGTAATCCTAAAGTAAATACTGCTGAAAATACATGTTTTTGCAATTTGCTTTTCATTTCCCCTGCGAACTAGTAGATTTTCTCGGATAGACGTTCAATATTTGTCAGCAAAGCAACTTTAATGTTTGGTTTTAGTTTTATGGCATGCTAGTGAATATCCAAAATAAATCTATGAACATTTTCTTGTAAATTTGCTTCACCAATAGAACACAGTTATTATTGAATTAAAAGTGAGTTGAAAAGGTTATTATAAATAATCTAAGCAAAATAAACAACTGGCCATATAGCGCATTAGGAGAGTGTAGAGAAGGTCCCGAAGGACTTTAATTGAAAACCAATCAATAGAACAAAAATAACTTTTGGCCGTTACATCACGTCCGACTGATTGGGCCAAGTTGCAAATATAATTACTGGTAAAAAGCCAGCAGCGAGAGTGGCGGGAAAGGAGGAAAACGAAGAAAAGGAGGCCGGCACAAAACAGTAATTAAATGGAAAACGCACTCGAAGAGTCAGGCGAGCTGGCAGAGTGAACCAACTTGTGCAAGGCACTTGACTTTGGGCCACAATCGCGTGACTTTGAGCCAGCCCCTCGAAAACCGTTCACAAGCAGAAGCACAAGTACAAGCACAAGTATCGCTCAAGTATGAATTTATTTATACGTAATGCGTATACATGATTTCTTTTTATAATTTTAATTTGTGGCAACCTTGGCCCGCACGACGACGGCCTTGAGTGTGGGATACACACAAAAAGAAGGCAGACTTTGGGCGGGGAATTCGAGTGGACTTTGAGTTTCTTGTTTTCCGTCGAATAATAAATGCCGCTATTGATTTCCTCCAGCAGAAGCCAGCAGCCCGAAATGAAGGCACAAAAATAAACCAGAAAATTAAACTCCGGCCGGAAACGGAAGTTGGCGATGGCGTTGGCGATGGCGGAACTTTATTGACCCGCTTCGGTGCCACAAATTTACTTCCTTTGCGGGGGGCAGTCCGAAGAAAAGTTCTGGGCTCAACTTTACGAGCTTGGCACTTGTTGTTGGCCCCCGAACAACATAATTTGGCCAAACGGCAATCAACGCCCTTCCACACACAGCATATTCATATGTCAGCCGGTCCAGGGAAAGCGGAAAAAGCTGAGAAAGAAAGTAGCAAAGTCCTTTCGTTTGTCAAAACCTAATAAAGTGCAAACAGCAGCGGAAAATAATGTGAACACATAAAAATAAGCAAAAAGTTTCCGTCTTCATTTTTGTACATGTATAGATTGGAGTCGGCCCTTAGACATTCCCCGCCGTATCCATTGTTTTATACTGTTTACCCTTTCTGGAAAAGGGAGGAACCACTTGAACTTGGCATTGACAGGGCGTGCTCAGAGTTGGCCAGTGGGGGATTCCTATCTTATCAGCGGAAAGTGGAAAACTTTCCTCTCACCACTCGCATTTTGTTAGACACTTTCGCTGACAGGGCCCAGAAGCGGTGCTAGCTGTTATTCTGTGTTTAATTAGACCAAAACTTTGGCACACAACGAATATTAAGTGCAGGGATTTGGTTTACTTATTGATACTATAGGAACTCATATAAGACACAGGAATTTAATTTAATGCTATCGAATTTGATTGAAAACAACTGGGAGATGGGAAAATAGAACAGAAAGAGTTGTATTGATTTTTACTGCAACTTGGAAAACTTCAAATGCTAAAACATCTTTCAACTTTACGCAATTGGTGTGGATATGCAAACCCAGTCGACCAAATATTTTTACACCGAGAAACTTTTCCATTTTATTCCATTCGCCACTGACGATTTAATTTGCGGCCGCCGCTTTTTCGCCACAATTGCGAAAACAAAAATTTTAGTTGCGAAAAAAGTTGGGGGCAGGGTTTAGCTTAACAGCAACTTATGCAAATGCCTTATGCAGCGGAGGATCTTCCGCCGCCCCATCCCTTTGGGCTCCCTTCTCTTAGCCGGCTGAGGCGAAGTCAAATAGAAGGGAAAAATAAAGCGAACTTTTTGTTAGTTCGGCTTAAGTACCGTGGAAAAGGTTGAAGGGCCAGGGTGTTTTGGGGGTCAGTAGTGCTTGACTGCAGCGAATGCCTTTTGTTTCCCAGGGAAATACCCACAAAATGGCGTTTTGGTTTGCTCAAATAACTCAGTTGGCCGTAGCCGAGAAAGGCGGCAAAATATTTCCCTCATTTGCATTTTACAAGAAGCTTTTCCGGACGCGGCAGTTCCAGCTGGAGGAGGAGGTCAGTGTGAGTAGGAGTTAAATTCGCCAAGATTGCTAACAGTTAACCACACATTCCTTAATCTTTCGTCGGCTGCAATGAATCTTTGCCCCCGGCTCGCTTTTGATTCTTTTCAGCCGAAGTCAGGCCAATTTGTGGCCACTAATTCGGCACTTGAATAGTCACTTGAGAGAGAGAAAAGCTGTGAGAGACCGGGAAAACAGGGGAAACTGTAGAAAGTGGGGAAACTCGGGGGCAAATTGGGGAAGGCGTACTCCATGAGAAGTGTACTTTCGTAGACTTTTAACGATGTCATCGCTGTAGACTTGCGGCATCTCGTGCCCCCTCACCCCACTTATTTCCCATTTTTCGTAATTTTTTTTGCCAGCCCGCATTCCCTTTATCAATTACGCTTTCATTTTTTTAATGATTTCGGCTGCAGTTTTGTTTGGCTTGCTTCGAGTTGAAGTCTCTTAGGGCTGCCTTGATTTCTTCGCTGCTTTCCTTGCTCGACGCTTTTCTTCTGCTGACAAGTGCACATTTTTCTTGGCCCGAACTGCTTACCATATTCCCAGCCTTATGGGGCCAGAAAAAAAGCGCAAACTTCGACAAAAGTTTTAAGGAGTAAATACTTGTCTTTTTTTTCTTATTGAGTAAGTTTGAAGAATGCATTTTTTCTCCCCCGCTTTACTCTCTTTGTTAGCTTTGCAAATTAGTCAGCCGTGAATGCCTCGAGCAAGTTTGGAATTTTTCTATTAATTAGTTGGTAAAAATTATTAATTATCTTCGTTATGGTTCTGTTCATCCCGGTAATTAAACGCATACATCGTATTCGATAGAAATCCCTTCTACATTTCCAAGCTACTATTTAAAAGGTTATTTTTGGCCCCCTCTCTGCTATTTCGGACCTTAAATTCCACTTGCTTTGATGTAGCCTTTCGAGAATCCTAGTCCTTTCCCCCACCTTTATTTTCCTTTCAGCTCGTGTTCTAGATTCTCACAAAGTCCTCATGGACTCTATCGCAATGCGATGATCTGATATGATAAATCCTACCTCAAATATGAAACGAGTTCGGGCAGAAGGACTTTTCACTCGAACACATATGTACAGCGAGTGTGTGTGTGAGTGCTGGTGTTTACCCTTGTGTCTGTGCAACTTGTTGCAAATGCTTATCAATTAATAAAAATCATTGCCTACTTTTCTGCGTTTTGCTTTTCCTGGCCTTCCTCGGGGGAATTTTTCGCCTTGGGATTGCCACACACCCTTTTCGGCTAAGGGTACACACATTTCTACGATCTGCCATAGGATTACTATCTTATTTCTTTGTTCAGCAATTTGCCATAGTTTTATATTAAATTTGTAGTTTAGTTAACCTTAAATGGGGCTAAAATATAATATTCAAAATCTAGGCTATTATCTAAGAATCTTTTACGAAATTCTTTGATAAAAAGAGTATAGTTAGTTTTGTTTGATTTCTATCTACCATTTCCCATTCCTCCCACATTGGGAATCCTTATTTATGGAGAGCATTTGGCGTAATCCACCGTCATTTATACCAATTTGCGGGCAAATAGTTGCCATATGTGAACAGGCTGGTGGGCATTTAGTCAGTAGAGAGGAAAGTTGGACCCGGGGGGCCAGAAGCAGAGCTTAAGCGCCAGTCGGCGGTCTTTGATGCGATGCCGCTTTTGAAGAACAGTTGTCGGTGATTTATGTGGATATGACTGGTGCTCCTTATCGAAAAAGGTAGGAAAATCCCATTCACGCCTCAGTTAAGCCTTTAAAATCAATGCCTTGTGATTGGATGTACTCGTGACATGAAACCCTTTCACTCAATATTCACAAATTTATGCCACACCAAAAAATGAGATTAGATGTGCAGTAATGGAAGTCATTTAAAGTTCAGGGACTACTTTCCTTACTTTCCTGCTGAAAGGGAAATGAAGTAGCGGTGAGAGTACTGAGAGCACTTTCAGCTGCTAATTCACTTGGGGAGGCCGTAAAAAGGGGAAATTGAATAAATTAATAAGGCGCACACAAGAACCGAAGGAGGCCAGCTGTTGCCCAGGAACGAAAAAGGGACGCCGAGGTCCTTGCGAGTGTCCTGCCAAGTCCGAGGATGTAATTAATAAAGTTATTACCAACAGGGCGCAGTACTCCGGCCAACGGAGAACAGCTTACACGCGGACACCATTAACTTGTAATTATGGCCGGTTTCGGCCGCGCAGGGGAAGTCCGGCTTGATTGCCAAACTTATTGGCAACCGTTGCGAAGCTTTTTCGGCAATTGGCAACTGCATCGTCCTCGCAAATAGGCGGACGTTGTGATTGCAATTTGTCCGTTCACTTCGTCCAAATGGGAAATGGTGCGATAACTAGTTCTTAGAAGTGATTTCCCAGCTAAATCTAGAGCGGCTTTCAACCGATTGCATACCTTAAAACAACCCGATTCACTTCTACTTACTTCCAATTAAGCCGTAAAAGAGTAATTCTCTTTAGGATATGCTGTAGCTTAATGAGATATCGTTACCGGGAACACCCCCTACAATGAACACCGACGAACGATCGAATTACAACTGGTCGGTCCAAACGGCCGCTGGCGATTTCGTAACGGAGACAATATTTGAATGTTTTCCCCATTTGGAGCATTGATATGGTGATCTATGTATCTGCATGTGTTTACAAGCGGCTCCTACGCAACGCCATCTGTTGGCTGACAAGCTAATACAGCTTATTGAAAAATGATTGCGTACTTTTGGGCGAAACGGCAATGGAAAAGGACTCCCACACACACACACACACACACATGCGCACTGGGCCAGGGAAACAGAGCTATCTGCTGTAATGATTTATGCTGTCACATTCCATTTATTGCACATAATTCGTGGTAAGCCACTCGCCCATTTCCACCAGCCCCATGGCCATTCATTTATCTTAGCACTTGCTGAATAATCGAATACAATTTTTTAGTGTCGCTTTAATAATATTTATTTACAGTCAGAGCCGAAAGTATAACTTGGCACGTAGTTCACCTAGCGGAGGCAGCCGAAAGTGCTAATGCCGGCAAGGGGCGTGGCAGGTGACTGGAGGCCAAGGCAGACTTGTCGTTAACATATTGTGGCATATTTATTTTCTTTCCTGCCGCCGACATTCACGTTGCCCGTCAAATTCGCCAAGCTGGTCGAGGGAAAAAAAAGAAAAACCAATTGGGAATGGGACATGGTGAATTCTAAATACCCTCACAAACAAGTTGATATTTCAGCACAATCTGGCAATGAAGTAAAAATTAATACAAATTGTTTATATATATTTCCTAGATACAAAATGCTTAATAATATTTTAGCAGCCCTTCTATAAAAGTTATGTTACCTTTGATAGGGTAAGCAAATTCCACGAATGGTCTAAAAGAGTGGCGGGAAAAGGAGAAAAGGAGAGTGGCGGACGAGAAAAAAAGGAAAACAGTCGAAGTAAACGAATTTCTTTCGTACGTGGCTGACATTTCATTGTTTTCGTTGCGGAAGAAAGAACGCAGTTAGAAAGCAGGTGAAAGGGCGGAGAAAGTGGGCTTCGAATGAACGGAACGTTGGGTCGAGAACTCACGCACCATCCTGTTCGGAGCAACCTTCAGATGTCGCCTCTAAACGGCGTCGATGTTGATACATGTACGTCATCTTCATGTGGCCTAAACCTATACCCTTACTTCTACGATTGGTATGAAATTAATCGAAAATATTAAAAAAATGGTTTTTAATTGGTAAAATAAATATTATCGATCGAATCCTAAGTATAGGAAAATAATGTGTCACTACATCCAAAACATTAGCATAGATGATAGTATCATATAAGATAAGATTATTAGTAAGATTAGTAAGATGAACATTACAAGCATGTATTTCTTTATCAGTAAATATAATATAGTAGTACCTATTTCTTCAAATCACTAAATCACTGCAATATGATATGAGCTACATTAGTGTAATTACTCCTTATGTCCAATCCATTATTTATTTAATGCTACCTAAACAGAAGGGAAGCGCAGAACCGTGAAAATATTTACCGCATAGTCCAAAATTCCCATCTTTTCCTTAGGAATGCATGAGTGTGGGTGTGTGTGTGTGGGTGTAAGTGCGGGAGTGTGAGTTTATGCGAGAATTTTATTCGTCGCTATCGCAATGTGGCATGTCAATTTATTTGTCAAAGAGAGAAATAAGGCAGGTAAGAGTGTGAGCGGGATAACGGGGAAGGGAAATGGCAATAGCTGGCGCATAAAAGCAAAAGCCTCACACAGATACGAGGCGGAGAAAGTAGCAAAAGGGAGGAAGAAAACAATGACAGCCTCAAGTTGCTTCCCATTGAGGTACTTCGCATGTGTGGGCGGTCTTACCTATTTACAGTACAGTGCAGCGTCGCTAATGCAAACGGGCATTTATGTACATGTTATAGATCGCACAAACTTAGTAGCTTGCTGCAAAACATGCTAAAATATGTATAGCTGGTTGAAAATGAAACATTTAGAAAGTAATACATAATAGTTACATAATAGAAAGTAACTTAAATATATGAGAAAGGTTCTCAGTAGCTTTTCCTGTGTGGGCGAGTCTGATGGCGACTTTAAGCACTCGGGGCAATGCCTGGCTGTACAGGTAATCGATATTTATAGTTATGGAAATCGCAACAGGACGAGCCAGGAGGAAAGGTGAGAGAATGGGAGCTCGACCATTGGTGGAACATCACGTTTGTCCCGAGATAAGGAATAATATCGTACGTTGCCATGAAGATAGATACATATGTATGTACTCCCCACCTGGCGAAGATTTGCCTTTCGACTTTCCTTTTTCAGTTTTGCAGCCCAGCAGCTTAAAGCCTACACTGATAGCTGAATAAATTGGGAATCGGTATGGAGTTTCCTGAACCCAAATATTTTTGGATACATACGAGTTGGCATGACACAAACACGTTAGACGTTTCTATTAATAGGCCCAGACGAATGTATTTATGCATATGTGAATTCAAGTTATGTTAATGCCCTCGAAGCTAATGAAATTAACACCTGCCTTTATTAAACGGAATAGGCCAAGTGTAATCGCAGCTATTTACATTCAGCAAGGTCCTTGATAAATTAGCAGAAATATTTATTATGCAATCACCTGAAAGCATTGACAAATGAAACATGGGCTACAGTTCCGTGTGGAATTTATGAATTTAAGCCCAATATGTGTGAAAAATGGTTTACATACCTGGATTTCTTTCATTTAAATCACTAATGAAATTGTATCTCTAAGTTGCTATTTGCTTTTCAGTTCATTTAAAGCCAGTTTATATTCATTTAAGATCGAACTATAGAATTGTGTGACTCGTACTTCGATATTTTTGTGTTTTCTACGACCTTTCACTTGAATTTCCCAATCTGTGAATTCTATTGTGTTGAACACTTCAACTAACTTCAGCTCACTTCACTCTACTTTGCCGCTGTCCCTCGCTACTCTGCATTATTGACAGCTTATTAAATTGATTTAATTTGGGACTTGGCAAACATGTCATGCTGCATCGTCATCACCGCCAGCAGCATCACGCACAACTTTTGTCCTGACTAAGGCATCGCCATCCCTCCCACCGCCGATATGGTCCCCATGGATGGATGTGGGACACCGATAGCACCGATACCATTCCCCGCCAGCTCCGCACCCACAGCCACCCACTGTCAAGCGTTGTTGACTTTTTATTGCGTGTCTCAGGCCCCGAACCCCAATCTTACCCCCTCGTATCCACACTTTCTTTATCCAGGGGTGTGAGTGTCCCAAGTTAAGTGCTCATAAAATATTTGTAAATGTTTCAGCTGCCGAGGAGTGGAAAAACTAACCGAGAACATTTTAAAGCATACTTATGAGCCTCGACTGACTCGGGGGCCTGTCAATTTTCCACAATCCTAATGCTGTCAATTAGGGCCTTTTAAATTGTTAAGCAAGCCCCGCCCCGCCCCCCGCCCCCTTGTCTACGCTCAATAATAAACCCATGAGCTGGCGAACCAACTTGGCCACAAAAACCATCAAATTGTTTCCCTTTTTTTGGGTTATGAGTACAGTGTGCTGTTGTGTGAGTGCTCTCATATAACTAATATTTATAACGTATAAAGTCAAGTGAATCAGTGCGGAACTCTGGCTTTTTTGGCGCATCGTTTTTGTTCGCCCAAAGTTCAACAAATTCATTAGCCTGAAAGGGCGACTCATCTTGAACTTTTTGCGGTGGCTTAAAAGTCACATGGAAAAGTAGCATAAAAAGGAAAATGAATTGGAAAAATCGAAAAATGAATGGGAAATGGTACATAAAAACTGGAAAAACCTATACGTAAGCATTAAATAGTATAATTGAGTGCAACCAGACTCTGTTGTAATCTCAAAACCCAAGCAATCGCATTTTTTGGACAGTTTTTATCCCATCTGGCTGTGAACTCCAAAGGCAAAGTCTGGATGCCGAGGTCAAGACAATCGCCTGCCAAGTGCACCTGATTGCCCCTAATAAGCTGCCCATTAGGATGGTCCCGGTGACACAGAAGCCCATCACTACGAGCCTTGAGCCACTGCATCACCTCGCCAGGCATCAGATGGCGATGGGGTTTTTTGGTTTTTCCGAGCCATTCAATCGCCCCGCCAGACAAGCAAATTTCGTTAAAATCCCATCATAAAAACACACGAAGCGCTGCACAAATCCAAAACTGTAAAAATACAACATTTGGGTCACTTTTCTTTTCTTACCAATTTTTCCGCATCTCGTTTTTTTCTGTTTTGTGCGAGTTTTGTTCGGTTCCAGTTTATTTTATGGCAGCTTTCAAAGTTTTTACTCATCGCCGGACAGCTGAAGTTGCTGCTCCTCTTGAGGTGGCAATAAAATAAATGGCAGCACTTTCGGTTTTACACACACACACACAGCGAGCTACCTACCTGTGCAAAAAGGCAATTTGGAAGGGTGGAAACGTGAAAACGTGGAAAAGCGAAGCCTGCAATGGCCATATATCAAAAGGCGAAAGAGTAAAGCACATAAAACCAGCCAAACTAAACGAACGTGAGATGTGCAGAGATCGGACCAACAGGACAGCGGGATTTGCTGGCGGCAAGTTGGTTAGCGGCAAATATTTGTGGTACCTTCAGTTGGCCACTGAGTGGTTTATGACTTCTTGGGCCCGTCCCAAATCAGTGGCTCATGCTGAACCGGAGGACCCCGGCACTAAAATCCCGCCCCTGCACCGCGCAAAATGCCTGATATTTTACTTAAATAGTTTCCACTTGAAGGGTCATGGAAATTCCATGGCGTTAACTACACCGGGAGAAAGCGTCACTTGAGTTTCCAAGCTTATTTAATAATGAGATACAACTCCGTTTTATGCCTATTTAAGATCTGTTGTCCTGAAGATTAAGCCCAGAATCCCATATATTATGACTATTAAATATCTATCACTTTTGACTGCTTTCTTTCTGTGTGGGAATGCTGCTGAGGGTCTCAGGGGAAACGCTTAACGTGAATGCCTCATCTCATTGTTGAAAGTATTGACAACATTGTAGTTGGCAAAAGAGGACGAGAAAGGCATAAACCAGCGCATGAGAGGGTGCGAAAATGTAATTTCTAAAAGGATTACCGAAAGCCTTAAAGCAAATCCTGGCGACAAGGGAACCGAGGGAGCTGGTGACATGAAAAATGAATTGCAAGCCACGACAAAAAAGGCGAGTTTTCATTTTCCCAAACACATGCACACATTCGCACACGTGTAGTCATCGTCTCGCCGGCGTAAAAATATGTGAAAAATGAACGGAAATGCCGCAGCGGCAAAGCGGAAATGAAAAATGCACACAAACACACACACACACACGAATGCGAATAGCCCGGAAAATGGCGGCTACCTCAGCGCTCGAAGAGCCAAAATCAGAAAGCAATGGAAAGCCGAAGAACAAGAGGACTGCGAGTGGAATGGCAAGGTCCCACCAAAACCGAAGGAAAGTCAGCCATTGAGAAAGTCAGACTCGGCGAGTACATTGTAATTAATGATGAGGCATAAAGCGCATAATCGAGATGCTGGGGTCGCTCGCACAGATGGATTTTCCATGTGAATACATAAATAGCACACCGAGGGAAAAACCAGGAAGTGACTTTAAGCTGCCGCCGGTTGAAACCTAACCGTTGTAGGAAAACCAAACCACTTGAGCAGCAACAAACCGCAAGTTCGATCAAGAACATCTTCTACCTAAGTCATTTTCAGGCATTTTCCGCATTCAATTTAATTGAAAATCTATGTTCGCACATAGTTTATGGCTAAACAAAGCCGATTACACTTATTTCACACACCACAAACTTAATGGCAAGGTCAGAGTCCGAGAACGGTAAGCATTCGAGATATTAAATTCCAGCCTTAGTTACATAAAAATTATATTTTTAATTAATTTATTTTCGATATGGAAAATTTAAAATCTATCAAACCAATCGATGTGCTTAAATGGTGAGTCTAGGATTTTAAACAGACCAAATTTCAATCAAAGCTTAACCTAAAATTTGGCATTTGCTAAAATGAAAGTTCAAATTAGGGAGGTCCGACTGTAGGAGAAGGGGAAGGGTTCGCCCACGGACAAAGTGGCCAGGAAACTTGTTGAGAGTGAATCGGAAAACCCCCACACACACACACACAGTGCTAGATACTCGAAAAGCCACTCGGTCAGGTGTTAAAACTAATTTACGACAATTTGGCCAACAAACAACAAAAGTTGCCCCCGGGCAGAGCGCTCTTCGTTCTGAGTGCTCCGCATATTTCACACGATGCATGAAAAGGGTACGCAGAGCATCCTTTAGAGGGTGTAAAAGAGGGTGTTTCCTACCACTCACTCCCCACTCGCCCACTGACCACAAAAGCATCGAAATCGAACAGAAGCCATGTCCGACAAGAACTCAAGGACAACTCGAGCCCAAGTCCAACCACAACTTGATCCCAATTTGGCTGTGAATTTTGCTCACCGCTGACAATTTCCTCCTTGCTCCTGGATTCCAAAGTCTAGATTCTAGATGGCCGCAAATAGACTTCCATCCGCTTTTGCAGTTCCTGCTTTTTATTGAAGGAGAATGGATTTTAGGCAAATTAATCGGGCACACGGCCACAAAACGAATAACAAGCAGAAATGCAATTCATTCAACTCGATTCAGCCAAGTCATTCTTTGATAATTAGCATGTAATTAAAGCGAATACGCCCCCTGGTGGGAAAATAGGGAGACTGCTAATGATGATGGAGTTACAAACGCCAAATTTCCAGGAAAAAACTCTCGCATAATCACTACTTGTTATGCAGTAAAAATTTAAATCAATCTAGCTAGCAAGCTTTGCGAATAATGGATTCATGGCATTCATTTGTGTTCAAATGAATATAAGCTTAATTTGCAGGAAAACTAAAGACATTGCTGGTCAATAAAACTCTACCTGCTCAGGGAGAACTGTAATCTTGAGTCAATGATTAACTGAAGAAATCTATCCCTACACCCAACTCCGTGTCCATTCATTCACCTGCTCTAATGAATTAGCAAGCCCAATTCAAACAGGGCACAACAAAAACTAAGGGGAATAAGCCGGCAAAAGGAGTGCGGCGGAGGCAAAGGTAAATGGAAAGTCATTATGATACACATTTGGCCTAATGAGATTTTTTATGTTGATGCCATGGGTTGTGCCGCAGGTGGGGGATGGCCACACGCAAGCGTCTTCCTAATTATTCACAATGAATGAATGAATGGCGAGGTGCGGGTGTACGAGAACATTTTGACACCTTTATGGCTCAATAAATTGGACCGAATGCAAGGAACTCCGGGCATGCCAGTTCATTAGAAACTCACACGCGGATTTTGATATCGCCTCTGATTACGGCTAAGATGACGAGGCCACTCATAGCTCATTCCCATGACATTGTGCAGTAAGAGAAAAGTCTCATTCCGGCCAAAGAATACATTTTCTTGGGTATGTATTTGAAATTAAATTGGAAATGTATTCTATGCTCAATGTCATTCATTACAAGGATTAATCATAGCTTTTGTATTTTTAACACAAAAACTAATACATAAAATGATTCATTGTTTATTGAAATAAAGTGTCAATGTTTTTTTCCAGTGTATGCAAACTGGCAATATGTGGGCACGTAAAGTTTACAGTTACCCAAGCACTGGACTCGTTAGTGCTCGGATACTATGTGTTATAGTTAAAAGCGACGACCAGACGGAGGAGCTCCTGCCCCCCAGTTGGGTGGCACTGAATGGGGTGTCCTGGGGATCCTTGAAACCACCGATGCCGATGCTGATGGCGGCGTCGTCGACTGCTTATGAATAATGTTTTCATTTTTAGCCCGGCAAATTTGTCCTCGTCTTTGGCACGCAATTGCATGTTAAGTGCATATGATTCCCGCACTGTTTCCTCATTTCCACTTGGCCAAAACCCTCGGTGCTCAATCAGCCTCGAGTAATACGCGAAAATTACGGGTTGTAATGTAAGAGGCACTTTTGCTTCCTTTTTTTTAATGACATCCCACAAACGCGACATGTTCCGTGGCTCTGGGTCGCAGTGATTAGCAGCGCCGGAACAGGACAAACATTAGAAACTGGCGTCATTTATATTAATTAATGTCGTCTGCACTGGGTAGCAGGGAGCAGAACTTTCGAGATGACTTTTGAAACTTTAAACTAATAAGGTGTGGGGAAGTTGGTCGTTTTCCAAAGGCATTTCAAGACAACGTGCTCCGTCATTTTGGAGGTGATCGGAATACGGTCATATGTATTTATGTGTATATTCCAGATGAATCCGCACTTATGCTATGTGGCATTTATTTGAAATCAACTTTATATACCGGGATACTTTATCAACCGGGATATCCGTTTGCATTGGACTAACGTCGAATGGAAGTGCATTTTCCTGTGACATGCAAGCCCCAAAGTATGCAACAGTTTCTGAGTGAGTGCGGCATTGAATTTTCACACAATCAGAAACCAGTTTGAACGCATCCGCTTCCGCTTTTGCATGGCGGTTTGCATTTTTGAGTTAAAAGCGTGCGCTTTTTTGCAATTTGATTTGTCGCCTAAATTCACAGCATTTGTGACACCAGTTGGTTGCGAAATTCCGCGCCAGCAGTGGATTTTGTTGCATTTTGTTGGCATTTGACAGAATGACAAGCGCAGAACTATAAAAATGCATTCCCTGCGCGACCACATCAAATTTCAATTAAAGCGCGAAGTGGCCTGCTGCATGGTGCATTTAAAGTGCATTTTGAAAGCGGAACCTGCATTATGGATAAGATGCGGCCCAGCATAACAAAACCCTCGAGACTTTCGACGGCATCAGCCGCAGATGACGACCTGAGGGCCATCCGCTGTTTAAAATGCTCTCGAGAACGACAAAGTTTCAGTTTCCACTGCAGCTGCACTTGGAAAAAAAGTAAGCCATGTGTAAAAAATGCAGTGATATGAAGTAAGCTTAGTGGACCACTGAAGCTACAAAGCTGAGACAGTAATATACACCAATTATTTTACATATAATTAGTTTTGGCTGACCATTTATAGCCCAGATCATTACTTTTTTCCCTGTGTAGCTAGGCATTCACAGGCTTGTACCTAGACCTCCTTTCTTCGCACACGCCTCCGAGTCTTTCACTAAAAATAAGTGTTGAGCAAACATTCTGCGGGCATGGCAGCTCGCCTCTGCCACATCAGCAGCATCTCCAGCATCTTTGTCCTCTCGAAACAGGGCCATGTTTGTCAAGCCATGAGCTGCGGAATTTCACTGCAAGCAAAAGCAAGAATGCAGTGCAAGATGGCTAACACCAGATCCTTGCCCAGTGGGTAGGTCATGTGGTGCCTGTTGATTTAGGTGGGAATTAAGTGACGTACGAATATATATTGGCCACTATTGTCTATAGATACTACCTCTAGGGACCATTAAACGAGTACTTTCGAAACGATGGTATAGTTTAAGATCATATCTCCTAAGTACCATTGTGTTTCCTATGAAGCCAATAAGCCTGCCAATTTAGTAAATTAAAAAGTTAAAGATACTACTGTTATTACAAAATATTCGTTGGCATTTGTGACCATTCAACGCAGTCCACAATGGTTGACCTAGTAAAATGGAGTCTATTTCTCTCATATTATACGGGGCGTTTCACTGGAGTGCTGAACTTCGAAATAGATTTCAAAACGGGTCGAGTCCGAAACACCAAGCAAGCTACAATATCTGCAGCTGTTGCCAACTTAGTTATGCTGTATTTGTATTCGCAGATACTGGATAGGCAACTGGTTGCCAAAGTGTGGATAAAGACTAATACTCTTCAGGACACTTTGTTTAGGTTTATGATGAACGTTCGCATGGTTTGTGTTTTCCTATCTCTGGCCAGTCGCTGGTGTCTGCGAAGAAGGTTTATGTGGCTGTTCAAGTCTATATGCCAGCTCTATCTAAGACATCCTGATCTAGTTCAGTACTGCCGTAGAAGCATTGTGAGCAAGTGCTTCGGCGCCACAATGTTCGGTGTTCTTCAGATGACCATGATTTTGTTCGTGGCTTCAAATCAACTAACTTTTCGACTGGCACTTCGAATTTTTTCTATTATCAGCATTACGTACACGATCAATGTCATTATCACGCAGTATTTCATAGCCATGGCAATCATACGAGCACGCTACGGAACTTTAGCCAAGGAACTCCAGTCGATCTTGGCCGAAGCTGCATCCCTAGTTCCCAACGAAGGTGAAACCTTCGTGACCAAATGTTGCCAGATGGCAGATGAACTGGAGAAAATCGCTCGAGCCCAATCACATTTACAAACGATCACTGAACGCATATCGACGACCTACACAGTTCAGATCATTTGCCTTATCAGCACGAACTACTTGAATATGGTGGGAAATGTTTACCTAATGTTCAGCTTGTCAAAGTACAAATCGCTTACAGCCAGTTTGCCCAAGTTGGCTGTATTAAATACCATAGCTATTGTGGTGTTCTATTACCTCGACAGCTGGCTAAACGTGTTCAATGTGTTTTACCTCATTGACAGCCATAACAGAATGGTCAAGTTACTGAATCAATGGACTTTGGTTCGGCCAGGAATGCATCCAAGACTGGAGACAGCTGTGAGTAGTTGACAATAGAAGTTGGCTTAGTATTAAATACATATATACTTGCAGTTTGAGAACTTCACATTAAGCCTGGCTCGAAACCCGTTTAAGCTGACTTGCTTTGGCTTATTTAATATCGATCGGCTGGGGGCGTTTGCCGTGTGCAATTCACTAATTATGCACTCGATTCTACTGATCCTATATGACGTACAGCATTTCTAGGATTTGAATAACTATTAAAGCTAATCAAGTTGTATTTACAAACATGTTTTCTGCATTACTCCAAAAGCAAATACCTAATGATGTCCTTAATTACAATCTAGTACATTAAAGAGAAACACTTGGGACGAGAGTGCTCTGAGTCAATCGAGTGGGTTGTGTTATTACATTAGCTGAATGAAGATGATACGATATCATTGGGAACCACAAATCATTAGCACAGAAGACAAACTGAATCGAGCTATTCACCTGTAACTTGTTGGAAAGCAACGAACTTCAGTACTCCGCAATGGCTGACCTGGTGAAATTGTGTTTGAAAATCGCATATGCCTACGGACGATTTACTGGCGTAATCAACTTTAAGATTGATTTGAAAACGGGTCAACCGCTAGTTACCAGAAGAGCTACGCTTACTTCAGTCAGCACACACTTGCTTATCTTTGCCCTACTCCTCTACCATACACTGCAAAAAAGTGTAGTGACCGTCATGTGGAAGTACGCCAATTCCCTTCACGAATACGTGTTCCTGGTCATCGCCGGCTTTCGCGTAGTCTGCGTCTTCCTAGCTCTGGTCAGTCGATGGTCGCAGCGTCGCACCTTCATGGAGCTCTTCAACTCATTCTGGAGACTGTGTCAGAGAAATCCTCGGATAATCCAGTACTGCCGTAGGAGCATCGTTAGCAAATTCTTTTTCGTCACAGTCACAGAGATACTGCAAGTCATAGTCACCTTGGCCATGCTGAGGAATCGGCTGAGCATCGCTCTGGCTCTGCGCATTTGGGCCATATTGAGTCTGACGGCCATAATAAACGTGATCATCACGCAGTACTTTGTGGCCACGGCGTGTGTGCGAGGACGCTATGCGCTTCTGAACAAGGACCTTCAGGCGATTGTGCACGAATCCCAGTCGCTGGTTCCCAACGGAAGTGGCGTCTTCGTGACCAAGTGTTGTTACCTCGCGGATCGCTTGGAGCGCATAGCCAAATCCCAGTCTGACCTGCAGGAGCTCATCGAAAACTTGTCAACGGCATACGACGGCGAAGTGATCTGCCTGGTCATCACCTACTATCTGAACATGCTGGGCACCTCGTATATGCTCTTCAGCATTAGCAAGCATGGCAGTCTTGGGAATAACCTGCCCATGGTCATCACTCTTTGTGCCATTGCCTACTTCGGATTTTACGTCTTCGATTGCTGGCTCAACGCGTTTAATGTGTTCTACCTTCTTGATGCCCACGATAAGATGGTTAGGATTCTGAATAAGCGAACTTTGTTTCAGCCAGGACTGGATCACAGACTGGAAATGGTTGTAAGGGCTCCAAACTCTCTATAAAGATAGCCACTTTTAATTGAACTCCTTGCAGTTTGAAAGCTTTGCTCTGAACCTGGTGCGGAATCCATTGAAGCTCCAAATGTACGGCCTATTCGAGTTTGGTCGAGGAACATCCTTTGCCGTGGGCAACTCCCTGTTAACACACTCCCTTCTCCTCATTCAATACGACGTGCAAAACTTCTAAAACTTTAGGATAAATTACTTTTGTCAGGGATAATATTAAGTGCGATTTTTATTAATTTTTATAATCCCAGCGTAGTAGCGTGCATTTAATTTCTTCATCATGCAATCAATCACATAGTAATTATCCCTCCCATAGGCCTAATCATGTCCATTGAACTGGACTGGATTGCTGCGTATTCTGTTGTAATTCAATTTCAGTAGAGAACCATGGTTGACTTGGTGAAGACGATTTTGCTCGTTGCCTACTGGTATGGCCTTGCCGTGGGAGTGTCCAACTTCGAGGTGGACTGGCTAACTGGAGAAGCCAATGCCACCCGTAGGACTACGATCTATGCAGCAGTGCATAATGCCAGCCTTATCACTCTGCTGATTCTGCTCAGTCTCGGCAATAACTCGCTGAAATCCGAGTTCATAACGGCTCGATATCTGCATGAGTACTTCTTTTTGCTCATGACTGCAGTTCGAATCTCGGCAGTTCTGCTCTCACTGATAACGAGATGGTATCAGCGTTGCCGTTTCATTAGATTGTGGAATCAGATACTAGCCCTAGTTCGCGATAGACCTCAAGTGGTTCGAGGGCGATGGTATCGTCGCAGCATTATCCTTAAATTTGTGTTGTGTGTCCTGTCAGATTCGCTGCACACCATATCGGACGTGAGTGCGCAACGAAAGCGGATCACTGCTGACCTTATTGTCAAACTGAGCTTACTGGCCACACTGACCACCATTTTTAACATGATCGTGTGCCAGTACTACATGGCCATGGTGCAGGTGATTGGGCTCTACAAGATTCTGCTCCAAGATCTGCGATGCTTGGTGAGCCAAGCTCAATGCACGTGCTCCATTCGCAATCGGCGAGGTGGAGTTTACTCCATTCAGTGCTGCTCGTTGGCAGATCAACTGGATCTAATTGCCGAAAGGCATTACACTCTGAAGGACAGACTTGACGAGATGGCGGAGCTTTTCCAGATACAGAGCCTAAGCATGAGCCTGGTGTACTTCTTCTCCACCATGGGCTCCATCTACTTTAGCGTCTGCTCGATCCTGTACAGCTCCACAGGATTCGGCTCCACATACTGGGGTCTTCTGCTGATTGTCCTATCCACGGCTACCTTTTACATGGACAATTGGTTGTCCGTTAGCATTGGGTTTCATATTCGCGATCAGCAGGACGAACTAGTCCGAGTGCTGGCGGATCGATCTCTGTTCAATCGGGAATTGGACAACCGACTCGAGGCAGCCGTAAGTTCAGCTTTCGATTATCCCCTTCTGTGATTTTTACTTAATCTGTATTTTTTCAGTTTGAGGACTTCCAACTGCAACTGGCCAGTAACCGCCATGAGTTCTACGTTATGGGTCTCTTTAAAATGGAACGTGGTCGTCTAATCGCTATGCTAAGCTCAGTCATCACCCACACTATGGTTCTCGTTCAGTGGGAAATTCAAAACGATGGATCCTAATTAGTTCCAATAAAGCACATCATATTTTTTGGTTATTCAATAACACTAGAGATCGCAATAATTGGGCGCAGAAAACCGATGATGGCCGTTTCATGCACTGCCAGTGGAACAGAAGACAGTTGGTAATGGAAATTGCCTGGCCGGAATTCCTTTGTACTGTCAATTGGCAGGCATTTATAAACTTGGTCCTCGCTCCAGTTGCAGGAGCAGGAAAGGAGGAGGAAACTGCCGGCGACAGTGACAAATCCAGCGACAGCATCAATACTTTGCCGCAATTCGAGCAATATAAACGAGCTCCCATTCACTTTGCCCCTCGCCGCCAGTTCGCTTAGCATAAGTCGCAATTTAATCCCGCTCCGACATCCAACAACAGGCCATGACACTGCTCTGCCGGAGCATCCGGGATTGCAATCGGATTCGGATTCGGAATCGACATGGGCATCGGGATGGGAAGCTGGAACGGACAGACAGGCAGGCAGAACCGGAGACATTTTAGCATAATGCATTGCCACCGAGCCAGGACGAGGAGTCCTCGTCGCTATCGTGGGACACACAATGCGGCACTTGGAGCGGCTTGTTGGGGGTAACAATGCAACATATTTGAACAACAACAGGGTTTATCGATTGTGAAGGAATCAAGATGCCATACTTCACGAACAGGATTTATTTGGTTGGTACATGACTAGGGAAATAAAAGTGTGCGTTTCATTTGGATAACAATTTGTATTATACATACAAGTCAGAAAAGGGCAAACCTCTATTTAGCATCGAACAAACTGTCACCAAAGAAACAATACAATACGTAACTCAAAATGTCGAATATGTAAGTAACTCAAAAATGAACTAAGAAGTTCCAAGACACTGAGTTTCCTCTTTTCCAGACTCGCTGCCAAACTCGACTGCCAATGCGGCGGAAAAAACAGTCCCATGGATTCGGTGATAGTGCCGATTACCCAGGAACTGAAGTGCATGCAAAAACTGATCAAAAGGGTAAGACACTCCCAAATGGCCGTGCTTTTCCAACGCGAAGCTGAGATGTACAAAGAAGAGCTGAAGGCCCGAAATCTTGCCATTTGGCATGAACCTGATTATCGACACTGCAAATGACCTTTAAGGCAGCCACCACAGAATATAAGTTTTAAAGGATCCCTTTTTATTAACTATATTTCATTTAAATTTTGTACTTTTTCAAATTTTTCCAAAACACTAGAAGCAAAAATAAACGATGCCTAAGAGTGTAGAAATAGTAATTTTTAAGATCGTGCTATTACATGATGTTAAATTCATGAAATATGGCTCTTCCGAACATTCTGTGAGCTCACAGAAAACTGAATTTCGACACAGCTAACACAATTCCCGATGAACCATAACTTTGTCGATATGCTAAGGAGCAGGGCGGCGAAGGATATCCCACAGCAGCGGCCGCGATGGCAGGAAAAAATGAGAATTAAATTGAATTTTCAAACGGCACGCACATAAATCCAAATGCCAAGGCAAACGAAAATGCAGCCGAAAAGGAAGAATTTGCAGTTTACTTTTCCCGCAGGCAACTGCGGCAGCAAAATGTTGCTCAAACATATCATAAATATTTGATTTTCCCTCATTTTTCCAAGGTCCCTGCGATTGCGACGCCGTCTGGGGGAAATTGATAAGTTTTCAATGATTACGACGGCAGATTGGTATAATTTGATCCCAATTTCGCAGCAATTGGCAAATGTCACGGCACGTGATAGTGGCTTCGCGAATTTCAAACAAAGATCTAGATATTTAACCGAACTGATAGAGCGCGTTATATTATTTCATTTTTAACCACATATCTTAAAATTATATATCTACAAATTTCGAATTCTCCGCATTCCCTATGATATTTAATACATAAACCCATAAACATTACATCACATACTCTTAGGAGCATCTAGTGCTTTACTCCCAGTGTTGTTAATTCAATCATCGATAAGGATTGTTTACAATCGAAATTAGCTTATAAGGTTTCTATCATTAAAGTATCATCACCAGAATATTTCTTTTCGCTTGGCATTGTTCTACTGACCAGAACATTCTTTGACTCCGGAATTTATGTTGCACATCATTTGGCCATTTTGAAGAAAGATGACCAAGGGAACCACTAGTTTCGGAAAGCGCCACAACAAGACGCACACCATCTGTCGCCGGTGCGGCAACTCGTCGTACCATCTGCAGAAGTCGAAGTGCTCCCAGTGCGGCTATCCCGCGCCCAAGACCCGATCCTTCAACTGGTCCCGCAAGGCCAAGGGTCGCAAGGCCCAGGGAACGGGAAGGATGCGGTACCTGAAGAATCTGCGGCGTCGTTTCCGC